>NC_054394.1:9462500-9820000 GCF_017976425.1 Toxotes jaculatrix | reverse complement strand
TCACTTGCCTGTTTAACTTGCGCCTAGGCAAATATGTTTCCTAGGTGATAACCTTTTATGTACCAGTCTGACTTCATTGAAATGCATAGAGATAAAAATGTGTCACACTTCACAGCCAAGCTAGGCAGCCACTGATGCTCGATTATTCAAATGATAATTGACCCCCACCTGTAGCTTGCTTATATTCAGTAGTCAATCACTCCATCCGCTGTTAAGATATGGAGAAAATACTTTCTGTCATTTACATTACAAACCACTGGTGAATGTCAAGTACCCCAGGCGAGCCATTTGTGTGGAGAAGAATGGGAAAAATATATGGCCAATTATGATTTCCAATCTTTTTAATAATTTAAATGCTGTTGATATGTGAATTACTGGCAGCATAGCTCTCAGTCCTGTGCCCTGTTTATTTCCTAGCAGTATTATTTTCTCCCTAACAAATGACTTGATGTTAATCTTCATATATAATTTTCATTTGTCTGATATAATGGCTTCTGGTGGCTTGCTGTCAAAGGCTGATAAATTGACAAACAGTATCATAGCACTGGAATCAACAATGCACAAATGTTTGTTGGCCAAGACAGGGGCTTTTTTTTTTTTCGACCATAGGGCACTCCTGGTAATGAATGAACACATATTCATGTTTGCACGAACACACATGCATATGAACGAATCCAATCATCTGATACTTGTGCAAGCTTTGATCCTCATTGTACAGAATATCATGCCTGTGCAGGGTCTTTCCTCCAAACCACCAATGGTTTGTCAGTTTCTCCTCAGCATCACTCTCTGCGTTACTGTCTGATCTTTGTAAGCATGAGCAATGTATCTTAATATTGTCAGTTTCATCTTAGAAAACACACGATACGGGTACAATTTGCATAAATTTCCAAATGGAAGGCGTGAAAGCATGCTCGGCAACTGCGCCTGTTTGTTTAAAGTCAGCCAAAGCTCTATAATTAGCAGTGTTTAATTATGGAAATGGCTGCCGAGGAGAATTTCAAACACACTCCTTCCCTGGATCATTAGTCACAGGGGCAAAAAAATGAAATGCTTTCAGCAATGAAGGGTTCATATTTCAAGCTTATAGCTGCTAAAAGGGTGTACTCAGAAAATCAATTTTATGAAAGTCCGTTCAGCACTAAAGGGAGTTCCATGCAACTAAGCAATTTTGAAATAATGTCGGTGGGGGCCTGATTCATGGACGGTAACAGGACTTTGCTCTCCTTGCCTGGGACATTATCCTCTAAGCCCAGGTCAGGGGTTAACCTCTGGTTTAAATCAACCTCTGTTTAGCATAACTCGATTCTTAAAGCGCTGCTGGCAACCCCATGCTGAATAGATAAGTAGTCTTCTGCGGGCAGAGAGTATGGAGCGTAGCAGATCAAAGCATATGAAAGCTGTCTGAAGTGGGAGGGTAGAAAGTTCAGGTAAACTGTAGGATGAAACCTAACCTTGACCCCATGAAGCTCTAGTTACGCTGTACCACAACAATGATGTCTTAACCTTGGCCACAACCTCACACACTGATAGTAAACATACAATTGCTGCACGCCTCCCAGCACACAGGCGCCCTCCACACCATAAATCCAGCTTCTTTGATAGCCCCACACATCAAGCTGGGTGTCATTCCTTGGTACGAGGGATATGGACAACACATGTGCGGGGGACTGCTGGAGACGCATGGGAACATCAGGTCTCCCAGGCTCCGCTTTTAGAAACCACATCACCACAGCGCGTCGCCCACACACTCTGTGGGAGAGCCCTTCGCTAATAGCTTGTTGTGGGGTTTTGGTGTCTTTTGGTGTGTGTCCTGTGTTCTCCGGTGGCAGTGGCTAAGGCGCAGTGGGGACGTTTTGGTGGGTCATTTAAGCTGGGAGGTCACATATAAAAACGACTACAGCTGCACTGGGACGGCTGGCCCACGCTCCTCACAGGGGATTCCCATTAGGCAGATTGATTGTTTCCTCTCCTCTACTCCTTTGATTCATGTCTTCCATCTGAGCTCTAATGAGCCATCGGCCGTATGGCACCGCTCAGGGCATCTGTGCATCGGCCCCTGTACTGTACATGGCTTATGGGGAGCACATACTGCACTGTAAATACACACGTACAATGCAGAATACAGTCATACATGGCATGTGTATTGTCTATCCTTGGCTGCTTTCTGGGAGGTTTAGATGCATTCTCCTGGTTTTGTCCCTGAAATTTAAAAAAAAAACAAAAAACGACACTCAACTTACAAAGATCAGAAAGACTTTAATCACTTACAACTGTAAATTTACAGAAAAGACACATGGGTAACTTGGTTACCATCCTAGTGCCTAGTGACCTCACAGAACAAAGCAGATCTCAGCCGCGTGTAGATGTGCACATGCACACACGTTATTTATTCTGCCACAGAAAAGAGGGGACAGCTTTACAGCCCTCCACCACAGCCATTATTTACAGCCTCAGCCATCCATATATCCTCCATCATCCACTTTTATGGTACACGCAGAATGATAATTATGATAACAATAATAACTACCCATATAAAATACCTTCACAACACTGGGGAGTATGAATGAGCTCTATTCTTTCTTAGATACTGTACTGTGTGTTCCTCAGTGGAGAGTTAAAAGAAAGCAGCGTTTTCCCTGAAATGAAACTCAGCCTGCATCTGATATTGATTCACGGCTTCGTTTTGGAACGTTTTATTCAGGATAATTTTCTACCTCGGGAATTTTTGGGGTGTAAAGGCTCCATAGCGAATCATTCAGCATGTTTGAAGATGCCGTATAATCGTTTTTTTAAGCTACAGTCCCTCTCCTTTCATAGTGCAACTGAAGGTTATACTCTCTCGCTCAGTGTGGCGGTTTTTCACATCAAAATGAGCTGGAAATGTGTATATCTCCATCTGCTTCCTTATCAAAACATTTTCTATTTGCTAAGAGGAACCGTAAAATACTATTTGGCCTCCTTCCTACTGCAGTGGTTGTGTCAAAGATTTGAACTTGAAGCTGTAGACTGACATATTTGTTCCGAAAATATGACACAAACTAACATTTCCCCCCCAGTTTTCCTTGATCCATATGTCTCCGGACATGTTGCAGGATTGGTTTTAATGTTGCAGTGCAAGTTCTGCTGCAAGATGTAAAAATAAATACAAATAATTAAAGGTGTGTGTGTGAGAGACAGAGAAAGAGAAAGAGGGTAATGAAGAGAAAGTGACAGAGACATGGTCATTGACTGGAGGAGGAAAACGAGATAGGCTAGAGGGTAGACTAGTGTGTCAGCTCAGATGAACTGCAGATGAACTGAGTGAGTAAAGGCAGAGTCATAAACACACGCTGCTCTGTGTTATTGATTGGGGAGAATAAATGAATGTTTGCTAAACATATTAGATCAGAGAAGACGTGGCGCTCACACTGATCAGGATGATCTGCAGGGTGGCCCAGGGTCTCGTCTGTTTGTGTTTGTTTAACTGTGTTAGTGCGTTTGAGTGCTGGTATGCACCTTTAATGATGTGTGTGTTTGTGTGTGTGTGTGTGTGTGTGTGTGTGTGTGTGTGTGTGTGTGTGTGTGTGTGTGTGTGTGTGTGTGTGTGTGTGTGTGGGTTAGTGCATATGTAGTTTTGCATGCGTGTGTGATTCTCTATTGATGTTTGTGTCAATCTGTGCATGAGTCTTTAACAATGCATCCAGACTTGGGCCCTGAGCCGTTTGCAGGCTAAACTTGCCTGAGATCACAAACACACACACACAAACAGAAACACACACAAACACTTCACCTGATTTGTGCCAAAACACCTCAGGTTGCCTCTACACTGTATGTGGAGAGAGCTGTCTCTAGAGGTCACTGCAGTTCCATGGGTGACAGATGCAGCTGGGGCCATCAACAACATCCTGTTTAACACAGCCACTTAGACAATAGGCATGAACTGGAGGGAAGAGGGGAAAGCTGAGAGAAACCAGAGACTATCACAGTGAGTTTCACACTGTCAAACAGCCACACACAGGCACATATGCACCTATGAAACAAACCTTGCAACCTTGTCACCAAAAGGTGCAGATCCAAATCGCCATGAGGCTGTGGCGGGTGCTAATAGCAGTGATTTCACACTGACACTGAATACGCCAAAGCTGCGGCTCACATGTCTGCTGCTGAACAAGGTAGGAAATGAAATGTGTCCAAGAACCCATGCTGCTGGTGTACCTTCAAAACTGTTATTTAACACCTTACTCGGTGCCATTAACTGCTACAGCATGCACATGGCATTTTCAGGTTTTTTTTTTTGGTGCTCTCTTGGAAAGGGTAGAAATGCAAAAAAAAAAAAAAAGGAAAAAAAATGTCCAAGGATTTCCCAGCCACAGGCAGCTCACAAGAATGATCTTAAAAACACAAAAGCAGCCTCATCCTTTCCTTAATTTTGGTTGTGCTTCTCAAACTATTATTTTAATCTGGTACAGGAGTCAAAAAGGGAGAAAACATGCTGCCAGGCGCCTCTCTGCCACTAATTCTATTACACTGGGTTATTTTTAAAAGTTCCTTTTCTAAACATTTACTGTCAGTCGTACACTGGGAGCTGCTGTTCCATATGCTTTGTTTGTATTGTGGTTGTGGTCGCAGTGGGGCTGAACTTGCCTGCTTCCAGTGAGCTAGTGGCAGCTACGTGGTCCACCATGCCAAGTTTAAAATTAGTAACAAATTTAATATGTACTCTGCTGGCATCCGGCGCCTTTTGCAGAGTGCAAAATGCTCCGATAGTTTGTCGTGGGGTCTCTCTGGAAGACCACAACCAGGCCCGATATAGAAACTCTCAATTGGAAGACATGGTGGGGTGGGGTGGGGGCGAGAAAGGAGAAATCCAGAGCAGATGCGGATAACGTCTACAGTGATCAGGCTAAGAAAGCTGAAGCACTAACACAGGACCACCAAGACAAACTCAGCTCTCGCAGCGCCTCCCTCTCGCTGGCTGAGGGGGAATATGCGTTGATCTGTGCTCCTTCCCCCACGGCCACAACCTCAAGCCCAAACTATTAGCATGACCTAAACGACAAAACCATGCTCCTGTTAATGGTATAATCATGGAGGGAAATGATTTATGGCTTTCATTTTTAAGGATCACTCTCCCCATAACTCCTAATATGGAGAAAAATATCTGTTTTCACTAAGGGAGCCCTCCCATAATGCCTTATAGGCTGTTAAAGCATGGAAAAGAACATATTGGTGTCATAAATCTAGATTTCAAACTAGACAGCATAAAACATAGTGCAGGATTACAGATGGGGACAATAGTGAAGAAGTTAAAGCAAAGCAAAAGATTACAGAACATCTTGACTGGCTTGGATATGAAGTCTGGAAGTTTGAGGTAATTTCTATTAATAGTGCTTCATCAACAGATCTCTTCTTGGCTTCCTTTGCCATCCATCACATCCTCAGCTGCCCACAGTATTATACAGAGGATTTACAACATATTTTTAAAATGGGAAGAACTTGTCTTTACTAATTCAATTTATCCATGAGTGTTAAAGGGATTTAGATTTGCAGAATCCGGACAATTTGTCCTTTTAAATATGTCTTCCTCCAGTGTGTGGATGCAATTTTTTTATCATTTAAATTTATTTAAAGGGATACATAAAACATATTTGAAATGTTAATGAAATACTTATCCAAAAACTGAATTTAGGAAGTATATTTTATATTAACAGAATTCATCCTTGACAAACCCTGGCTCACCTTGTTCAGCCTGCATTTGTCTCCAATGGTCATGAAAGCAGACAGAGTCAGAAGGCTGGTAATTCACTCTACTGTAGTTTGGCCTGTGACCAGTAGAGGGAGGTCATTGATTTATTTCTGCCATGTTACAGCAGGGATCTGCATTTGCCTCTTCAGGGTTCTTGATTATGAGTGATTCTAAAGAAATGTGTCAGTTATTATTTTTAGACAACCGCATAATGCAAGCGCAGTGGGCCCTTTGAAGGCTTATTTATTACGGAGGAGATAAGCATGTTCCAGCAGCCAGATTCCTCAGGAACAGGTCACCAGCTCTGATTAAAAGTGACTTCACGTCAGGCCATAAATATTTGTCAGCCCACCTTTGAAAGGCAGGCGAGCCGTGGCTTCTCTGCTCGTTTGCCACATGAAAGTGCAAATGGAAACACTTAGGGTTGGGAGCTGCATCAGTCATAGCTGGAATAAGATGGCCAATAAAAAGGGCGTAATTATGATGCTCCATCATTTGACACAGCTCGGGGGTTTGGGCTGTTTGCCTGCGTGCTGTAAGAGAGAGAGGGAGAGAAATCCCACCCGTGAATAATGGGACCTGTACTTTTATGAGCGTAGTGTGTTTAAGAGTGAACTTTGAAAATGTGTGGTCTGTGTGTCACCTCCCTCCACTGCTCCCGCCTCCCTTTCTTTCTCCACCACCTCCTCCTTCTCCTCTCCCCTCAGCTGTTTACCTTGCTGCTGTAGAATGTGGACCGTGTTGCCATTGCCCCTCTTTGATGCCTCTTATTGCTTCGCTGTATCACGACTGGCATGCCACCACAACAACAACGCCTTGTTTTCAGCCACCCCGCTTGCTTGCTGTGGGGCGCTTTATGGCTCATGCGTTGATGTCTCTTGATGAGAGCCCATTCGGTTTGTTTGTGATAAACAAAGCCATTTTTCACATTTCATGGCTTCCATACAACGTATTTAAAGGATGTAATTTTGATTTACTGGCCATAAGACTCTCTCTGGTGCCATAAATTACTTTTGTTTTTGATCAGGAGCCTTCTGTAGGTATTCAACAGGACATAATTGCTTCAAAGTGCACTTCTGTAATTTTTAGTCACTTTGCATGCAAAGGTTTTTGAGGTCAGCGTTGTCACAGTAATGATATGTTCTGTAATCATGGAGATACTGTTCTTGGAAATGCCTCTACATTCCTTGGTGTGTCTGCTTGATATATGAGGGCCATGAGTAACAGTAAGCAGAGCTGATGTAGACATCAGGCAGGTGTGGAGACGCCATTAGAGCTAGCAACCATTTGACTTGCTCACCAGTGTCTAATCCTACACGGGAGCTTCACACAGAGAGGCAGGCCCCCAAGCAGAGCCCAGTGGAGAAGAGTGCTGTCGACACCATACTGTTACACAGCCCTGCTGTGAGTTTTCCTCCTGCCCGCATGATGCCAATGAAACTAATGTAGTGGAAATACTCTGTGTTCAGGTGGAGGAGGCTGTTCATTATAGGTGCTACTGCTACTGCTACTCATTGTGCTGTATATCTTTGCAGAAAGAAAAAAAAAGGTAGGTTGGTGAAGAGTCTCCAAGAGAGACAAGCTGCTGGCTTCACATGCTGGACTTCATCTGTCAAATCTGCAGCGGTGTTGGCACAGGCTGAACTCAGGAAATTGGAGACATAAATTGAAGAGAATTGATAGGCCTGCTGCTGCTTTGCAGAATACTGTTGCTGAACATTGTTGCTGTCTGCACTCCAAATGAACTGCTCCACAGGCTGTCACCTCTACAACTCCCCAAAAAATAAACCTATCGTAGCCTGATTTTTCTCCAAATCATCCTAAACCAAAAGTGTGACCTTGGTTGTGATTTTTGTCCATGTAATGTGAAGTTACAAATTTGTGTGGGTGGGTCGGCGCATCTATTTGAAGATATATATATATATATATATATATATATATATATATATATATATATATATATATATATATATATATATATATATATTTGCAAATAAATGACCTGCAAACTTTACAAAAATAAACATTTTATAGCTTCAAAATTCCTTCTAAATTTTATCATCTCTATAAAAACAGTAGAATGTTTCAGTGGTGAGGCATCATATTACAATTATGCATTTATAAATATTATTGTACATTATCAACAAAAAAAACAGTTGAACATTATTTTGTCCTATTATCCATTGTCCTCTGACAAGATATTCACTAACCTCAGATCCACAGCCATTCTGTTCAGTGTTCAGATCAGAATTTATAAGAAAGTTAACTTCCACTGTACCTCTGTATCATACTGTGCATCCACTCGGTTTCATGCAGAGGTTCAGGTTTAATTAAAATTGGCACAACCACTCTATTCCTGGACTAATAAATTGTAATAGCTAGTGTGTTATCAAACAATTGACTATGATGAAATAAAATTGATTTTTTTTTTCAAGTAAATCAAAGTTCACTTATAGCAGACGGTATGTATGAGGTGTAAAATGAGCACTGATAGTTAGAACTAAAAGTGAATTAATATACCCATCTACCACCCCAGCCAAAACCCCTCTGCCACTTTATTTCAGTGTCAACACACTGCCTCTTTCAGTCACATGATCTCATTTTTCATGTGAGTCATAGAATTTCACAGGAGGCGTAGAGTTTGCTTTAAGTTTACAGCCGTTGTCTTGTTCAGACTGTAGAATTTGGGCTCTATGCCTACTTTGTGGTCAGGCTGATAACATGATACACCCTGATTAAAAGTCAAATTGAGCC
Organism: Toxotes jaculatrix; assembly: GCF_017976425.1. Classification (NCBI taxonomy): domain Eukaryota; kingdom Metazoa; phylum Chordata; class Actinopteri; family Toxotidae; genus Toxotes; species Toxotes jaculatrix. Next base: position 9,811,518 of record NC_054394.1, on the reverse strand, counting down.
TCACCAGCAGGCATTAAAGACCAACAGAAGCCCAAAATAAAGGGGAAGAAAAACAGAAGGAGAGAGCGAGATTAAAAATGAGATGCAGGGGATTATTAAAGGGCATTAAAATGACACAGAAGATTATTCTGATGTTGGCGACCCCAACCTAAGGTCAGCAACAGAAAATCACCAGTCCAGCAGGCAAACATAAAAGAACAAACAAGATAACAGGAACAACAGTGCACACAGTTTAGCACTGCATGGGTACAACCAAAGTCCTCATGGGCAAGTCTCGCCACTCGGCAGCCATCTTGGCAAGACCCCTGGGAATTTATTTCAGGCTAACAAGATCTGGCCCCTATCTAAATGAATGGGGTGAGAGCCATAACAGCACTTTCAAGGGTCACCAGGGCATAGAAACTGCATCTATAGAATTACCAGTCAAATCTGACAAAAAACGCGTAAAAGCTTGGCAACTTTGCTTCAAAATGAGATTTAAAGCACTTTTCCCCCCACAGGTTACACTTCTACTACTCATGTAAGAGGTTTCACAACTCTAGCTTATTTTATGGTTCAATCTGGAGTACTGTGATGTGATGCTGTCAGCTCATCCAACCAGAGCGCTTGAACAAATGCAAGAGTTTATGTCCGATTTTGAATAAATAAAGTTGATGCATCACACGTTTGTTTTGACAATTATTTTCCATAGACAACTATCACAAGGGAAAAGTTAGCTTTTGCTTGTGTGCTAACTAGTTTTTGAAGCTGCTGTTAACCTTGTCTGTGCACTTGCGTCAGTACAACAACAAGATTGGCTTGATATGTTTCCTGGTTTGGCTGTAATAAAGAAGACGATTGGCTTTTTGGGGTATGTCATCAAACCGCCATCTTTGGTGGTATGGACTTTTCTGTTCAGTATTCTTTAAGTGGTTTGTCTCCTCCTTTATAACATCCCTGGTACAACATAGGAAATCAGACGGCACATGAAAGGTCCTCTTGCGCTGGCGTTCAGTAAAAATTTTATTTTATGGTGTTTCCTTGTGGGTTTGCCATTTATTGTGTGATTGGAGCCTCTTGACCTGCTTATTTCTGTATGAGTTCAAATTGAACATGGCAGTCCCTGCTCATATTATCCCCTGAGCACCATTTGCACTTCCCTCCAGTTGTTAAAGATGGCCCAAGGAGTGAGATTGACCTTGCCCTCTGGTTTAGCAGTGGAATTCACTCCAGGACAGAATCACTCGACAAGCAGCAGAAGTCATGGAAGCAAAGATTTGAAGATTTGTTACAGGGTGTTACTCACTGTTGAGCTAGAACCTAGCTGGACCATTCACTGAGGTGAGAGGCAAAAAAGGAACTCAGAATTTGACTCTTTACTTTACAGGCCAGAAAAGACTCCAAGACCCTAATCACTCTAAAAGCATTGAGGTTTACAGAAGACAGAAGGCCCTGGGAAATGGCAGCACTAATGTCACTTTGTGCCATTCTCCTGCCTGGTACATTGGGATCAGGTTGGGGACATGAAGTATGAAGAGGGCAAAGGTGCTGGAGCAGATCACTCTGCCTCGGGTACAGCGCTGACAATGGAACGGAGGCCTGGATTTTTTCTGGACATGAAGCGCAGGTCAAACACAGGGTATAGAAAGAAGCAGGGGTCACAATACAACATCTACCCAAACCACACAAAGCCAGCTTTTCATCCCTGCTCTGGCCATTCCACCAAGTCCATAATTGTCTTTGACAAAACTCATTAGCAGAGACCTTGTAGCAACATTGGCAATCAGAAATTCCATGGAGGGAGACATGCACAGAAACAATGTCCCACACACATTTCATTGGGCCTTTTGACAAAATTTAATGAAGTGTGTATATTGTCCCCCTCATCTGAACTCTGAGCCATTGGTACAGAGACTTTGTTTTATGAGCCTTAGCTGCCCAGCGTGGGACACATCAAATGGCACCTCCATGCGGACTCTTTTGTCAGACTAGAGGGCAAATTAATGTTTGGTATGTTGTTGTTGTTGTTGTTATTAGGGCTCCTATTTATACGAAGAGGCCATTGCTATCGTGTCAGAATAATTCATAAACTTTTATTTAGTGGGCACATGCTCATTAAGTGGTGGGCCTAAATGTAAAATGAACATTTGATGGATGTCCCAGACAGTGCTTTGTCAGGGGTTAACCTCTCATTGACCTGTGGCATTATATAGTACAACAAACCACAGTGACAGTCATTGTTAAACTGATCTCAGCCCCCTTTAAGGCCCTGGTTAAGAGAAATAGCTATAAAAACTTTAAAAATGTACAAAACAAGCACATGTGATTTTAATATGCTTCATTCTCATGCCGCTTGGGATTTCTTTCCATTTTATTTATTTATTTATTTATTTTTTAAGCATGTTTATTTTACATTTTAAGTTACATTTAGTTATTACTCTGACGCCATGACAGCCGTCTTACAAGATGTGTAGTGGCAGAAAAAAAAAAGTGAAACAATTTAGCGAGTGGATCTCTAAATAACTGTGCTCACTGCATCCACTGCTCCCAGACATTTCAGCTGTCAAAAATCATATTCATGTGGATGACTTGACAGAGTTGTCCTTGAACCCAGAAGCGCTAAAATTCACACATACAGTACTTTTCTGCAGCCCAAAAAAGTTGAGAAACGAGGCGCCCACTCTATTACGAATTAATATTTTATGCTGATATTCAGAAGAAGTGAAGCTCTTATTCTTAAATTCCTAAAATATAACCTACAAACCTGTAACAAGTGTCCTTGTAGTAGTTATAAACTCACGTTAAATTTCTGCCCTTTCAGCTCTGTAATTCTGAGCACTGATTACTAGTACTGCTTCGACTAGGAGACTGAAAAAATAGCAAGCTGTAAAAGAGGAAAACAGCAGTAAATGTTAATCCCAGTCTCTGTCTTGTATTTTAAAGCATTTTATAGGACTAATCATGTCTTTCATTGACCTACAACATTGAAAGTTAAGAAAAAATAACTACAGAGAAAAAGGTTTAAATGGCAAAGCAGTCGTTGAAGATATAAACTTACTTCAAGTTGTTTCAAATAATTTACTGATGTGAGTGTTTACTATGAAATGTTACATAGTATTTGCCTTTTGGTTGAAAATGAATGTTGTGCAGGTTAATAGGGAATAACACTGTCCTAAAATGAGCATGTTCACAATTATAATTCTGTTTCTTTATGAGAGTTACATGTTCCAAACACTTCAGCTGAACACCTGTCGTTTCTGACTGTCAGCCGGACTATTGACTTGAAAAGAGCATGAGGTGCAGGCAGCAACTTGGCCCAGAAAAGCTCAATGATCCATGTGAGTAGAGGAGGGGTGAGGGTTAGATTGAATGTACACTTAGGGAAGTGTCAGACGTGAGCATAAAGACACCTTCTGGTTTCATGCCAGGGAAGGTCACAGATTAATAATGTCAAACCTATTTAAGTATTTGTGTTTACCATGGCTTGTTTTTCTTTTTTTGTGTGCCTCATTCACAGATTATCTAAAATCTGTTTTGGATTATGCAAACATGCTCTCATAGGCACACCCCCTCCCTCCCCAGTTCCACCCCTCCCGAATGAAAAATGTAATTTACCAACAGGAAGGCGTGTATTAGGGAGATTTAGTTGAGGGTAGACCTATATAGGCTACCTAAGGAACTTATTATTCTGTAACATTGTAGTTTGCCACAGATTTCATGTCTGGCCTCAGATTAAGGATGTCAGACAAAGAGAATGTCTCATGTGTGTCCCCCTCCCCCTGAGTCCACTGCCACCAAAACCACCAAATACTCAGCATCTACTTATTTATCCTTACTTTCACTTTAGGTTATTTTTCATTTATTGAAGTCGTTGTTTTCCTCCTATGGTATAGATGTGAGTAGCAGTAACGTGGTTTCTGATCCATGGCATCCAGATCAGCCTCTATATACATCTGGCTGATGTGTCTCTTGATTGTCTCTCCTCTGTACAGCTGCCTTAGCCATATGTAAAGCACTGTGTATAGGACAGACTAATTGACCTGTTAGCTGCTTCAGGCATACGCTGCTATATGAGCCCATCATGGCCATTATCTGTGGTTTCCCCCAGGTACATCGCCATGGTGGTAATCCCATTGTGTATGCATCATTACCTTCAATAGCATAAGGCAGCTTTTCTTTACAGCCTCCGATTTAATTAAATTTGGTTGTAAATATTTGATACACACCAACCCTACAGTTTAATGTAAAGAGCAACGGATCAGGCGTCATGACTGGTTACTGTTGAGGAGGAAGGGAGAGGCTCCCCATTAGCAGACTGTCATTAAAGGGCGGGCTGTTACACATTTCAGCCTACTGAGTGATCTACATGTGGAAACTTCATATCAAGAGCTTCCATCCCAGCCTCACATTAGGTGTAATGAACTGATACTTTTATTTTGAATCTCTCCTCACCTCACCTGTTTTGGATGCCAATCATTAACTCCATGTGTCCCCTTTATTAGTTCTGAAAATGTTCATCATTAAAGCAAAATTGAAATATTTGCATGGTCATTTGAATTGACTGTTTTATATATTCTGATCCGTTTTTTTTTTTTTTTTAATATACTTATTTTTGCCCTCAGCTTCACACACATCTTTTATTAGGTCTCAGATTAATACAGATGGAAAAATTGAACTGGAAAAAAAAAATGTAAATAGGCCTAAGTTATTATTCCTGACCTTCCTCATCCTCATCATGTAGATTTGCCTGGATTTGCCAGGGCTCCGTGCAAATCACGGACAGCTCCGCCACTGGCCAAGGACACAAAGGATGACCACAGCGCCTCAGAACTGAGCCTGAATTGCCCTAATACGGAAAAAAAGACTTTTATTACAATCATAATCCCACAAATACGACCTCAAATGACGTTTTGAGAGGCTGTGCACTATTTGCAGGTATTGTTTCAGCGGTGGTCTGGAATCAAATGTGCTCATAAAATCTAAATCTTTCCCTGCTGATGTAATAATAATTCACTGGTTTCAGGAATCAAGACAGGAGATCAAGTCGGAAACAAAACAAGATAGGCTTTCCCTTCACTACCAAGGAAATCACTGATTTAATAATATTTTTGAAACAACTGAAATTATATCACGAATGGGGTGAAAGCCAGCTTTTCCTCCTTACTTTCAGGCAGACAAGCTGTTGCATCGTTTGCACTGTAAAGTGAAACGCGTTTCAGATTTGTCAAATTGAATCTTTCTTGTAGTTTGCGCAGAGGAGCAGTGCGTCAAGATCAATATCCCAGCAGAAATAAGTTTGCACGGCACGCCTTTGTCGTTTACTACGGAACTATTTGATATTAAAAGTTTGAAATGTGAGGATAAAAAAAAAAGTTTTTCAGACCGTCAAGACGCATCAGAGACAACAGTGATCATCTTATTACAGCTGTCTGTAGGAGAGGAAGAAGAGTTAGCCCATAACGAGATGGACTATAGGCAAAAAACAGACAAATCAAAGGGACTTTGATGGACCATGTGAATCTCTCTGCTGGGTTTGATCCTACAAATGACCTTTTAATTAACACAATGTTAAGTTATCGCAGCGGCTCGCTACACAGGGGACAAAGCAGCATTCATCCCATGTTCCTGCCTCGTTGCTTGGCCTGAACAGTAACAAAGTGTTTGATGCCACTTCTGATTAGATGCTGACAATGGAGAGATGATGTCCCCTTTCTTCCGCAACTTGTGGATTTCACTCACGTCTTCCTCTGAGTTATGACCTTCCATCAGCGCTGCGGCTGTATGCGTCGAGTCAAGACGATAAACTTTGATCAAATGCACATCCGCAAATGTTTTAATTGGCCGTTCAGATCTATAAATAACCATGACACAGGGAAAAAAGGAAAGCTCTTGAAAAAAAAAGATATGTATTGATAGAAAAAAAATCATAAATTGCAGACACAGGAGAAGCTCACATTGTAACACAATGACAATAAAAAAAAGAAAAGAAAAAAAAAATCTCCAATCCACGCGCAACACAGGGGATCCAGTCCTTTTATATCAACTTTATGTCCGACAAGCTTTTCTCTTTTACATCAGGCAAAATGACACGAAGCCACAGTAAAACGCAACATGTAACAAAATACTTAAAGGAGATACGAATTCAACCAATAAACACATTAAATAATAAAAACAAACAAACAACATAAACAAATAATAAATACACAGAGAAATAAATAAGTTTGCTACACTACACGATTGCCATACACAAATTCGGCCGCTTTTATTTGGCCATTCTCATACCTTTGCATGTAGAATTTTTGCATAAAGTCTTTAAAACACCATAAAAACAATGTTGTGCAAAATGATAGCCACGTCCACAGTCCCCACAGCTCTCACTGCAGCGGCGCCAGGTAACTCCCACGCGTCATCCTGAGGCCGATACTCCGCCAGTGTGTCCTTTAGTGCATAATAAATGTCCCAATATTTATTGTGGTGCAGTTTCCAGAAATCTAGAAGAAAGGAACATCATCAGATTGTGAGAAATGAGAAGGAATAAACAGGAGGTATTTATTATTTAAAAAAAAAAAGAAAAAGTTTATTACTCTGATAAGTTGATTTCAGTAGAAATGTTAATATTTTCTCTCATATTATAAATTGCTTTTGGCATCATGCATGTTAGCAACCTATTGTATTGTTATTGTGCAGCCATTATATTAAGACAAAATAAAGTTAGCAACATCGATTTAACAAAAAAAGTGGGTGAGAGTCTATGTGTGTATCCCTGTTCACCTGTGAGTGTTTGATGGGGTTTTTCTGTGCCGTGTGTGTCTGTGTGTGTGTGTCATGACTTTACTGGTTTCTTCCAGTTCAGTGCAAGCTCTCACCTGCTTCACCTCTTCATCACTGGTCTGAATGCAGTGACCTTGTCATCCTGCACGGTCCCACAAGCTTCGCTGAGGTCTGACGACTGTGTCTCGGCTTTGCCACCAGAGAATCCTGCATACCCAAATAAAAGCACATCTAAGAAACTGGCCTCGGGTGCAAGCTGGCAGAAAGTGTCATGTCACTTCATAGACTTTAAAAATGGGCTTTTCTATCTCCAACAACATGTGTTTTAACATATTAGGGAATATAGAAATGATAAACACTGTATATTATTACACCCTTCTGTCTGTACAACACAGGAAACCTGTTCATGTGGGAGATTTAAGACCAGTTTTATCCTGTGTAATATGTCAAACATTGCATAGAAAAGATGACATACCTTCAATGCTGGAGTACTGACATGTGTCCGGGAGTGCAGAATAGGATGAACAGTGCAGTTGGAGGCCCTTGTGACTGTAGCTGCCAGTGCCGTAGACTTTTGAGTGCAAGGATGAGCCCTCAGAGAAGGGGCTCTCAGCATTGGTGATGCTGCTGGATTCGTGGAGGCCTCTCATGACCCCACACTGTCCAGTAGGAGCCCCGGTAAGCCTGGTACTCTGGAGCTGGCAGTCCCCGCTTGAGTTGCCTGTCCTCAGCTCAGAGCCATGCTGCTGAGGGCTCAGTATGACCCCTGAAGCCGCTGTACGAGCCAGAGACCAAATCCGCGGCTTATCTGATGCCTCAAAGTGAGACAGGGACACCGTTCCTGGTACAGGGCCGGTTGAGGAGGGTGCCTTGGACGCTACAGGATCCAGGAAGTCAGATGGGAGAGGAGGGAGGGTGGTGACACTTTTAATGGCACAGGGGAACGTGTGGAAGCTGTTAGTTAAACTCAGTTGCAGCTCAGAGCTGCAGTCTCTTTTCTGAGGGGCTCCTGATACTGTCATGGCCCTCTGGAGGTCCTGCTCGTCTGCAGCCACCTTTTCACAGTCACTGTCCAGCTTGTCACACTCGTCCTCGTCCATGTCCTCTAGATCACTCAGATGCAGATCCTTTTCCTCCTTGCAATCGCTGGAATCTGCATGGAGGAAAGGAGATTTTAAGGTCACACTGTTTAAAAAGTTTATTTTAAATTTATAGAGACTGTTTTTCTTTAGAAAAAATTTGTTTCACATGAATGGCAAATATATTTCCCAGAGTGAAGTGTAAGAAACCATATTTTTAGTTTAAAGATAGTTAACTTTGTGCCAACAAAAAGTGGACTTGATTACCTTTGGTGACACAGTCTTGGTCGCTCTTAAGGTCATCCTTCCTGTCATCGCTGGCCTTGTTCTTTGGTGACCAGGTCATCTTGTTCTCTTTCTTTAGCCTCCTCCTGGCATTGGCGAACCAGGTGGACACTTGAGTGAGGGTCATTTTGGTGATGATGGCCAGCATGATCTTTTCTCCCTTGGTGGGGTAGGGGTTCTTGCGGTGCTCATACAGCCATGTTTTCAGGGTGCTGGTTGTCTCACGAGTTGCATTCTTTCTTCTGGCTGTGCCATTAAAGTCTACTGTCCCGTATCTGGAAAGAGACACGGAAATTCACACACACACACACACACACTGGCCATTAGTGCAGTAGGTGAAGGATATCATAGACTACTCACTCAGACATCCTATAGCCCTGCACCCTGCTGTTTGAAATATATACAGCTTTGCTCCATGCAGGTATCACTATGGAGTTACACTCTGATATATTCCCCAGGTGAATGGCTGCTTTAAATGATCAGTGGTAGAATACTTTTTACCAGGTTCACTCAAGCTCATATTACATATAGTGGGACACCAATGAACAGACCTTACCTGTCATATTGATACTGTCCCAGTGAATGATCATAAGGGTAGTATGCTGCAGTTTGAGTGATGCCAGAGTGTAAAGTGCCTGTGCTGTCCTTAATGTCATACTGTGGATTCTGAAAAAGAGGAGGAGGTTGTTATGGCTCTGCAGCATTGTGAGATTTGACTTCAGGGTTATTTGTTAGCAATTTGATGATTTTTGAAAATCATCTCATATATAAATTAAAGACATTTCTTATTTTTATGCTCCTAAAACAAGAGCAAGTCCCTGTAACAAAAAAAAGAAAAGAAAATATTTCATCTTGACATCATGCCTTTGTTAAATGTGTTGGTTTTAAGATTTTTTTCTAATATTTTATTATTTCATGATTTAATTTAATTTAAGTTTTTACTTGTTATTAGAATATTTGTTTTTACAGTTTTCAGGTATAATGTGCAGCATTTTCATGGTCAGCAAATTTTAGCTGACCTCAAAAAAGAGAGAGCAGAAAGAAAAGTTTCAGCTGCACTTCAAAGTGTCAGTGAACAACTGTGAGCGTGGAGTAATATAATTTTACGTTTTCTTGTTCAGCAACACGTGCAACTGTTTTTAAAACAAGGAATCGATAAGGAGGATTTCTCTGTAATAGTAAAACTGCATTAGATGATTTAAGTGAGAAAGTTCCTGTACATTGCTTCTGCACTTCTTCCTTTCACCTCACTGACAGTTTTTTTTTCTTCTTTACTTGTTTTAAAGAAGAAAAAAAAACACACCGGTTGCTGGATTAAACGGCTTGTCGTGATGGATATGTTTGCAGTGTGAGATAAATTGATTGAACAAAACCCGGTTGATCGATCAGCCTGAGCCCCCTCCCCCCCTTTTTGCGCATCAAATGAGGCTGAAGTGAGCCCACCAGAGTGGAGTAGATAGCGGATGGGTCGGTGCTGTAGGGGAAGTAGTTGGCGTAGTTCTGGCTGGCGGCGGCCGCTGCAGCGTAGGGAGAACTGTACATCCCCAGTGCTGCGTTCAGCTCCGTCCGGCTGCTCGCCAGGAGCCGGTTCTCGTAGGACGGGCAGCAGAAGGAGGCAGCGGCGGCGGCAGCGGCGGTCTGGGAGCCGCCTGTCCCGTCAGAGACCGACCTGGAAATCGAATCGCAGCAAGTCGTACTGGGGTTTGCCGACACGAAAAACTGCATAAAGAGAATCGTGGATAGACATGGTCATTGGCTGTGTTGGCTCCTGTCTGGATGTCTGTGACAGCTCTGAAATGACTGTGGGTGATGCACTGTAAAAATGATATCCATCTTAACAGCCTAGTGTTGCGTCTTGAAATCTTAAAACGAGCGAAGAAACGTGAGCTGATTTCTTTTGTTTCCGGTGCACATCAACTCAATTATCACGAATCAGGTGTCATTATCTTAACTTGTGACATGCCTTAAATCGAGGTAAGTCACTTTTCAGATAATTCCTGGAGAGAGAGAGAGTGGGTATCTTACATGGTGAACAAGTGCAATAAGCGATGGCACATCAGCAATCCTTTTTCGTGTTTAGTAAAAATTAGAATTTAATACTTAATATGAAAGTAAATGACATCAGATGGGTATTTTTCCAGTGGATGTTAAGATGAAAAGAGACGTGCGCAATCCGTGCGTAAAAAGTGACTTGCTTCAGTTTACCATCGATTTAAAATTTTTAACTTCTCCACAAGATAAGAAAAAGCTTAAGTAATGCCAATATCGAGTAAATAACCACTTTGTTTTTAATTTAAAAGATTTGAGTTTTACATTTAATCTGCTGAACGTTAAAAATATTGTCGGGGTAAAAGTTGGGTGACAACTTTGCCAGGCGAGCAACTTTTGTCCCCTCATCAACTTCAGCGTCCTCGAACTTATCATCAGCCTTAATAATATTGCCTTAAAATCTAACTAAACTGCTTAAACCAGGTTTAAAAGCTCCCAAATTAAACCCACTTTGTCCACACGTCCCAGTAATTTCAATAGAAAGTTGTGCACAGCGTGCGGTTGCAGCCCAATTACACCTCGCAGTGTGCAATAGGTGACATTCATCTCTATTGTCATCAGAAAAACACGTGAGTTCATTCATAATTCAGTGTAATTGGACACGAGTGCGTGTATATCGATATTTGGTTCAACAACAAAAGCACCACGCGAAAATAGCTGTGAATACTGTCAAAGCAGTCACTCATTCACAAATGTTTCTCAAAGGAGAAAAGTGCTCAGACTACAGTGAAAGAAAAGAAAATATGCCCATAAAAAAAACAATTCATGTGTGTTTACACAGAACTTTGGAGAAATAAAAAAAAGCAAAGAGGCTTACCTGTGAAGTTGCATTGTACGGGTATCCAAATTGCGAGAAAGACATAGCTGCTTCTTTTGTTACCATCAGCAATATTCTTCACCCTTGATCGATTGCAACCAATTCTACTTCAAATCCACCGTCTTACACACATTTCCACGCACGGCCTTTCGCTCAATAATAGATGACTTCACTCACAGGAGGGAGACTTTGGGCTGGCACCAGCTGCAGATTGTTTTATATGAATGAATAATCCCCCCCAAGGACCCGATAAGAAATGAAATTAAGCGTCATTAAGTGCAAAAAAAAATTGTTGTTGTGTTAGCTGAAGGAGGCTTAAAGGATAACGTAAGACTTGCAAGATATGGACTCTGCTTGTGCTATTATTTGTGGCTCCATAGTTCTTTAGCATTCATCCATGCAAGGGTATCAGCGTGACGTCACTGTAATCCCGGAACGGCAGGGTACCAAGGATAGAATAATGTCTTTGCCAATCACGTCCAACACAGGGTTTTCTTAAGGTGCACTGCACACAGCCTTGTCCCGCTTTTTGTAATAGAATTCTTGCACCGATTTGCCAAGATACCGAAAGCTGTATTATTGTTCATCATTGTTCTTGAACTTGTAACATGGCAGCATATGGAAATCCTTTGTGAAGTTAAATAAATTAGAAAAAAAAGGAAAGAAAAAGAAACACTGAACATATTTTTGGCAGTCTTGTTAGTTATTACAGAAAAAGCATTCAGAATCCAGAATACATTTCTTTTTTTTTCTTTTCACTCAGGAAACTTCGTTTTTAAAATATTTATTTCATTTGCAATCTATTACAATTAAAACAGGCTGAATATGCACCTCAAAGACTTTCTGTTTTTTTCCTTTCTTTTTTTTTTTTAAATCTCGACCTCCGTTCGCCTCTGGCTCTCTGGCCAGAGGTCCATCCCGGAGTTAATGACGATGATGTTTCTATCTTTCTCTATTAGAGAGAGGGGCAGTCCTAGCAGGAACGGTTAGAGGGGTTTTTGGCAGGTCAATAGACCAGTGATTGATGCGCGCCTGGAGACCTACGTGACCATTACGCGTAATGCGTAATTGTATCAATTAACAAATGGATACATGCCCTTGTTTAACCAACGAGTTACAGAGTGAAAATATGCCTTAGAGGTGAAATCCGAAGAGCTGTTCTAGAAAAAAAAAAGACAGTGGAAGCCCTGCTCTCCAGTCTAATTAAATATCCGTGGATGGGGGCGACGAGAATTGCATTTTAATTGAATGATGCTCACTTGAAAGATGGGTAAGGAATGGTGCTGCCTCATAGTGAATGAAACGAGAAATAATTTTAAGCCTTATTAGATCAGCAGCTCAACCATCACCAGTCCTCTCGCACTCTCCCATAAACATAAACAAGCTGTGCCCCCCCCCCCCCCCCCCCCCCCCCCTTCGTGTGATGCTGAGCTGGGACAGGGGAGGAGGAAGTCGGGGAGGGGGGGTCTATTATTTCCCTATACACACTATATTTGTATTGATGTTGACAGCGATGAACAGTCCTACTGAGTCATATGATCTGCCTTTTTTCTGACTTTCTAGGGCGGTGTAAGGTTTCTGTTGTCACGACTGATACCTTGAGCCAAATTTCTCGGTGCCCTGCCCTTCCAAACTGATGTACGAACGGCGTTTCCTCCCCCTTGAGACGCATCTGCGATTACGGGCTTTCTCTCCGAGGGGCGCTAAAGAGCCGCGTCTAGGAGATGAAGATCTCCCGTCAGAGATTTTCCACAGAGATAAAGTGGACAGAGTGGTCAGGCCCAGGCCCTGGCATGTGCCATTTTTAAATACCCACAGGCAAGAGCATCTCTCTCTTTCTTTCTCTCTCTCTCTCTCTCTCTCTCTCTCTCTCTCTTTTTCTCTCTCTCTCTCACACACACACACGTACACACACCACCTTTTTGGCTCTGACAAGCGCTCATTGCCTCTGAGGGGCACCTAAGATACAGCAGGGAACTTGTTGGATAACACATCCTGGTCCTCAACACCCTTCCTGTTTTAGAATTATTCTTTGAATAAAATATGCCTTTGACTTCCATTATTTCCAACTTGTTGATACTTTTCACCTCAAGTCATCTCTCCTGTCATCTCACAGATTAATATTTCAGCTTATATCCAGAGTCAGTCTGCACCCAATTTTTTTTAGCTGAAAATACTCACACAAAAATGGCAACAGTGCGGATAATATAAATACATTTAAAAATAAATAACATTTAGAAATAAAAGGGACAAGCCATCTCATCTTCCAATATATTCTTGTGGCATGAATGAAAACATGAAGTAGGGTAACTGAGGATAAAAAGTGAAAAGGCACACATTAATGCTGGTTATTTGTTCAGATTAAATATCTGAACAAGCAAAACAATGTAAATGTCTGCTTTTCATGACATGAGAAAAACTGTTTTTGCAGTTTTCAGATAATCCAGTGGGTTTTTAAATAGCTTACTGATTTTAAGAAGTAGGAGTATTTTCTTAACCTCTAGGAAGACCTAATCCTTTATCCGAAAAATTCACAATTCACACAGGTCCGTGGTTTTAACTGGACGGCGCTGAGAATTTGAATGGGAATAACACAGATGTCAACAATGAGCAAAATTTAATATTCGTAACTTTCCATTTATTATTAATGATGAGTAGATCAGAACTTACTATCTAAAGGTGATGCACGCTTTCATGCCTAAACTGCTATTACATAGGAGGATGAGAGAAAGCTGAAAAAAGCTAAATGTAATTGCATGCCAGTGGTCGATGCATTTCTACAAGGGCATGCATGATGGCCCAAGTGCATATGGACAGACTCATGCATAATGCATGTCCAGCAGTCAGTGTAGATCTCACTGAATCAGGCCCAAATGAACACTAATTGTAATGGCAGACTGACCATGGTGCCCTTCCCTAGAAAATGTATGACAACCTAACAATGAACCATTTCTTTACAGTGTTTTGTCTGGATCACTTAGTAATCACATTGCAACAAGGTTTTGTTTTTTAGCAGCTAAATGGGTGACAATGGCAATTAGTGATTAATATTTTTCACGTTTAGGATGTGTCTGCAGCTCCTGTCTGTGTCTGTGCGTTGAACAGTGTATTGTTATTTTGAGTAAAATTACTTTGGCAACGTCTTCCATTTTAGGGTTATTCCAGTGTAATTTAACATTTTACATGATGAACACCTTTTTGCTCAAGTTAACATTTGCAGTGTTAATGTAATAAGAGCAATATCCTCTTACAACTTCTCTCGCAGGATAGTGGAGAAGCCTTACTTTATCCGTCGGGCTCTGTTCAGGTCCAAGCCTGTGTCCCTGTCTGCATTCACAAACCCATGTTTAATTCATGGAGAATTTACATGAAATTTGGGCTTTGGTAAAATAAAAATTAAAAAAAAAAAAAAAACAGTAATGGAGTAAATTTATTTAATGTCTTTTGGAGCAGTGCATTGGTGGGGGATGGTCAGCAGGGTCAACACATTGAGCAGCACAAAGTTCAGATAATCACAAGAAGGTATTGCAGTAATGTACAGTAAATGTTTAGTCTCCAATGTATCTGCATTGTCATGATACAAAAAAGTAACCATGCCTCCGCTTAAAAAAGGATGAAACAAACTCTGGCAGTTGTAATTTGTAGACATACCTTAGGCCCCAAGAGTGGACATGTACTAGAACATTGAACTACTAGCAGACAAAGGCATTCACCCTTACAGTACATTCACTTGTGTTATTAAAGAATAAGCAAGTCCAAACCTCTATTATATCTTGTTCTAACTGATCCATGTGGTTACTAATGAGACTGAGTATTGCATACGTCCTCCATTAGAAGCATCACTGAGTGGAAAAAGAAAAAAAAAAAAACTGGAAAGGTTAAGTCAACACTCAATAGCTCCCAGCCCTATTCTCCTACTTAATACATTTCCTATGCTGACTTAATGAACCACACAAAGCCTTCCTGCTTTTTCATCAGATGGGGGGTGGTGGTGGTTGTGGAGGTGGAGGGGGGGTGTACGAAATGGTAATAAGGGCAGACAGACGCAGAGACGGAGGAAGAACCCCGAGACGAGCAGGGGATGAAGCGGCACCTACCTGGAGGTGTGTGATCTCATTAAAGCCAAATTGGTATATGCCAATAAATCCAAGGCACTTGTGATCTGGAATTATTACACACACACACACACACACACACACACACACACACACACACACACACACACACACACACACACACACACACACAGATACTGCATACACACAAACTTCCCCCTGGAAGAGCATTATTAGTGCTGCTAAATTATCCAAAATGGAAAGAAAAGTAATAAATATTGTAATGAGAAATAATAGAGCATTGGAGGATATGGTCACAGCAGTGGCCGGTTAACACCAAAACAAACATCCTTGGGGCTGGTGAATAATTACAGCGTACAGAGGGAGTCATTAAAGCTTCATCAAACAGAGAAAAAAGGGATAGGGCGAGTATGACATCATGGCGACTGTCTCAATAAATCAATCTGGCGCAGAGAAAATAAAAGGAATGATGACTGTATGTGATGACAGTACAAGTTTGATTTCTGTGTAAGTAGTGCCGCTGTGCTGTGGTATGCTTTGATTGGTATCTTGAGTTTAAAAGACAATGTGTATTTTGAAAGAACATAATTACACATATATCCATTTGGTTTTGTTTTCCACAATTTAAACATGGATCCGTACATGAATGGACAGGCATAATTGCTGTTTCATTTGTACCCTCGTCACTTTGATTGCTTGTAGTCAGATGTTTAACTCAAACAAACCCTAGGCATTTTGTGTTGGGAGCCGCCATGTCCCCGAAGCTCCTGGGGCTCCTGGGAGAGGGAGAAAGAGAGAGAGACAGAGGGGAGAAAAGGCAGGGAGAGAACGAGGCGTGTGTGTTGTTTGTGTGTGCTGGCTGGCAGAGTCCCCTTGAGGCTCTACTGTAAAGCTATCATCAGTGGTGGTGTCAGGGATTTGTAGCTTGTCACTGAGAAAGAGAGAGAGAGTGAGTGCCGGTAGTGACTCTGGGAAATAACTGCTTATAGAGAGAGAGCCTGGCTCGCACAGCTTGTACGAGTGAAGGTGTGTATATGAGAGATAGAGATGGAAAACGAGTGGGAGGAATGTGTGCCTGTTTTCTCCCTGGGGTGTCTGGAGATGTGTGTGTGTGGACAAGTAGGTTGTGGGTTGATCATATGATGTGTGGATCCATGTGCCGACTTTTATCTCTGGGCCTTAGGCTCTTTGTCTATGTGTGTTCATGTCGGCAAGTGGTGTGTGTACATGTCTATTCTGGGCGTGTCAAAGCTGCTGCGGTGGCATTGTGTGGATCTCCTCAAGCATTAACATTCACATTTGGACGTGAAAGTGATCAAATATGTATTTTCAGTCAGCGGCAATGAGGACTCTGTGTAGGCTACCTCCCCGCTACTCTGCCCATGTTTGTATATGTGTGGTCTTCGCCAAGATGGATGCTGACTTCAAACTGAACTTTCCCTCAAGGCGGAGGGCCAGCAGCGGCAAAACGCTGCTGTCGAGTAAATACAAGTATCTGCAAAAAAACAAGTTCCTCTGGAATGACGAATGGAGGGCTCATTTTCTCATTGACAACCATGTATTTCTGAAATCGCACATTGGCGGTTGACCAGGTTTCAAGGGCCCGAGGGTCATGAAATTCACTCAACTCATAAATGATCATGTCAGTGTTCAAACAGAGGAAGAAAAAGGAAGATGAGGAAAATTGCAGTTACATGGTTTCCATCTGACTGCAGCTGCTAAATCCACAGCAGCATTGTGGCCTATCTCTAGGGCCTGCAGAGGCAGAAAGACAGTTCCTATTACTGTCAGTCCAATTACCGGCCACAGCACAGCCACCGTTGTCAACACCAGATGGGTCATGGTATGTATCAGCATCTTTTCTCTCATGTATAGCCATATTTTGTATGTTATACAGCACAGCTTTGAACTATAAGCAAATGATTAAGAAGATTTAACATCATCTTTTCCTCTAAATTAGCCATTATGTGGGGTCAAGAGTTGAGTAGAGCAGGAAGTGATCAAAGAGCTCACAGAGTATGAGACGTGGAGGATACCAACAACCCAACATACACGGATTATAGCCTGCTTTAGGGATATGCACTGCAAAGAAGCAAAGCTGAGTGAAAAAAAACTATTGTGACACAATACTGAAATGGCTGCAATATCTCCCTTGTAGTTTTATGTGTCCTTGTGGAAATCCACCACACATATACACCCAGAAGTGGGGAATGTGATGAGAAGTGGTCTAAATATTGAAACACTCTCTATTACAGAAGACAGTGCTGTGGGGTTGAGCGTGTCGGCTGAGCTGCCTCTAGTGTTGCACCACACTGAGAAAGAAATGGCCCAGCCCCATCTGGTCTTGGTTCAGTCTGGTTTACTGCAAAGTGGTGCCAATACAAATAGCTGAGCTTGATGTTTGTTTGCATAAATTGTTTTGAAAGGCTTCACCAAGAGTTTTTTGGGTGGATTACGGTGGGGAAGTTGGGGAGCCAACCGTGGTGGAATAATCCTCACTGAGCTGACAGTTAGATTTGGTCTTCTTTAAGAATAAAAAAAAAAAGATTGTTTTGGATTTTTCTTCTCGGTTCCTGGCAGTGAGTTTGGACTGTGAACTTTTCAGTGGGTTGTGTGTGTGTTGTGTAGATTGTGGGTGTACAATGATGGAGAATGCTGAGCTGCTCTCTCTTCTCTCGTAGCATAGCAGTGTCAATTTTGATAACATCAATGTAGCGTTTAACGCATGCTAAAAGTTCAGTTGAAAGTTCAGAGGCCCAATGCAATGAAGGGAAAATGTCTTTCTTCCTAAAGCCCTCGCAGATCCACTTTGATTTTTCTCCCATAGGTCAAGGCAATACTAAAGGAAGGAAAAAGCAAAGTTGTGTAGTGAGGTGAATTAGGCTTGTGTTACACAGAAGAAAAAAAAATTACATGAAAATGTATCTTCCATTACTGCAGGCATGTTTTTTGTTTTGATTGCTTACTGCCATCTTGGGGGGGTGAAAGCGACCAATTGGTAGTCATCATCACTTAGCTCTGGCTTTGCTACAGGTACAAGAAAACTGACCTGATTGATTTCATGTCCAGGTAAGTGTGCCAGCTTAGTGCTAATTGGTACCAGACAGGTTTCTGTGAAGGTTTTACAGATACCCAGGCCCCTGAGTCTCCACCAGAGCCCCTGATAGCATGAAAATTGCAAGTCTACCAATGACAGTTCAATCGTTTTGGGCCCTCTGTTCTTCATTTGCTGCTTAGCCAGTGGAGGTCCCTCCATGGTCGACTCCCAACTAAATCCAGATGCAGCTAAAAATATTTTTTTCTGCAGCATTTGTCTTTGTCTCCAGCTCCTCTGCAGCCACATTGTGTCAGGCTGCAGAGCTAATGATGGTTTATTTTGTAGTCCGTGAACAAAAACCTGACATTTTTCCTCTGTCTTTACCCATCGATGGGTTTGGTCTGAACACGTACACAGTTTTGACAAGCACAGCAACCAGAGTAATGCAACATGAAACAAGTTGGTCAAATTGACAAATTGTTTTTTTTTTTAAATATTGCTTTTTGAAAAAAATGATTGTGTGCTTCAGTCTTAAGGTTACAATTGAAGTGAAGAAAAAAAGTACTATCTGTTCATAACAGAAAACTCTGACTTACACAAATAAACTCCAGAGTCAATCGGCATGATGTTATGTTTTTTTGCTTCCTTAAATTTCTGGCTCATCAGTTGGATCCCCACTCAGACATGGTTATTTCATTTCCCTTTCATTTTTCTTTTTTACAGTTCAAGTTCTATCAGCAGGCCTGAGAATATTTTTTCCCTCAATCCATCCAACCTAGAAGCAGATGTTACATGGTTGCCTACATCAAAAGGTACTGTTAACTGTAGAGAAGGTGAAATCATATACCTCTGATTAGACTTTTACTGGTTAATGTAAACAAGCTCAGTACATGGTTGCTGAGTGAACCTTGACCTTGGCCTCATGGCCAATACATCATCAGATTACAGAAAAAAACACACACTTTTGCTTCAGCTTTGGCTTGTTAAGGCTAATTTCTGATTTGCAGATTGTCAAGCTTACTTTGGAGAAAGCAAGGGGACTGGATCAGATCTCCACAAGATCCCCCTCGCTCCACAGTAACACGGACGCCTCAAAATGAGGGCACAGTATCCTTGAAATACAGCTCAGCTCCTTTTCAGATCCTCTTTCCCAGCTCAGTTCAAGATGTTTTCCATTTTGAGGTTGAGATAACTAGAATGTAAACATACCTTCTATTTATCTCAAGGATATTTATTCTGAAGATGATAACAGGTAAAATATGGAGAGAAAAGTGGTGTGCGAGGGGATGGTGGAGGTCATGGCATTCCCTTTAAATATATGGTGAATGAGGGTCCTTCAACAAGTGTTATGTTTACATTGCTCGTGGGAAAACAAATCGACACAGGCAGCGTCTGAGGGGGCTGTAAAACAGCTCTTTGGTAGGAAGCACAGCTTAAATTCCGAGCTGCAAGCATAGCAGTGTCAGCCCAAGGTGCTGAGAGTAAATATACAGTGTTACCTTTAGGCTAAATAAGGGGAAAAAAACACACAGTTTGAAGTGCACATCAGTTACAAAGTAGAGTGAGTGTTTTACCTAGGAGCAGCAAAATTGAGAACAAATAATAACACTTATAATATCTATTTGCCTTAGTTCTTTTTATTATAAAGTACAGATATTGGATATGTAGCAAAAGGAAAGGACTTGTGCCTACTCACTTGAGTCTACTCACACCTCAGCGCAGAGTAGAAATTATCCTAATCTCACATTTTCATAATCAAATTTTACAATACAATGTGGGTGATTGTAGGTAAATCCCTGTTTCATAGAATACTGTCAAAACACAAGCAAAAACCAGTGTTTGAACCAGGATTATCTAGGACAAGGTCATGTAGCCCCATTTGTGCTTTTTTCAACACTGTGAAAACTGGACATCTACTGAATGCAACTAAACATTAGAATAACACAGGAATTGATCTTAGACATATTGTTTAAGTCATATAACTATTTTTTTTTTAAACTAAAAAAATAATCAGACCTCAACTAAGCAATTGACAAGACATTTGATCAGTATTTTACTTCACTAGCTAACTTGGAAGAAATTGGAAAGTCATCTGTAGCTGGAAAACTAGACTTTACTGTACTTCACATAATTAGGCAGTTTTACTGAGATACCAAAATATTTGAATAAAAATGTTTTTATTATTATTATTTTAATGATTACATTAAAAAGTGGAATTATATTTAGTGATGATTGTTGATATGACAGCAATGACAGACTGCAGGTAAATCATGTCTGAGAGCTGAGGATATCAGATCTCGGATCTAAATTGATCCTGGTGACAGCTCAGTCTCCCCTTTGGAAGCTTTAACTAAAGTTATTATTTCACAGACTGACAGGACAAGCTGCTGCTCAGCTCTTACTGTCAGGACATATGGATTAAGATGATTACAATTTTGATGTCATGTACTCAAAGTATAACAGACTCTGACCATGGTTCACTATCTACTAGCATTAGCGGTCAGAGAATACTCAACTATTATCTCACTAACATACTGGGCTGGACAATGGTGTGTGCAGGCAGCTAACACAAGATTATTTATTGACTGACAGACTCATCACTTTTTGGCTTTGAGAAGAGCCAAACATGCAATCTTTGCTAAATTTACAGTATAATACAGTGGCATTTTGCACCCTAAAAACATCTTGGTAGAATGTATAGACTGAGACTGGCTTGCAATGTAAACACTAGATAACAGCCAACAGTTTCATGTAGACATTTGGGTACAGGGAGGTTGTAGTGACAGAACATTTTATGGTTTAAAGCAGTCAGTGGTTTTGCAATGGTACTCTACACTGGCACAAAATACTGAAATTGTACAACAATCCTGACTGTACCCTGACCCTGCTTTACCAGGCTTTACCAGGCTCAAACTTAGGTTTCTGTTAGCTTCATTAAAGCTACTATAAGTTAACTGCAGCCAACATCATGTTGCATACTCTCACACCGTACATAGGCACAAGCAAGCATCCTGGGTGACACTCATGTGACGTGACAGACGAGGTAGCTAAAGTTACACCATTATTATACACCATATTTTGACTAGAGTTTGATTATAAATTATATTTGATATTATATACTATACAGTATTTGACTTACGAGCACCGGTGCAGTGCTAAAATGAGGTGTGGAAACAAGTCTTACAATGTGAGACTATACTAACATTACGTTTTTTTTAAAATAACATTTATGAAGTGTAATATTGTCATCAGCTTCCTAGATGGCACACTGTAAGCTAGTGATGTTGAACTTATCCGTTGTCATTGCATAATTTCCTGGAAAATTTGTCCCAGAGTCCTTCACATAGAAATCAGTCCACAGGCTGTTACAGGCAACTGAGAAAGTCAGGTCTCATTTTTAAGTCACGTTACAATAACTAAATAAATACTGTAACTAAATGCATAAATAAGAAAATAAGCAATTAATGCATGTAAATTGATTCACATTCTTACACATAGTTACTTTAAATTTGTCTTGTAAGACTTTGTATCTCTGTGTGTACACACTGCACACTGTGTGGATATAGTATGTGCTTGACCTTTTGCCAGTGAGAGATCAAATGCAGTGGAAGAGTGATACCAATGTAGGGTCCTCTAATCTGCTCACTTAGCCCTGGCTTTGGGGCTCTCTTCGCTCTGCTTCATCCGAAGCTCCCTCATCACACACTGCTGGCAGTATCCTCATGGACTGGAGCCCGGCTGCATTCGTGCTACACCCCTCAGCCTTTCTGCCTCTTTCTCTCTATCGTTCTTATTTTATTTTTGTCTCTCTTCTCTGTTCTACTCTCATGGCCCTCAGGTTCACCTGACCTGTGTTGTGTAAGTTTAATCTTGGAGAGCGTGTGAGCATCCCACTATTACACTCTAGATGAAGTGTTTATCTGTGGGATGAGCCTGACTGCATTTACATCCATCTCTTTCTCGTGCTCTCTTCCTCAGTTCTCTCTGGTTACCCTGTCTTGACCTTTGCATGCTAACAATCTACAGGAGCACTACAGCAGTCCAGATTAATTGGATATCCTGAGATGGGCACCGTTCCTGCCTCACACACAGGATACTTGTGGACTACAGTATATTTTCTATCGCTGTGCGCTCACTGGTGCTCACCATGTCTTGGCTGACACAGGCTGATAAGTCATCTGTGTCAGCACTATTCCAGGCGGAGCAGATATCTCGGCTATCAACAGATCCTCTGTCTGATATACTGTGATTTCAGGGGTGTTGCTGTTGAAATGTGGTGTGGTTAATACATGTTGTTTCACTATTATAGGAAAATGATAAAAGAATAAGAAGAAATCTGAGTGAGAGCACAACACCGACGGTTACAGTTTTCAGTTTTGTATGTTTAATTCAGGCGATTCTGATGCATTCAAAAGTCTAAGGTTAAAGAAGGGAACACATTTCCTCTTAGCTTTTACTTTTTTTAACAGCAGCATTAAAAAGAACCACACTTCTTTGTCAACAGATCGTCCTCTCCACAAACTCAACAGTGGTGGATGCAACAGCGTAACATTTCGGCTACTCATTTTATAAGGTAATTGACATGCTGTGTACCTTTCCTCATTGTGCAAATTATTTCACGGTTATTTATTTATTTTTTATTTTAACTAGATTTAATTACATTTGATTGGATTTTTACATATATATGGAACATTTAATTACAAGAGAAGCTCCTCCAAGAACCCAAATCATATAAATACAGGATACACTTAGTATGTACAGTGGCAAACAATATTACACATTGTTCATATATTGTATTTAAACACGTTATACTAAAACCAGTCACATACATAATTAAACTTGTTTTATACCTTCCTTCCAGTGTGTTTCATTTAACATTTTAAAGCGAACTTTCAGATTAGTAATTTCACTTATACTTGTAAAATTGAATGTAAAATTTCAGTGAAACAGTAGTCCATACAAAGTACATTTCAGTCAGAAATTGCATGTATGTATTGTCTACAGCCGCAATGTTCACAATGTTGTTGGCTGGGAAGGGTCATCAGGGACAGTGGTAGTACTGAGCACTGAGGCTGAAGTCTTGTAGCCCCCAGTCCTCCCTCAGGGTGAGGGGGTCCTTGCCAGGGGCTTATCGCTTCACACACATTGTCATTTCCTACAGTCTTTCCCCTACTCATCCTCTATCCCTGTCGTCTTCCTTCCACCTCCCTCCAGTTCTTCCTCTCCTCTCTCTCAGTAGCACCTCCTCAAACTGTCGGCACCCTGGTTCGGAGGGTTTCCCTCAGGAAGGAGAGGTCCATGTTCCGAACACAGAATTATAGAAAGAGCCTGATAACCCCTAAGCCAAGTGCTACGCTGCCAGCTGACATGAAGCAGATGTCCTCCTGACCCCTTTCTCTTTGGGAACAGGACACCAAACACAAATACTGGGGGTCTTGAATGTCAGCACAGCCCCTCTGCCACTGAGAGGGTGTGACCTGATACTTCCGACTTCATGGGCTGCAGAAATTGTTATGATAACATTTGAGTTTTGGTGTGGTGTGTATTATTTTATAGATATTACTGAAGGCATAGCTATCAAATGTAGTAACAGAAACAGATAATGAAAGATGTGTATTAAGTGGAGAAGAAAGAAGTCAGAGAATAATGTGGACTGTAGCTAACTACCTTGTATTCCCAGTAGTATTTGTGTTTTGACAATATTCAAAATAATAGTCATAATTATCTTTCTATGTACATACAAACTTTAAACGCAGTTTTTTCCAGTTGCTTTTTAAATGCCACCAAGGACAGCAGTCGAAGCTACACAGCAAAGCAAAGCTACACTCATTAGTCATGAGGACATTTTGTTAAATGTCTCTTATCAACAATGGTAAGTTCAGACAAATCCAGCAATCCTGACATTTAATGTCACATGCACTTTTAGTATTATACAGATTCCTCAGGAAATTATGTAATGTATGTCCCCAAGCCTAGGTTATCTCACATACACAGGTTCACAAACACACACACACACACACACACAGAGCGGTCAGCCTCTTGGGGAGAAAGGTGGAGTTGAGTGTGCACAGAGACCTTACAGCCCTGTGACCTCATTACTATTCAGAACCAGCGGTGAGAAGACGAGCGGTGCTGTTTTCCCAGTACAACTCACCCCCAGCACTAGTAGATGATGTGCACGTATTGGGGAGTGTGTGTGGGGTAGGCAGCAGCTTCCCCTGAACTCCACCCCCCACCACTACTAGACACACACACACTCACTTCCTCCTGGGAGATAGGCGGCCTCTGCTTTCTGTCAGGGTGTCCTCGGCAGCAGACCCCTGGGGCCTCTTGCTTGGTGGGAATCTGGTCTTCTCACTCCACAGACGCTGCCCCCGCCCCCCTACAGATGAGAAGGAAAACAAGACCTGAGGAAGACACTGCAGCTCATCCTCTGCTATCGTCTCCCATATTTTCTTTGCTATCTCTCTTCCACGCCCCCGTCCGCTTCTCCTCTTCTCTTTCTTCTGTCCAGGCGGTCGATAGCTTTAATTGGCTCACTCAGTCACCGGTACATTGATTGTGGTCACTAATAAAAGGGCTATTGATTGGCACTTTGTTTAACACTGGCCCATGCAGTGATCTGCATGGGCCACTGGCCCTCTAATACTATCCTGACAGCAACCTTTTCCTGTTTGCCAGTCTCTTAATGTCATAAATTATGTCAGTCGATTAAGGAGATTTTTCTTCCCTCACGTTTTTGCCCTATCAGTGTAAGGACATTTGTAGATTATGGCACCTGAAACGAGCAGAGAAATAGCCCCTGAGAGCTGAAAGCAACAACCCGACATTTTGTCGGTCAAATGAGATGATTAATAATTTTTTTGTCTGGCGCAGAGATTTATATGGACTGGAACTTTACACATTGTATGTCCTTGATAAATAGTTGAAACATTTGATATCTTTGACTCTAGATTGTTGCAAATAGATATATGTATTCAGATAGTTGTAGATTTGACAGAACCTGGTGGAAAACTAAAAAACAAAAAAAAAAAAAAAAAAAGAAAGAAAGAAAAGCAAAGGACCAAAGCTCAGCACTGACAGTTCATATTTAAAAATTACACACTCTGTGGTTGAAGAGGTACTTCAGAAAAAATGGTTGACAACCATGGAGCTATAGCAGCCTTGAGGTTGTAAGAACTGATCCATGTACAGTGATGATGTTTTTGAGCCAGACTAGTCAAGTCATTGCTCTCCACTTCCCAAGTCACTTCATGTGTTACTCATGCTTGTGCTTTATTTTTTTCTCACCAAGCCACCATGGAGTTTAAGCAGCAAATACATAATTTGTAGAGCATCAAATCGCTGAAATATTACATAAGGCAGAAGCATTTTACAACATTTGCTGCTAATCGGCTACCTCAATTACAAATGTACAAGGTGATTTTCACTTCACATTTTTAGCAGACATGTCTCTTTCCCTGTGAGGAACATGCAGGTTGACAGGAAACAGCCTGTACAATATTTTCAACATGAACTCAATATCTAGTTCTGTTGCAATTAGCTGCGTGCTATTCTTCACCGAGCAGTCCTGAAGCTTCAGTGAGTCAAAGGCAGGTCTCCTGAGTAAGGCGATGAAAACTGGAAATGGGGTGTAAGTACCTCCATGAGAGATTTAATTATCGCCATTAAATATTCAATGATCAATAGAATTTGTTTTAGCCGATCAATAGGTGGCCAGGCCTGAGAAGGACAATGTGCATAAGTTACTATTTGCATTTCAAAGCAGCTTGTGTCACGTGGCCCCATTGGAAATCCATACCATTTTGTTAGGCTGTATTTCATATTTAGCTGCTTTATCCCCTTATCACTGACTGCTATTGATTCCCTTCCCTTTATTTACTGCCTGCAAACTGCCTTAGGTTTAAAATGTCAAAATGTTTTTAGGGAATCCAATATACCTCCATCTGCCTTCCCATCTAGCTCTTTATTTCTCTCCCCCTCTGTCTCTCTCTCTTTAATTCCCTTGTCTCTCTCTCTCCTCTCTCTCTCCCTCCCTCGCTCTTACTACTCCACTCAGTAGAGTTAGAAATTGAACCCTGTCATCTTCCCACCCACCGCACAGATCTCTGCTCACTTGGGTGTGAATCTGCACATTATTCAAATAAATACCTCAGGAGTGTCAGGGGAATACTCCGAGCCACTTCAAAGATACCCACCCACCCCCCACCCCTTCAGTGTTGCTTGTTCCTGCTGGAGTCCTATTTTGTTTACCTGAACCGGCTCTAATGGCTTGTTTTCCCCGGCACCTTTCACATGTTCAAGAGCAATATTTAGCCAAGTTCAGCTACATGCATGCTCAGGTCTTACCTAGGCTTTGGTTGTTCTGCAGCGCTAAACGGGATGTTGTTTAGTTTTGGCCAAAAACAGTGTTTCCCTGTTTTCCTTGCAGTCTTTCATCTGTGTCCCCTATGTTTCATTCCTCTTTCTAGCTTTGTGCCCTCTTTCTTATCCCCCACTGTTTTTCCTCCACCTCCTCTACTCATTCACCCACTTGTTTTCCCCAGTTTGGATGTTGTTTAAAGATGTCTAGCAGGCAGTGTGTATAGAAAGGATGGGCTCTTAACAGATGGAAACACTGTTAATCGAAGGCCGTGCAAACACAACCCAAAACCACATCATATACTTAAGTTAAAAGTGCACTTAAATGATATGAATGGATGAATTTCAGTTACACTGTGCATTCAAATGTTAATTATGTAACAGTGTTAAGACCACATGCAGTAAGTTATCCATTATGGGCACTGCCTTTGTGTACAGTACAATGGCAGGAAATGTTAAAAAAGGAAGGATAGAATAGGAAAAATCAGAAAAAGAATAAAAATAAAAATATCCCTAATCATTTAATCATTATATTTTATTTATCATTTAATAATCTATGTCACACATACACAGAAATGCACATAAACAATATTAAGTACATGCATGTGCATATGTACCAGAGAAAATAATAATACTAATAATACTCCAAACAAACAGAGGGTAGGGTATTACCAGAAAATTGGGGTGTCCATCCCTAATGTAAGAAACAAGGAAATGCACTCTTTGGTCCCTTCCCCTTCCCCTGTGCCATTGTTGGACTGGCCATTACTGGGGCAAATCTAGTTGGGCCACAGCATTGGGCACATTATTGTTAGACTGACAAGAACAATTTCCCTCCCAGTCTGCCCAGTCAGAGAGACGGGGAAGATAGTAGTCATGGCATGGTGGACTGAGGGCAAACTGGACACTACAGTGACTCACTATCACCTGTTGAGGTACAAAGTGGTATTGCAAGACAGAACAGGCTGGGGGTGGCTGGTTAAGCATGCTAACTTCAGTAGATATCACTGAAAAACACAATACATGTCTTTGAAAAAATGTCAAAACTGTTATTTCTTCTCATTGTTTTGATAAGCTTAGTTAAGTTTTGAATGATTTAAACGGAAGTACTTACATATTACTCCTTAAAGTGACAACTAAAAGACTGATGAGGGTCACACAACCAGCATAGCTCATGCTGAGCTAAACATGGGTGGAAGTACAGAAATATTGAGCTCCATCCATTAAGAAATGTCTAACAGTAGCCAGATTACAGTGCTGTGTGCTCTCTCTGTTTAACTATAAAGAGCAGCCTCTCTATCTATGAGCAGGCCTATTTATCAAAGCTGCCCTCAGCCAGAAGACCGCAGAGGTCAGGGAGTTAACCTTCAGAGGCCTGAGGGCTGCATGAAGCATCATCAGTGCCATCAGGATACATGGCCTCAGCACTGCTGCGCAGCTGGGGGAAGAAAAATCTGGATGGCCTGAATGGGTGTGTATGTGCACATGTATTTATTTGCACATCTGTAGAGGCCTGTGCACATCTGTCTTGGTCGTGTAAATATGAGGGACATAAATGATGATTAAGATGTAGCAAGCAATAACCTCAAAAGCAGAAAGAGACACAAGTTGGTTACAGTTAAGTACAATGTGTGAATCTGCTGAACACTTCACTAGAGTATGCTCTGATACAGTCTATTAATATGCATTTTCTTGTCTCAAGGAATCACATCTAAAATATCAAAATAAAATAAACATTACATTTATAAAATATAGTAAATGAATAAATATTTTATTATGATAAATACTAATAATTCTGAAGAAGAACCCTGGATGCTTGTTGTGTAGCTTCATTCAATACTAAAACTTTACTTTTATTTCCTATTGCCGACAGAATACAAAATACAGCAAAATACAGAAACACTGTGGGAATGAAAGGTTTAGTGGAATCCACTAATATACTTACTGTATTTACCAATGCATAGCACACATGCACAATAAAAGAGAGTGGAATGATTAAATGATGGCTGCAGTATAAATGTTGACATCTACGTCCCCATTTTTGTCTTCTTTAAGATCACGTTTTTTTTTTTTTAAGTCGTTCTTAATATTTTCCGATCAGATGTCTGAGAGAATATTAATAAATAATACATTTTTTCCGTTACTAAAGAAAAACTGGGCTACTGAAAAGTGCTTTTTCACCTTCCACACTCCTGCAGGTAGCAGTAACACACCTTCACCGTCGCTTCCACCTGCCATAGGTTGGTAAAGCGGATCACGTAGGGGAAACGAATGTAACTCCGCCCACGTGAGACGCGCACGCTCAGATTCGGTACTGTTCGTGGAAGAAGCTGCATGGCTGCTTCTAGTGACTAACTTTAGTAAGTAGGCATTTTACCTTAAAACACTCGCCTTTTTCAGCTGGTCTATTCAGTGGTGACATTATTTATAGCTACCTCACCAAAAACACTACCTCACCTAATTACTTCACAGTCCTGCGATTTTAGCCAGGCTAGCTAGGTAGGTGTAGCAAGCTAGCTTGTACCCATTGACATAACTATGTGTTTCTTTGGTTGAGAATATTGACGAAGTAAGAAAACGAATGCCATTTAAAATCCACCAAGAACTACTAGAACTACAATTAAAAAAATCCTTCTCCCACTAATCTGTTTTTGAACAACTGGTGAAAAATGTTGCTTTTAAAATGTCATAAACAGTGTCCATAAGTTGATTTACTACAGCCAACATGTTACTTTTAATTCAGTTACTTAACTGCCAAAACGTAAGGTAGTCAAGAAGAAAGAGTGGGTTACTGTTTATTTATCTACCAATGTACCAATCCATCTATCTGTCTACTTGCCCTTAAAATTGTTATCATTTCCCTTTCTATATTTATCGATATCAGGTCCTTCCTTTAAAATTACACAATCCAGACTCCTGCTCCTCAAAAATGCATGGTGTCGGTGTGATTATACATGGTGAAAGACATCACTCACGATTGTGCCGAGACACTTCAGCTTGTATGCTTAAATTGCTCCCAGCAGTATCCTTAATCTGGGTGGAAATCAATACGGCTTTTACTGTCACATTGGATGGGCGGGGACCATGTATTGATGTACGGATGTCATTTCAGGGGGATTTGATGTTTCTGTCCTCTTTTCAGTGAAGAGATGGCACCATCAGTTGATGTAGATCAACTCATGGTGTCTGCTTGGTTTCTCCAGGGTTTTACTGGAGCCTGGTGCTCCTTGGAGTGAACTCGCAGATGTAAAGTTGAGTCCGAACGTGCTGAGCTTACAAACAAAAACAAGAAGAAAATGTTTAGGGAAAGATGTTATTGATTTTTTTTTTTTTTTTTGTACGGAAAGCTGTTTGAATTAAAGCCTCATATCTTGATGGGATTATCATCATAAGCTCCAAACCTATCTTTATCACAGATAGAGCACACACAGACATTTAGGCACTTTATCTAGCTATTTGATCAGCATAGAAACTGTTGTGTTTCTCAATCGACTATAAATACTCCTAGTGTACAATTTTTTTTTTTCATCATAAAATAGATGTTTTGAATTTGTATCAATACTGGATGGAGATATTGGTGAGGTAGTAAATATACAGAGGGCAGGAGGGAGCAAGAGACTATGATGATGTTAACTGGAGTGACCATAGTGCAAAGAATGAAGTTGGAGTCATGGAGAGTGATGGATAAACCAGTAGAAACTAGCAGTGAGTAAGAGTGCGCAATATAGCTTGGGGATGAGACTGTACCTGTATTCAGGATAGCTATTCAAATTCATAAAGTGTATAGGTCTTTAATTGGGCACTCTGTTTTTACACACACCTACATATAGACCAAATGTTTCAGATTTAGTAATCTACATTTAATCAAACTGGTAGTAGTATGTGAGTGTTTTAGAGACCCTGTTTGAATTGAATTCTTAAAGATTTGAAATTTTGTTTTGTCTTGTTAAAGACGGTGAAACAGGAAGGAGACAGCAAACTGGTTAAATGAAGAGGTGCAGGCAACAGGTGCGTACAAGTATGGAAGCAATGGAAAACCGATGTCATTCCAACATAAGGACTCTCAGTTGATAAATTGTTAAGTGTCTTTATTTTATCTTACCTAGCAACAAGTGACAGGCTATCTTTGCCTTGTCACAGTATCAGGGGATTGGGGTGCACAGTATCAGCCTTCTTTTATTTTGAATTGTGTGTACTGTTTAACACATACAGAAAGACTTGTTATGATTAGCAGTTTCCTTAAAATCATGGCAGTTATTTAAATTGTTTTTTTATTTTTGATTTGTTACCTTCCTATACCTGTACCATTTAGCACACTAGATAGGCAGCCTGCTCTGTGTTGTTGTGTTTATCTCTGTAAGCACCCCCACTACCTCACCTCCACCTCTCTTGTCTGTTCATATTTTGTGATTTAACTTTCTGCTAACTGTAAGTCCCCATCCCTCTCTGTCCCTGTCTCATTGTTTCTCTCTAAGGAGTCTTGCCTCCTCCTCCTCCCCGGCAGCCTGTGAGCCCTAGAGTCACATTTCAGGCCTGGCTGCTACTTAAAGGCCAATAATCTGCTTGGCAAATGGCTACAGTGTGGCGGCCTGAGCGGAAGCAAATTATTCGCTTTAAGGACTCCTGCTGCTGTGGGACCCGGGGCTAGTGGCTGGTGCCGTTAACGTTAACACTCGCACAGTGCACAAGCCGTCATTATTTATTTAGCCCGTTAAGTGTTTAAAGTGGAAGGGGTCCACTGGGACAAAGCATGGTTGATGAAATTATTCTTCATATATATGTGTGTATATATCTATATATCTAGATGATATATAGGTATCTTTTTCTCTCTCGCTCTCTCTCTCGCTCTCACTCTCTCTCTCTATATATATATATATAGAGAGAGAGAGAGAGAGAGCGAGAGAGAGAGATGATGTATACACACACAGACACAGACATAAATATATTCAAAACGGTCAGGGCGAGTTTGATTAGATGATGACTCAGGGTTCTAGTATAACATACCTCGCAATAACAGAAGAATTCATTGTGATGTATGTAATGTGAATGTTTCCTGGGCTGTGTGTGAGAGATAGTGAACCAGTGTATGTCTGTGTGTGTCAGACCAGATTTATATGCATAAGTGTTTGTGGTCGTGTCTGACACAGGGTTACCAAATGGCAAGTCCACACAGTGCCACTTTAACTAACCTCAGTTGTTTAGCAAGCCCTGGCTGAACGTAAATATCGATATCTTCTTCCATTCACTATGTCACAGGCATCCATGTTCCACCTTGAAGTGTGTGTGCGTGTGTGAACACGCGCTGTTGTATCAGTTTTTCTGTGTCCAGGTGCATCTGTTTGATCACAGTAATAGACAGAGGGGATAGCATATTTGTTTTCTCTATATGTGTGTGGAATAAGGAGTCCTAGCATTAATAAGTAATCACTGGATGTTGTCCCTCCCATAACATGTTGGGCCAGCAGCACTTGCCCTCAGTAATGACACCATTACAGGACCGAAGTAGCCAGCAGTTGAGAGTTTACCTTTGGGAAACTATCTCCTCTCTGTCTCCACTCTGCCTCACGTCCTTGTTGTAAGGGCTGGGAGGTTGTTTTTTTTTTATTTTTTTTTTACCTTTGCTCACTGTAATAGTCATCAGAAATACACAAACAGATACACAGTATTGTCATTTCTATATATTGTCTTCATCAAGTATGGTGCATTAGTACATACACACTTAGTTACGCAAATCATACCCTTTGTTAATACAAATGCAGCCAAATCTCAATACAACACATGTGTAAAAAATACCTGCATTTGAATGTGTAATTTGTTATAAAAGACAACAAACAGAGAAAAAGAGAGAAATTGAGCTACCGTTTATTAGATAATATAAACTATGGTGATGGTAAATAGAGAGAGAGAGGGAGAGAGAGAGAGGGACTGAACAGATTGAATGGCTAATGAAATGGGTACCTCCAGGCCTGAATAAATTCTCTGGTCTGGCGATCCCCCAGGATGCTGGCCTCCCAGGGAGATTAATGACCACTGGGCCATGGTATAATGAAGTAGTTTGCCTTGGCAATGTGCTTGTGAATTCATCACAGTGTCCACAAGTGGGCTGGCCGAGCACAACATCTTTATAAATCCCCCTCACTCTTCTCTCCCGCTGCTGCTGATTTATGGTTCCACCACCCTCAAATGGTTTAGCCCCTCTCAGTAGACCCCGCCCTGGCTGACCATCACTGTCCTACCGAAATCCAGGTCACTGCACTGATGGGGAAGAAATGGGAGGCTAATCAGATAATGGGAGGTGAAAATGGGCAAGAGTGAGTCGGAATCTTCCATCTCTCAACTCCTGCTCTGCCTGTCTCTGTTTCTCAGCGTCTGACTCGCTTGCTTTCACATAGGCCTGTAAAAGGTGATTCGCCCTGTTTTCTAAGTGTATCTGCTGAGTTTGTAGATTTGTTGTCTGCATTCATTTCTTGTACTGTAGTCAGTATTTATCTAATTGGCATTACATGTAACCTGAGGATTGCCCATAACCTAAGAGTCAAATGTTAATTGTCAGCATTATTGATTTATTATTCACGTAAATGAAATCGTGTCAATTCCTGTAAAAGTAAACCTGAAACATTCTTTTTTCTTTTAGGCTCTAGGGTTTGATTTTGTTATTAAAAGAAATGAGAAATTGGAGGCACTCAGTTAGCAGAGTGCTCTGTATGACTATGACTGTGTGCCCAGTTGTCAGTATTTGCAGGTGGGGAGGTGATGAGGGATCATGTCCAAGTCGGTGCATCAGAAACTCCACCTGGTGGGATGGGGCACATGTGCAGAAAGGCATAGGATCTGGGGCAGGATGCAGTTTGAACCTCCACATGCACTGTGCCCTATTAGCTGGGCTACTGATATGGCCAATATATATATATATATATTTTTCTTTTCAAGCTTGAGGTACAATTCACAATAAACAGTCCTTTTTCCTGCAAAATTCAAAAAGCCTAAAATATGATTGAAACATCAAATTCATGTAGGCCTACATATGCACCACTTGCCGGAATGCCTTTGTTTTGTTTATATATGCAGCAATTCACTGTATATCACAGACATCCAGTTTAGCAGTGTTCATTGGACTCTTATGGCTTTACCTCTCGAACCAGAGATATTGTCTTGTAAACTGACACAACCATATTCAGTCTATTCTTCTTGTATATGCGACTGTTGTATTCACAGAGAAGCATCCAGAGTGAGCTGATCATCTGAAACCACAACAGTTTCATAAGCTGTGATGGTTGCACATACAGTGTAATGATTCAGGATGCAGTTTGCAGAGCTGTCATGCTAATGTAAGTGGCTATCATCTAAGTCACTTTATGACTGAACTTTTTTGTGTTCTTGTTGTAATAACTTGATTAATTTTCATAATGCAAACATTTTTCACATCAGCACATTAAAATAAATGAACCACGTGAACTAGATTCAGTCTTAGATCTTGATTAGTCTTCCTACTGTTCTGTGAAAAGAAGCAGCAGGTGACTGAATATGCATATTTTCCCGTCTTTGCTGCACCTAAAATAAAACAAAATAAAACAGCCCCCCACCTTGTCATCAGCCTAGATCTGCTGTTCCTGTGCCCGGAGATACTAAATGAGCAATCCTCACAATAATTCCTGAGCAGTTATCTGTGCATCACAGCTCTGATTCACCACAAATTTCTTCAGTTCATAACAATTTTTCAGTACTTTCTGTAAATGGTGGTGACCTACTTCAAGCTGACAATCTTCTTTAAGAAAAAAGAGCCATAGAATCATATTCTAATAATCTAAAACACATCAGACAAGTCATTTTATCTCCAGTATCAGAATACTATTTTTTTTTAAAGAACTGGATTAAATATCTCTGGTTATCATTTGGTATGTATGATGAGTCAAGAATTATGGTACCTGTTATGTGTAGTACATATCTTGAAAGAAGTTCCAAAATACATTTGGAAACACATTTAATCACCAGTCAGATTACAGTTGCAGAAATCTTGAGGTACTGTGATTGGCTGCATTATGAATTGTTCCTCTTGAAAGCATTATTGTAATTCTGTAGAAAACGTCTGCAAATTCTCTCATAATGAGCCACAGTAACCACAAAAGACCTTGGAGATCCTGATGGAGCTGATTAGAGAGTTCTATTTTTTTTTCTAGTTGGTATATAATTAGAGATATCTTAAATTTATGTTTTGACCAATCATAAGTCGTTACTTGTATTTGTCACATATCCAAAACGTGAATCTAGTTAAGCTAACAAATGAAAAAGCCACTTACCATAGGGAGAAATGGTCTTGCCTCCCCTAGTCTGTCCTGCAGCTTCTCTCCCGTAACGCCCACATCCCCATGTTGTTTTGCAATAGTTGTACATAGAGCTGAATAGGCACAGTTACTTTGCACGGACAAAATGGCCATAAAGAGAATGAAATGGCAATTTTCTTAATGAAGAAGTTGTTCAGCAATGCAGCAGCAGAGCGAGCGTTTCATAGAATCTATAATCCACACAGATATGCAACAACTAGCAGATTCCCTGTGTTCCTGAGTAGGGAAACCTCACAATGGTCCACATATTAAAACTTTACACAACCAAACTCTTATTTCAGCATGTGATGGATGCTGTGTACACCTAATTGTTAATAAATGTTGAATATCTCCGGTGAATAGCTGAGTCCTAACTTCATTCCCACCAAATGCCAGGCATTTGTTACAGCCTTGTGCCCCCTGTTGCTGAGACATTGTCAGTCTGTTAATGGCTGAGTACCGATGAGCCCCAGTGTTGCACAACTCTGTCGGGCTCATAAAGCCTGTTTGCTTGATAACTGGAGCTCCATATGGAATAGTGGCAAGGAAATTAAAGCAGAACAATAAAGCATATTGGGGGATATTTAGATTAAAATGCATTTAATTGGGTTCTCTCCTAACGCAGTTGAGATATGTTCTCACGTAGCCGTCTGTTCTGCGGGTGCCCTTTACTAAAGCTAAATGATACTGCTGTCATGGTGTTTGTAGCCTAACCTGGTAAAGATTATTAATGAGTGCAATAAATCCAAATTGCATAATAGGAAGTTATGAAAAAAGGAACGTCAGAGTTAAGTCTAATGAGTATTTAGTTTGTTTACCAAGAGCAATCGTCACCCTGTGCCATGTGTACTTAGCAATTGTCAAAGGCTTTACATCCCCATTCTTTCTCAAGACGGCTTATCTTAATCTACAGTGTCTTATTTTTCTTGGAAAGGGAGGGATGAGTTGAGTAATTGTACAGTTGACATCGGCTTAGACAACATCATCCCCTTAGTCCCCAGCTAATCCTACAGAGTGATAACAATAATGGGAAAAAAGAATAGAGATATTTTTTCTTTTCTTTTCTTTCTTTCTTTCTTTCTTTTTTTTTTTTTTTTACAAAAGAAGATATGGAGTTTAATTTGTAATTAGCTGCAGAGGTCAAAGACTTGATCCGCCATCTGAAGGTTATCCTCCCTTACTTTTTTCTCTCGTTTTCTTTTTCCCTTTCCCTCTCAGTAGTTATCCTCTGAATCAGATTATGACCTTGTTGTGAAGAAGTCAAGTGTTAATTGTGTGCATCTGTGTGTTTTTGTGTCTGTGTTTGGTGGAAGATCAGTGAATAAAAATGTGAATATTTCCCTCATGATTGCTTGACAGTCTGAAAAAGAGAGGTGTGTATTTGCGTGCTGTGTGTGTGTGTGTGT
Source organism: Toxotes jaculatrix (assembly GCF_017976425.1). Taxonomy (NCBI): domain Eukaryota; kingdom Metazoa; phylum Chordata; class Actinopteri; family Toxotidae; genus Toxotes; species Toxotes jaculatrix. Next base: position 9,775,337 of record NC_054394.1, on the reverse strand, counting down.
GTGTGTGTGCGTGTGTGTGTGCGCATGCACGCGCACGTTTGCTGGTGATTGGACGTGTAATTTATTTTGGGGGTGGGGTTATGACCCTGGGCTTCCATCCACCCCCCCCTCCCGTCCCATCTGCCCTGCATCAGACAGCTCTGTGTAGCCCCTTGGGGGCTTTGAAGTAGCGGGGTTGCCCTCTTTGCCCGTACATGTTTGTGTTAGTCTGTGTGTGGAAAATCAGACCTTTTTGCTTGTGTGTGTTAAGGTGGATGTGTGGTGTGTGTCTGTGCTAGTATTGATCCCCCCCTCCTTTCTTATAATGAAGTGGAACTACATCTCCATTACGAGCTGCTCCGCCATTGGCTGGAGGTAATATGAAATTAGCTAGCGTGCCATGAGCCTGTCAGTATTGATTTCACTACCCAGATTACTTGTTACAAAAGAATAGAGCTGTCTGTGGCATAATTGAACAAGTTAACTCCTTGTCTCATAAAATGTAGGCCTGTATTGATTGTTGGAGGGGAGGGCTCGGTGATATGCAGAGAGAAAGTAAGTTGCATGGGTGTTAACTGTGAAGAGGTGCTGATGGTTTCTTTTCTTCCCCGCCAGTGTCACCCTGACACGTGGATCAAGGCATTTGTTGCTGAGTTGCAGGATCGTGAACAGCAAATGAGTTGTGTTCCATCAGCTCCATGTTCCACGCATTTCTCGTTTTTTCCTCTCTCTGTCATTTTTCATTTCATTTGCTTCAAGATTTGCCTCAGTCCCGTTTTCAATTTATTACCATATGTAAAAGGTGTCAGAGCTTGACATTGTCAGAGCAGATTTACTTTGGTTTATCTTGAGTGACCTGTTTGTAAGTAGAGCAGCCATTGCTTGAGTTGTGATGAGGAAAGATGATGATGGCTGCAGAAGCCTCTCTATCTCACTCCTTTGCTGCGCTGATGAACTGGAGCACGCTGGCCCTGTCTAATCACACTTGGCAGATCTGTGCCATGGAAAGTGAGGTGTTTAACAAGCGTCCTGGTCCATTAATTAAGGAGCCTCCTCAAGAAAAAAAGGGGAGAAAGTGTGTTCAATAATTTACATGAGCTAAAGGCAAATAGCACAGGCCTTGCCTACAGAAAGAGGGGACAGATACTGCGGTCTCTTAGCTGTATACATGAGTGAAGCCAAGTGGCTTCACAGTCCTCCCTATCTGCAGTCTACTGAGCTTCTAACCTGTTAACCCCAGCCAGCTAATTCTGAAGCAAGGTGCTTTATGAAGCCTCTGTTGAGAACATATTCTACACACTTATCTTGGGTAATGAGAAAATGAAAATGGGGCTCAGTCAACAATAAAAATGGATGGCTTATTCAGACAAATTTCCCATAATTGTTCACTGAAGAGCTTCAAGAAAGTAAGGGCTTGTCTGAGCAGGTATGGGGCAAAGGAGGGGGTGATAAATTGCTTGATGTGCTCATGATACTGTTGTCCCTAAAACAGACATGGAAGGTACAACGTCCCCCCCTGACAGGGTGAGGGGTTAATGAAATGCTCTTCCACACGCCGATTTCCTGCACTCCACTGCTGAGTGATAAGTAGCTAACCAACGAAGCCTGTAATTACAATCTTACAGAAACCGGCCTGATCTGTATATAAATCTCACCATCCAATTACAAGATGTAATAATTCTGCACTCAGGCTGGTAATGAGGTCTAATACTGGCGCATGTGATAATCCCCTCTGGATGCGGGCTTGATCAGATGTTGGCTTTGTAATTAGACTGGCAGAAAATCATTATTTCGTGTTCGGAAAAAAATGAGGTTGGTGGGAAGTTAATTTTCTCCCCATTCTCTGAAGCGCAGACAAGAATTTAATGATTTAATCATGATTGTTAGCTATTTTGCAATCAATTTGTAATGATTGTGTCGCAACAGAGGCTTTCAGAGAGAAGGGCCTGTAAAGATTGAAGGTGTCATTGATATGGCATGGCTCTGTCAATACATCTATACAGTGTAATGCTGATACTGTGGAGGAGTGGATGTGTACTTACACGTATGCATGTGAGTGACTGTGTGCATGTGTGTATTTTTGTTTTTGTGTGTTGTTGGTAGATCAGATAGGCAAGCTGATAACAGCCACTCTTAATTGTTTAACAGGTCTGAGCTGAAGATTAATATCTTTATTTCTTTGTGTCACCTGCAAAAAGAAGCAGTTTCCTCTTCATTGTCTCTGCACTGTTTAGCCATAGAAACAGAACATGCTGTATTTCGATTGAGGATTTCTTTGGGAACATCCTGGTGCAGAGTTAACTTCTTATTCACTTAAACAAGAAAAGTTTTTTTTGGTTCATCAGTCGAAACTAAGAGTTTTTGGTTAACAATTAAAAAGGAAGTCTTTGTGAGTGATTGAATCCCCTGAATTGAGAGAGCTGAGAGTGTGTTGAAAATAAACTGTACACCAAAAGTTGAAGGAGAAAATGTTAAGTAGGAGTTGCTCGGCTTTATGGTTGTGTGGGATTTCTTGCTATAAAAAGAGTGATTTCTAACATTTCTAACATGGTGTTCCTTGGAGATCTTTGGGCTTTCTAGATGAAATGTAAAAACATGCATGTTTTTGAAATATAGACAATAAGTCCATTCTATTTAGTATTATTGCCATGTCCGTTTGGAGATTGTACAGTTTATTTTACAGTTCTAGATTTCATAAAGTTCTTTGAGTCTTTTCATGGTTATTTTGGGACCTAAAATATGGGATATGGTCTAAGAGTTTTGAAAAAGTTCTGCTAAATGCTGAGATTATGCTCTGCATTGTTTTAGTCTACAATTCTCGACAGGTCGTCTTCCTCTGAGACAACACAAGAAAGAAGTGTAGCCCCCAACTACAGGAGTTAAAACACTGATAGATGTTTTTTAAGTTGACTGAGTTGCCACACCTAACAGTATCTCTTCACTGTTGAGTCACTTACATAGTTTGTCCAGGTGAATTTTCTAGGCATTACTGAATGTCTCAATCCAGTTTGATTGTCCTGTTTTCCCAGATTGTGTTGATAAATTGTTCTACATAATTGTTTAATATTGAGTATTGACGCTTAGTTGTAGCATAACAATAGATACAGAGCAGTCTTATTGTGGAAATATAGTGCCACATCTGCCTTCACATGTTTTAGTCAAGGCTTGAAAGCAGTTCTCCAGAGGTTAACAACTGTATTAACAGCTTCTGCTACTGTAGCTCTATGCACGGTTTGATTGGAATACCTCCTGTTTGATCATCTGAAGCTACTTAGTTTACTGGAGCATCCACCATGCAGTAGATTTAGGCAGTCCTGTGGGTTTGCACTTGGCTCATCTCTCCCCTAATCTCTTGGCGATTGGCGCTGAATACTTTATTGATAGGGAATTGACTCCACTCCTCTGAGCCGATTTCTATAATTGATACTGTTTGAAGTTGCTCCCAGCGGACCAAGCGTTCAAAGGCTGGCTGCTGTTTTGATCAATTATATTAAAGTGCAAACTTTAAAAAATCTGGATTGCGTCAATACTGCCTTCTGGCTTGATTTAATTCAGCAGTGTTGTGCAGGTCTCAATAAAAACTCAAGTGTCATAACGACTCATAAGTTAAGGCTGGACATTATCATGGTATGAGTTAATATACTAACTCCCTTACTGACATCATCATGTTTTGGTAGTGATATTGTTTACATAAAATACACTATAACCTTAAGTGCCTGTTGAGGTGTAGGTGCTTCTGACTTGAGAATAAGAAGAGTGTTGAAGGAGTACTTTTGGTATAGTAAAAACAGTTTGAACCAAATTGAACAGTGGTAAACAATAGAGGAGGTTATTATCAGCAGAGTAAAAATACTGAGAATGACAGTGTCAAATGTTTTGCAGTTTTGGTTAAAAAAAAAAAAAAAAGTCAAAGTGTCAAGGTACTATCTCTTGAAATATGTATCAGTGTTGCTCTCCTTTTTCCAAGCGTGGATACTTTTTAGGCAGCCTTTGTGCTTAGCCTTCATCCTAGTTGCCCAGCCTCACGCCTCCAATTTGCACCTCTGCCTGGCTGAAGGCTCCTCGGAGACGCTTGGCTGGAGCTCTGGGCCACTGTGCCTTTGGACCTCTGAGTCCTCCACTTCTGTGAGTTGGATAGGGAAAGAGGGAGCTGTTTTACCCAGCCCTGCCCATTCTTGGCCCCAGTCCGCCTTAACATACACTCCCACCTGCTCGATACCTCAGAAGAGCTTTCAAGTGCTCTTTGAAAGGGAAAAAAGCAGAAGGGGAAGAAATCAGAGACTGTGCTCTTCCAGGCGCTCAATAGCATGGCACTAGCCTCTCTCAGCTCCCATGACACCACTCTCCTGCCCTCTTCTCTGTTCTTGGGTTTTTCACTCAATTTATTTTTCTGTTTTTTTTCTTCTCCTTCTACTTCTCCCTCTTATGACCTCATCTTCCCCCTGACTGCCCCCTTGTCCCAGGTTCTTGGCATTTTCTTAGTGTTAGAGCTACATTATCCATAAACCAGGCCACTAGTTTTGCAGCCTGCATACAGAAGGAGAAAAAATGAGAGAGATGACAAACATGTGTACGTGGAATTATAGTAATACAGTCACCTCTTGTATTTGGCCCGCAAGAATGAATACATCACGTATATATTACTGTTGTCATTTTGGCAGCTGGGAATCATAGCTGCCACAGAAACCTGCTCAGCCCAAGGAGTAAATCTCCTCATGTCCACTGCCCATAGCAAAGGTCCCAGTGCTGAAGTTAAATAAAATATTGCCGTCAGGCTATAAAGATAATTAGTCTTGTCTCATCTCCTCTCTCCCTTGCAATTAAATGTGACCCCTTTATGTTTTATGGATGCCAGCATAAACCCCTCCACTGCTAAAATAGCATGTAGATATGAGAGGGGAACTATATTGTAAACTAATTGCACCGTATTGGACAGAAGCCACTGGAGATGAAATTGTAAGTTGGTATTATTGATATTATTATTGGCTGTGTGTAATGAACACACACACACACACACACACACACTGCAAGCGCGTGGATGAATGTACACTGTCAAAACTAATTCTTGTCCCTCTAACATCTTCACTGTTATAAAGCAGAGACGGTGCTTGGGAAAGCTGTGATTTGAAGACATAAGCCCCAGGCTCCTCATTCCACTCTGCCTCTGAACTCCCCACATACTCCCTGATATCGAGACACATTATACTGTAAGTCCTTCCCTGTAGCTTTCCTCTTATCTTTGCCTGCTATAAAACTATCTCAGAGAAATAGGACAGGGTTAAGGTTTGAAGTAATCTGTGTCTTTTCATTCTTCCATGAAACATATGCCCACTTTGTAACAAGAGGAAAACTAATTATAGACTTGTACAGGAAAGATAATACAGTTGTAGTGATTGCTTTGTACCCAGTTCTGGGGTTGTGCGTCGACAGTGTATGTGTACAGTAATGACGGCTCTATCTAGCCCCGGTACTCCTATACAAACCTACAAAGCCCTGTAATTATGTTAGATGCCCACAGAATGGCAGACACTCGCTGGGGCACTGGCCATTGTCAGGGAAAGAAGTACCAAGCATCTATTAAAACCATCTCACTCTATGATTGTGTTTCAGTACATAGGTTACAGTGTGGGCAGTGACATGCTTCACTGGCAGTAGGCATGCATGCAGTACAAAGAGAGTCAACACAAATAAATATATGGAAAGGTTTGCTGGCCAAGACTCATAGGTCAGATCCTCAGTGCAGTAGTTTATACTCAGCAGTCCTCGCAGACTGTTTACACATAGGTGGATGGCCTGTGGAAGCCTGTCATTATGTGTAAAGACCGAGTTTATATGCTGAACAATGAAAATAAACCAGCAGTGATCATAATACGTCATCATAACACTGGGGGCAGAGTTTGCCTTTTTTTTTTTTAACATGACTACAGTTGTCCATGTAGTGTCCTTACAGTATCTGCCAAACCTCACACTTTTTCCCAGCTCAACAGCATCCCAACTCCAGGTTCATCATTTGAATGATAATGGTTTTACAAGAGACAGTGTCCTTTGTTTTGACAAATCGCTTGAAAAACAGATTTTGACTTGATATAGTACCATATTCATGTCGATGTGCGTTTTTTGTGTGTGTGTTTATGAGCATGTGTTTCCATGATGCTGTCATTAAATGAATGTGAACCTGTTTGCATGTGCACAAATACTCTTTGACTGCATATCTCATAAACAGTTCATGCTTGTGTTGTTGTGCTCCAGACTCGCAGAACAAACTTTCTCTCTCTCTTTGAACCCTGAGGTCAAGGAGACATAAGGAGGTCTCTTTCTGTCTCTCTCTCACTCTCCCCCATTTCTCTTTTTTTTGTCTCTCTCTATTCCCCACATGAAGCGAGCCAGGCAGTGCAGCGTCATTCAGCCGTGAAGCCATTTGTCGGAGAGGAGGAGGAGTGGGCCAGCTGAAGGTCAGTCTGAGGCACAGACAGACATACATACAGTACATACAGAGAATCATGCCTCCATTAGCAGGGCCTGTGTTTACCATGGGGGATACGCCAGGGATTTGGTGGCATATGCTGTAGCCCCTGGCAGCCTCGTGACAGAGCACTTACCATAGAGACGGCAGGCCAAGGTCTGGTTAGGGGCCACCCAGAGGCTGTGTCCTGAGGCAATGTTACTGGGCTGGGATGGACAGTGGGGATGTTTGGCACTCTATTTTGTCTACTGTTCCTATACCAACGCAAAAGCATTCCTTTTTTTTGTGCCTATAGAATGGGATTCAGACAGCATTGGAACATTTCATGCACACCTCTACGGACCTATGTCTTTCTGTCTTCACGCTACAAAACCCTGTTCCGTTCGTGGTTTTAGTGCATTGCTTTTAGAAAAACTTGATAACAGTACAATAGGGGTTCGAGAAGGAAAACTTTTCGACTCATGTACTTGTCCAGATTTCCCCATTAAAAGTTGCTGGGCATTAGAAGTTGACTGAAAAGAGGTTTTATTGCAGTTGGTCAGAGTCGATGATTTGTGTTGCTGTTGAATGCCAAAAGAAGTATAATTTTGTTTTGTCTACCTCCAGTTTTATCTTTCATTTATCTTCCAAATTCCCTCTTGGTCTGCTGTAGGTTTTTTTTTTCCAGGAGCATTTAGTCGGGAATGTTTAAAAAATCTGTGGAAACTCAATATCCCAATGTGCATATGCATATTTAATGCCTCAGTTAAGCAATGTCATGGTTGTGTATTATTAATGAGGTTGGGGAAGCATTTGCAAACTGCAGTAATTTATACATTTTATATCTTCTTATAGCTTGATGCAGCTCACTATACAACACAAAAGTAATATATAAAAAGCCAAGTGAACAATTATTACGTTTAAGGTATGACAGGTAACTTCATTCATGTACTTTTGATTGGACAAGAGGCATTCCAGGAGTGCTGATGTGCAGTGTAAATTGAATATGTGTATGTGTTTGACTGTATGCATTGTATGTGTCAGCACCGCTGTAATTATCTCCAGCACTTGGCCTGCAGCCTTGTGTATACAACTGAGTTACAGCTGTACAGAGCAGCCGCGCTCCCTCTCCTGTGCTGTTTCTCAGCTGTGTTCATTCCAAAGAGAATGAACAGAATCTGTTGTTGGCTGCCTTGGTCTTACAGTTGGATCTTCCTTTGCTCTTGTTAGGGACTTTGAGTGGGCAATATTCCACAGTATGGGAGATGGATAATAAGTGTGTCTGCTTTTTAGCTGGGCAGTTTCCAGACAACTTGGTGTGAAGCTGTCTTCATTAGGACCCTGTTAGGCCTTGTTTCACCTGACTGACTGACAGACTGGCCGTGATGAGGCTCCATTAGACTGCTGCACAACTCTCTGTGGACCGCCTATTTACTGAAGGGCCCCCTTTCCCTCTCGCTCTCTCTCTCTTTCGGTCTCTCCTCCTCTCTTGCTTTCTCTTGTTCTGTCTGACCAGGCTAACCCCAGGAGCCCCCTTAACCCACGGTGGTTGAGAGTCCAGTCAATCAGACGCAATGATGTTAAACTCCTCTCCAATGAATGCCCTTCACCAGTCATCAGAGAGATTGTCTCTGTCTGGCGGCTGATTAGGGGTTCATCTCAAGTAGGTTCATCTCAATTTACAGTCCGTCTGAAGAGAGGAGCTTTCTATCCTATAGCTCTGTCTTCAACACGATTACTTTACCTCGGAGCGGAGACACCTGTAATGAGATAATAGAATGGCTTACTAACTTTTAGACTCGCCGCTCTCCTTAAAGCATTTAAGCTAAATGTCCGCAGAACTGTTCACAAAGAAAACCTTGTGTATAGAAAGATATGAAAGTCGATCACATGAATGTCCTGGCATATGTTTCCTGAATGACATTTGATTAAGCTGACCTCAGAAGCTGTTGGATTCTGTGGACAATTGTCTTATTGTCAGTATTAATTTGGGGTAATGTAGAACACTCCTCAAGTTTCTCCTTTTTAAAATTAAATGCACTCGTGAAACGTTGTGTCTCAGTGAAAAACATGCATGGTTATACAGTCTCCTCTTATATGTGCACCACAATGTGCTGCCAAGGTTAAAGGTTAGTTCTTACGAAAATACAAAAAACCTTTTTTCTTTGATGAAGCCCATGTATAACATCAATGAACAGTACATTTCTGCTCGCAGAGACAGACTCTCAAAGTCAGGTTCTTGTCAAGGTTGTTCCAGGACAGGTAGACAAGCTTTGAATTACTGTTTTTGGACTCCCTCCTGTGACATACTTTCAAGGAGAGATGAAAATGGCGTATATGGCATTGATCTCCATAATGCATTGCTCCCTGTTGCCAGAGGGAGGTGGGTGGGGAAGGCAGGTTGGACGGTAATCCCTGGAGTATCTGGGTGTAAAGAGGTAAAGAATTTGATCATGCTAGGCCATTTGGTTCAGCGCTGAAGGATGTTGTATGCAGTGGTGTCAGCCACTGAGTGCCCATCAAACCAGACAAGTCAATAAGCCCCCATCATCTCTCATTGGTCACCCAGAGTGATGCACCATTGGAGAGACCCAAACCACATTCTGTCCCCTCCCGCATCTTCACCTGTCAAGTGATATAGAGGCAGCAGGGAATCAGCCTCTCCTTATAACACTCAACAGTCCAGCCAGCAGCCCTCGCATCGACAGCCTTCAAAACTCCTCCACTGTAAAGTGTATTATCACTGACGCTGATGTGATTGCGGGCCTCTCCTCAGCGGTTTATTGTGGTGTCTCTGCCAGATAGCTGCTACGCCAGGTTCTCCTGTGTTCCAGCAGCTGTGATTTGCCAGCAGTAAGAGAGTAGCTTTGGACTGATCACAGCTCGAAAAATTTTACAGCAAACAAACCGTACTTCAGTCACCCTCGGATGCATGTTGTCCCTTTAACCTATTAACCTAAGGGCTACTGTAGTGTGTGGACAAAGAGGATGTACATCTGTAAATGTTTACTCAGAAACAGCAACAGCTTAATTTGGGTTGTCTGCTGAGAGCTTTGAGGAAAAGGTAAACTGAAATTATTAGTGTGCTGTGCAAAATGAGTTTACATGTTCTAGTCATATAGTGCAATAATATTCTTTCAAATTTCATTATGTGAATTCCTTTAATTTACAAAGGCTTTATTAATTGGTAGTTCAGACAGTTGGTAGTACTTTTCAGGATCGAAATCAAGAAAGTAGAAATTGAAAGCTGCATCCATGCTCTCTGGATCCCCCTGGAATGACTTTTTAACATTTCCTCCTCAGATCAGAGAACATGAAATGTATGCTGAAGAAAAGAAATATGACCACGCTCTCTTTCTTCTCCTCAGTTGCTCCCTTTCTTTCTCTGTATCTCTCCCTCAGCTCTCATCTCTAATTTTCACTACCACTTTATTGCTTCTTTCCCGCTCTTCACTCTGCTTGCCTCATACTGTAGTGAGATAAAAGATGAATTCTAAAAAACCCTCCTTCTCTCTCTTGGACTGCTCTCTGCTTTATACTCCTCTTGGTGCTTGGAGTGTGTGGAAGAGGTGGGGAAGAAGAGAGATGCAGAGAGAAGAGAAGAACAAACAGCCGGCTGTGATAGTGAAAGCAGACGGTCAGACTCTGGCACCAGTACAGGCTTTATGCTTTGTTGTGTAGTTTGGGCGCTTTGGGACCAAGCTTGCAAGATACCGTTGGATACTCTTTTAACAGGCTTATACAAGACTCAGTTTTATGTGGAAATAAAAGCAGTGACTGTAAAATCCCATTTTAAGACATCACAACATAAAGAGTGAATTATAGGGCCGATGAACGGTCAGACAAACAACCACTGCTTTCCCCCGACCGTTCTTTTTTTTTTCCTCTAGTTTATTGACAGTATCTATTATATACAGTTATACTGTCCATTTTCCAAACAATGTTTTTTCTTTAACTAACTCTACATAATATGTAACGGGGTAAAAATAGTAATAGTAAAATTCATTATTCAGTTCTCCATATGTTTCTGGTGAAATATCTGAAGACAAACTATTTATTTTATCTTCACTGTTCTGGTGCTGAAATGATCTCAGTGTAGCTGATATTTATCAGCCGAGGCAGTGGGGCTGGTATTGTTTTCACCTTTCACCTTGAGTCTGTGAGTGTCTGTGTGTGTGTGTGTTTCATCATGGCATCATACTGTAGCAGGAACTACCACATAGGTGGTTTTGAGTACTCTGGCAGGTGTCTGTCTGTCTGTCTGTCTGCCTGCCTGCCTGCCTGCCTGCCTGCCTGTCTGTCTGTCTGTCTGTCTGTGGACTGATTTTGTTACAGTGGTGAGATAGCAACAGTGCAAGATGCAGTCACGAAACTTTTACAGGTGTGTAGATGAGATCAAAAGGAAGGCTAAGCTCAAAGATGGGTATGATCTGACCCATGAGTACCAAGTACTCATGTAACAATGTAGTGACGACAAGATCCTCCCTAGTTTTTTCTTTACTTAAACTCAGAATTTAGAAATGTACAGTAACAGTATGCTCTTAATATTGAGCCTGGATTGGATGCCTTCTTGTTTTTGCCTGGGACAGTATGTGAATTCAAAACATGTTCCTCACCGTGTCCTCACTGGAGATCCACAGGTGGTTACGGTGAAGTTTACTGAGGTCTGACATCAATAGATGTCAGAAAAAGAAAAAAAAAAGAGCTTTATTAATCTTATAGAGCTTTAGAATGATCATTTATTGTGTAGATTTACAGAGGTATTTGTTGGGGTGTTAGCTAGGATTCTTAAATTAGTCATTTTTGATTAGTTGCAATTTTAGCAGTTTTGATATTTACACATACTTCTGCATCGGCTAAGACCATATGCAGGACTGAGCTCAAACGCTGCCTGGCTAGGTGCAGCTGCACACATGGTTGTGGTTTAGTTGGCTTCACTCCCAAAGGTTCACTCTGGTACGTCTTTCTATGGGGGAATCGTGCAGGGGCTAAGGCTTTAAAGCCATTTGATCAGGTGTGATGTGTTAAGATGTTACAGCTTAGATCTGCTGTGACCTAGGAGCATGAAATATCTTTTTCTGCTGTGAGCATCAGTACAACAGTCCTTTGTTGGGCAACAGTTTTCCAGATGCTTTCCCTTTGCAACTGACCATTGTAGCATTAGAAGGCAGGATTTGATCACCATGTCCTTCATATAAAATGTTAGAATCTAGTGCTTTTAACTTGAAATACACAAAAGGAAAATATCAGAGGTATATATCAAGATATAATTTTCATGAATACTTTTTTCTCATGAAATTAACTATTTTAAAGCTTCTGAGAAATGTGTAGTTAGTCAAATGAAATTTATTGATCTACTAACAATGATACTGCTGTTCCTTACTGTATATTTGCTCACCATGCTGAATGCAAATCCACTGAACTGCAGAGCAGGTTACAAGCGAAAACGTGGACTAATCTATTTTTAACAGTTGTAAGCCTGTAAAGTTGACAACCATTGTCCCAAAATGCGGTGGATGTGTAACGCGACCAGTTTAGCTCAGTGTAGGGGTGGGTTTATTTAAGGAGTATGATGTGAACATCAGAGGCATAAACTGTGTTGCTATGTAATTCTGGTTTGTGACAGTCCCAGGGCACTGTGTCCCAGAGCCACAGGAGCATGTGTAGAGAGGATTAAGACCTCTTAGACAGACCCCATCTTGTGGTGAAAGACTCAATTACATTCACCTCTCTACTCACAACCCCTCATCTCTCACACGCTGCACCCGTGGGCTACATCATCATAGTATAAATAGTATTAATGTTCCTGTCATTCATACTGTGTTTTTCCTCTTGCCTGACACATTTAACTGTTAATCCACCTTGCGGAGATTCAAGAGTGTTTGGTAGCAAGCGGTTGCATCACAAAAGATGTCCACTATAACTCAAATATAAGAAATAATTTTGATCATGTAGTGTTGATCGTGAGTAATCTTCCTGTTTGTCGTACCAAGTAGAGTTACAGCAAATAGGTGATCATAGTGCCACTAAATTTTTTACTGAAACCCATCAGCACATGAAGTTTTCACGTCTACATTCCAAATTTTTTTACTCTTCATTTGAAAAAAAAAAAGAGCTAAAATCACCTAAAATATAGGCACCACAAACAGATTGGTGAAAAAGATGGATTTGCCCCTTTGATGGCAGCATAAGGATGGGGGCATTGACCAGTGGGTCAGTCCATCTGTTTGTAAAAACTACTGCCAGCTGAAATTTAACTCTTAATATTTAGGATCTTCACAAGATGATTTCTGATGATTCTGGTGACGCAAAAATTTCTGTTAACAAACGTTTTGGTTCTTGAAATATACAAAACTAAACTGGCATGAAATTTGTTGTGGTTATTCATGGTTCACAGAGGATGAATCCCAATATTTTCAATGTCCTCCTGGCTTTCTCTTTGGTTTCACCATCATTCCAACATTTGTACTTGTGCATGTGAAATATCAAATCTAATGTTTGATTGCCATAAAATTTATTGAGCGCATTTATGGTCCACACTGGAGGATTCCTCTCCAATTTGTCATTACATGAGTTTTACTCCTTCAGCCCCATATTTTATTTTTGCACGCAATGTATCAAATTTGGATTCATTTTCTGTGTATTTGTTTAGTTATTGTAGCCCTTTTCATTAAGGTTGTTCAGCTCCATTTGTTTGTAACAGTGCATTGTTATTCTAATTAGACTCTTCTTTTTCAGATATACAAAGATGATGCTATCACTCTTCTGTTTCTTATCTATAACTTTGCTTCACCACATCATACAGGAAAACTCAGCGTTCAGTAAGATGTCTGAGCATCAGTCAGACGGTCACAGTCTGTGTTGTGACCTGTCATTTCAGAGGTTAAACGGCACGATCAGATGCTTGCAGCAGGAGATCCATGCAAGCTTCCTAGCGGCCTTTTAGTACCTGTATGTCTTCTGGGATCTCTTTCCTCATCAGTATTCAGGTCCACTTCCTCACCCCCTTCTCATTCCATCTAACCCTGGATTTATTTTCATACTATGGGGGTATGATAGCCACTTAATAATTCATATTTAGAGTGTATACCCATGCACTGAGAAATTCTGATTCATCCTCCTGAGTAGCTGCCCACCGTCTTGCATCATTTAAGCCTCCATGTTCTAGCTGTGGCCTTTTCGCTCAGTCTGCGCAATGCTCTTTGGAGTAGAGCTGTCAAAAATTTTACCGTAAGAGGGAAGTTTCTGTGGGTGGACAGGAGTGTCAGTTTTCTTTTAGTCAGCATGCTTATTTAAAGAGCAACAAGAGTCCAAGCGAGCCCAGTCTGAGATCAACTCTTCCAAGACGTTTGCACTGAACCAGCATGGTAGCACAGAGTGGCACGTGTCTCCTCTGAAGTCTGACTGTGTCTGTGAATGGTCTCTAATCACATTACAGAACTGATGTGGAGACAGCAGACACAGAGAGGTCAGTCAGCCAAGACTAATAGTGGAATGATCTTTTAATACAAAAAAACTAATGTTTTCTTTTCACTCAAAGTAGAATTGAGAAGTTTCTGATTTGTTTTTAAAGGTTAGTAGACATGAGCTGTCATTATGATACAGCGAAGCATCTGATGCAGAGCTCCGTTACACATATTACTGTATTGTGTATGTTCTAACTGTGAAAGGTCACAACCCTCCAGACTAACTCTTTGACCTTGGAGCACTTGAGCTCCCGACCTTAAAATTCTGGTAGTACTAGCAAAGATTTTTGGTGATGCAAAGTTCTTCTCTTACATAAATGTATAATGAGGGAAAAATCACACCATACATCATGTTTGAGCTGACAAAGTGTACTGAGTTTGTTACACAAATTAACTAAAAGACTAAGCTTGCCAAGATGCTGTTTAAATGTTCAATTATTTCTTACATGTTAAATTGTTAATTTGTAAAATGATTCCTCACACTGAAGTTTTATACATTTCATCACAACTCTCTAGCGTGGAATGACATGAATATTGTGCAGATATGCTTCGTCAACCAGCAGGAAAGTGAACTTTGACCCGAGCTGCACTGACCTTTGTGGGAACAGCTAGGCACTGTTGATAACTGCTTGAAATGAATGAAATGATGAAAACTAATTAGTCTACGGGTTTCTGAATTTGTAGAACTGTACAATAACAAATTAGCGTCATATTTAGACCTGTATTTAGACTTGTATTGTCTAATCAGCACACCTCAGAGATGGAGCAGCAAAGGTGTAGACGAACAAGATGAAGGACAGTTCAGACTTAGAAGGAAACCATGTAAGTGTTAAGTGTTAATATGTAAAGTAATAGAACATAGGCACAGCATCAGTGACATCAGTATCAGTTTTAAAATCCCCATACGGACAGAGCAGAGTGAGCCATAGGTCAGAGACTGTGTTGGCACTCAGCTACTGACTGAACTACTGTTCTGTAATTGAGTGGAACAAAATGTGTGAACAAAGTGTAAAGTTTGTGGGGACGTGATGAAAGCTAGTGTTACCTGGCTGCTTACTTTGTTACATGTGGTGCCCAGATCAGCCAACACTATGATGGTTTCAGTTCTGTGTGAACATAGAAAGTTCACACCATTTATACACATTTTTGAGGAACAGTGTCTTATGCTTTTTATCCCCTTGGTTTCCCAATATGAGTTTTGTGCATGTGTCTTTTGTTAGACATTAGACATTGTATTTAGTGTATGTCTTTGTCAACAGGTCAACCACATAGACCCTTTTTGGTGTTTCAATTGCATACCTGTTGAAGTTGCACGAATAATCAAAACTTTGGCTTACAGAATGGTGGCGCTGTGAGTGAGTGAGAGAGAGCTAGAGTACAGGAGCATTTTTTTTTTTTTTTTTTCAAATTTTGTTCTTTACACTATGTTCTTTTTCAAGTCCCACTTGTCAGAGAGAAAAAGATAAATATAGTTTAAGACAAACCAAAATAAATGGGTGGGTTCAGAAATGCGCAGAACAACAAGCCACAGAGGAAGATGCGGCCTACACAGGCCACATACAAACAGCCTGCCTCTGCCATGGAAATAGATGCTTACATGGGGAAAGAAAATAGTTGTGACACTGTCACAATAAGTAGAGCTGGAAATGGTGTTAAGTGTGGTTGAATCCTCTCATACAAACCTGCCTGGTGTTGAATGTAGTCTTAACTGTGGCTGTCTTTGCAGCTTTGGCTGTGGAACAGTTGAATTCTGCTATTTAGCTTCATAGTTCAACTGGTCATAAATGGTTGGCTTTATGTGATCATGAGTTAAATATAGTTAGCACTGACACACGGGGGACAAATTTACTGGAAGTGGTTCAGTGCAGAGCTACATAACCTTTGTTGTACCTTTTAACAGCTGGATACTGTGGATGAAAGTGTCATTCTGTCATTCAGAAATTTCTGTATGTTTTTCAGATTGGGAGATATGCCTGCAAAGTATGGACAATATTACAATTACCTTAGAAATGTAAATTTATCAAAGAGATATAAATGCAAATGTGCAGTCATAGCAGTATGCAATGCTACGTCCAATGTGCCAATGGAGCTTATAGAACAGATGTACATATTATGCTCACAGCATTGGTACTTAAAAGTTTTTATAGCCATACTCATATTACTGCGCTGCTCACATGTTTACCTTCTGTTAATAACCTGCCAAAATACTCACTGCCAGTATTAGTTCTTGTAGAAACCCATCTGCATAGTAATCCTCTTAATTACAACCACACCCATCATCTACTGAAATGATTTCCAAGCAATTTCCAGTATTTCCAAGCAAAAGTGGCAGATGAAGTGTTAGACCCCACAAAATCAGTGCCAGGCCTTGTTTTTTTTTCATTGCCCCTTCATGCCAACACTAGTGGTTACACAGCAA
The DNA here is from genome assembly GCF_017976425.1 of Toxotes jaculatrix. NCBI lineage: Eukaryota > Metazoa > Chordata > Actinopteri > Toxotidae > Toxotes > Toxotes jaculatrix. The sequence continues at coordinate 9,759,031 of NC_054394.1, read as the reverse complement.
CAATTAACAACCGGTTACACTGCCACAATTTGTGATACCAAGTAGGGGATATTTGCTCTACTTATCAATTACCTTGTACTAGTGAAAACTGTACATTTACTTAAAGTATGTGCATGTTTTTGCCATCAGTCATTTAACTGTGCTCAACAAATGGCTTTAGTGGTATTTGCTTTAAGTGTATATGGGAGAACAGAGCTACCAGTGGACTAGAAAGGTGACAAGATTTTGAGCCCATCATTTGTCATGATGGCAGAACAGTCAAATGAACACTAAGAGTGTACACATCCACTTTTGAAAATAAACCCCACTCTTCCCAAGCTTCCTCCATCCACAGTTTTGTGACTGTTCAGTATAAGAGCAGAGAGTCTGCTGACAGAGGGGGAGCAGGAAGAGGAGAGGATGGGAGGTCTCCCAGGAGAGCGCTGCCCGGAGGAGGCACGATTAGGAGGTGAAGCAGTCAAACGCTCACACCAAATGTGCTGGCACGTCATGATAACCCCAGGCTGTTCTAGGGTAAGAGGACTGACAGGCAGACTCTCCTTATGGCTGACTTCAGCTGGATTATTTATCATCTCCTATACCCAGGCTTGTGACGGGGCCTCTGCCCTCCTCCTGCTCATTTGGAGCCTGCACACATGCACAAGCCTGTGCACTGACACACAGCCATGTAGTAAAACTCAGCCACAGAAAAACACGCTGCTTTTTACAGCATGTTTGCTTAGTGACTGCACTTTGGCTTCGTCCCTGATATGAACATGTTTGGAAAGATCTATTTGCTCTCTTTTCAGATGTTGCTAACTAGAAGGGATAAGAATAATTGTTCTTTATTGTCGCAACACACTAAATATACCAATCAAGACAAAAGAATTGACTCATCCAGGATACATTCAGAATAAAAATGTACTTCCACAGGGTCTTTCACCAATACACTGTGTATACACCAGTATACACTGTTACAAGCTAGCAAGCTAGCAGGTAACATCAGAGCTGTTGTAGTAGTAATGTTAACTCACACATAAATTCATTTTTGTTAATTAAAACAGACCAAAAACGTTCTTCCCACTGTCTGATGAACAGGGAAGCTCTAAATGTGCACCACACCGTCACCGCCAGATGTGTAATCAAGACACAGCCGTCTCACTTTGTTCGTTCGTCTTTGTCTCAAATAAGCACATGCATGCACACGCACATGTATTCACGTACAGCCGTGCTCAATGTGCTGTGAATAGACTCCTGGGAAATGGGAGAAGCACCTGGTTGCCTGCGGTGGTTATCTTTCATTTCATTCAGCAGCTTGTGTCAGCTGACAAGATGGCCGTCACTATGAAAACACCTTGGGTGTTACTGCTGCTGAATGGGTCCTTTGTTTTTGCATTCTTCTGTTGTGTGAACACTGTTATGGTTTCCTTGGATGATAATTACTGAAGCAACGTTGGCTTTTCTTTCAGGCTCACACAAACGCCTGCCGGGCCTGTAACCTCTGTCTGTCTGTGTGTGTGTGAGTGCATGTTTGTGTAGACCTTCACTGTAATAGTACCTGACACCTACTTTAATACCTTTCAAGCACAAAGAGGCTATAATCTGCCAAAGTTTTTGACTCGGGAGAGGAAGAACAATCGTCTTGGCATAAATGGATAGGAGAAGGGTTTTGTTTTCCCAGAGATAATTTGAAGCAGGTCAGAAATGAGAGCATCATAATATGATTGCCAGGTGAATTGAACGAGGCCCATGGGCCAGGGGCCCTCTTTGTTTTTCCAGCAGCAGTGGCTGGGAGCGTTTGATGGATCCTAATTGAACACATATTTATTGTGCTAGGTTCAGCTGGAGTGTGACGGGTATGATGATGCCTCAATTAGAACCATTAACAGGACGATTGTGCTTGCTTTCCTGGAAAGTTTTATAGTGAATGAGGAAGGTTTTTTTTTTTTTCTTGCCACTGTGATCTTCCTTTCAAAGCACAAGTGCCCAGCGGCCATCTGGGAAAATCGCCTCATGCTTTGACGAAAAGGATGATGGAGGCTTGATTCGTCAGTTGTCGTAGGGACACAATGCAATAACAATCCTTTTAGCCTATGAAAGAAAAATGCCAGGGTGTGTGAAACAGCCCGAAGGGCGAGGAAACTACCCTTTGAGACATCTGTCCAAGGGCCAGCGATTGAACACATTGAACACATCTTCACTCCTGTCTTCAGGGCAAAAAGTGAGCAGTCACGGGAGACATGCTAGAGTGTCAGAGCCAGTGCAGAACTTATAGCTTGTTTAAGGCTTAGCAGAGTGTTGTGACCGTAGAGGCCTGTGTAGCAGCTGATAGGTTTGAGTGTGTCTAACCCTGTGATCTGTGTGCTAACATTGGCCTACTGGGGTAAGATCAGTTCCTCTACTCTCAGCCTTTGTCCCCTGTGAAGGGAGGCTTACCCAAGGACCCCCTGTTTACTCTGGCCTGCACAATGGCGAAGTCTAAACTCCCTTTGTAGGGTGGATTTAGGCTAGATTTACTTCAATTTGATCTGGGAGGGCCCCTTTTCATCAGCCTGGAGGTCTAATGCCCTTAACTGGCTTAACCTGGCTCCCCCTGTGAGCCTCGGGTCCTCATGCCCACAATCTCTCGCCTCTTTGCCACTCCTACTTATCCCCCACTCTTTGCCTCGCCCTCAAGTCCCCTGAGAATCCTCAGCATCACTGGAGTTTGACTGTGGCAAAGCATGCTGGGGCACGGTTGGTGACACCTGAAACTCATGTTTAACATGTCATAAGCATGCTAGGAATCAGCATAAACATCAGCACGGAACGCATCCTGTGTCTAAACAATGTGTGAGGAGCCGGTATTTTGGGAACGGACAGGTAGATTGTACGGACTTGTCCTTTTAGCACTTGCCTCAAATGTCACAATGCCAGGATGCAGCCTCTCAGGATAGATGCTCTTTTCTATCTGGAATTCAAGAAGCTGTTTAGAGTTTAATATCCACTGTAGTGGCTTTTCTCATGAATAAAGATGAGATGACAGTATTTTTTTTTTTAACCCCAAGACTGGAAGGTGTCCTAGACATGAGAGTGCTCTCTTTGCAAGAGGACGCTACTCTTTCAGAAAACACGTTTGCAAGATACAGCTAAAAAGTGATAAAAGTGTATATTTTAGCAGGCCTTTTATTACAGCTGTCAAGCATCATCATGCACTTTGTGTGGGGATAAAGCTCATCTGTGGTGTTTGCCCCTCCAGCACTGATATTTTTTCTCTCTCACAATGTTATCGTCTCAGGTTGTAGTAATCTGGGTGTACTGTCCTTTTGGAACACGTAGAACTTCCTGTTGGCTTGAACTGGACTTCCTGGTTGACAAATCAAATGTTATACACAAGCAGAAGCACAGCACAGTTATATTTTCATTTTGCAGATTTGCCCGCAGTCTTTAGTCCTCGTCTTTTGACACAGCCAGGGGTAGGCTAACCACAAAATGGTCTCCCGTTGTTGCTATGTGCAATTTAAACCCTGCCTCCCAAATTCTGTATTCATGAGACGAAAAAATATTCTTTTCAAAAAGTTGTTTTGAATTGCAAATTTTCCCAAATCACACCTAGCAGAGCACAGTGGAGAAGAGTAAATGCAGGGACAGTGTGGCGCTTATCCCTACCCCTGTAAGCTTCCCCACACTGACACGCTGGCTGCCAGACTGTACTCTGACATGTGTGCCCAAATTGTCATGGCATAATTATGTAACCCAGACCATCCAGATTATTCAAATGCCGCCTGAAAGTGTCATCTTCAGTGCCGGTGAGGCTCTTGAGACCTGTCACCTACTGAATTCGAAATGGTTAAATTTTGAGGATGGGTCTCTCTCTCTCTCCCTCTCACTCTCTCTCTTTCTCTCTTTCTTTCTCTCTCCCGTTCCACCCGCTCTCTTCTCTCTTTCCCCGCGAGCTTGGCCTAATCCAGAGGCACAGCGTCACTGCAGCATCAGTGTTACCTTTGATGGGCCCGGATTAAAGCAAATCTCCATTCCTTTGGTGGATTTCAAACGCTGCCTGAACAATGATGCCAGCCAGGGGCGAGTTAATGAGGCCTGCAGTGGACTGGCAACGACTGACTTTAAAATCAACCTGATTAGAGGCAGAGATATTATCTCTGCACCTCCCTCCTCCTTTTGCGCCTTCACTCTCAGTGTCTCTGTGTGTGTCTGTCTCTCTCTTCCATCTGTCCACTTCACTTTTTGCCTCTTTCCTCCTTTCAATTTTTCAAGCCTCCTCATTTTTTCTCTCTCTCTTTCCCAACTCTTCTCCTCTTTCTTTCCCCTCTCTCCCTCTCTCCCCTTTACTCCTGCTCCCTGGTGAGTGAGGCCTGACTTAATTAGTGGGCTGGAGTGTGAATGTGCCTTTCACAGGGTGTTAATGAAAAGCTTTGCGCTTTCCCTTTCAGTGTATTAGTGACTGACTGCAGCCTCCCCACACCCCTCTTTGCCTGACTCCTCTCCTCCTCCCTCTTCTCCTCCCTTAACTTCTCCTCAGCCCTTCTGACCAGAGGGAGGTGTTATTACAGGGGCTGTTGACTCTGTGGCTTTAGGTTTTGGGTCTCTGTTGTACTGAGCTGATAGCTTAATTAAACATGCAAATCGGATCTATCGAACACGTCTTAACAACCATTCTCTGTGTAGCTGTTATGTCGTGTCAGATGGTCTTTCTTTGTGCTTGAGCCTTTTTTTTAATCTAATTATACGATACCAGCTCATGTGAACATGCTGTTCCGTCTCAAGGTGAATTAGATTTAACATATACCTGATTGATTTTGGTGAAGCAGTATATGTACAACAGAGCTGGCCATCATTCAAGGGGCACACATCAAAACCAGTCATTAATCATTTTAGCTCTAATATTACTGTGTTGAATTCTGTTAGGATTTCCACTGTTGTTCTCACTGTGTTCTTGACAAATGCATGCTGCTTGATCCGCAGTACAATTCATCAGTAAAGTATATTGTTCGATGTGTATCCAACAGATATTTACCTTTTTGATTTGTATGGAGATCCGTTGAATTAGGGGGAGTGCAGTAGCACACATTTTAAGTCCTACTTGTGTGCCACCAACAGTCCAAGTTACTAGATTAGGAGAACATAAAGTCCATAACCACAGAGTGCCACGACGGTAAAATAAGCTAACATATTCATCTGTCACCAGGAACATTCACGTATAAGCACCTTATGTCAGTGCTACTGTCACCACGAGCTTGTGTAATGGCTGCTATGCAGGAATGATGAGAAGTATTTCACCAGGGGTTAAGCAAGCATTCAAGATTGATTGATGCTTTTTGACTACTGATATGGTTGCACTGCAAGTAATGATGAATTAGGGACAACTTCCACCTCTTCTTGTCTACACCCCCCAGGCAAACCATGGCTCAGTCATCGAGAATATGTAATCTTACATATAATACGGTGGATAGCTTCACCCAGGCATGTTGCTGTATCAGTGTTGTGTGTTAAACCACAATGTATCAGCAGTCTTTTTTGGCTCATACTAACACTTCTGTGAAGAGCACGTTCCATTTCCGAAACTTGAGGGACTGCACCTCTTACAAATTGCATCACTAAGCTAATCTAATTGACAACTCAGAACTGGGTTTGTAATTATGACAACATAGCAAAACAAATTTTATGAGGTAGTCAAACAGTATTTTAAGTAATTAATTGTATCTTTGAATAAATTGTATTTCTATTTTGGAGATAAAGTCACATACACTATGTCAGACATTATTATTTCTGAAATACTTCATCCATCTTTCTAAGCTAATGTAAAAACATAATTTAGTGCTTTGGGTATAATTTAATTAATAGAATGGTGCAGAACCAGTAGATTCAGAATAGGTGAAATAGAAATGAAAAACCATGTGTTTTCTTTTTGTGTGTATGGTGTTAATGATACATGTTTTATTACTTAATGTATTATAATTTACTTGTATTTTAAATGTAAATAATAAACTTGTTCCCTCTTCCTATGGGACATAAACATCATTGGGTAGAAATCATAATTCTCCACCTTTCACCTCTCTCCACTGGACTATTGGATCATCATTGTGTTAATAATTGGAATATGCATACAGTTTGTGTTGGGTGGAGGCACTTTTAGAGTAGAGCCTTACATTTATCGTTTTCTGCTGTCATCTGCTAGTCAGTCAGTGATGTTTGATGAAGCTGTCTTTCCCATAGACTGCCTCATGGCAGCTCCCAGCCAGGGAGCAAGCTAATCCTGTGTTGCAGGGATGTATAATGATATCCCAGGGCGCTATAGGATGTTTCTCTCGGTGTGGTGCCAGCTTCCTGGGCCTCTGGTGCTACTTTTTATGGGCCCTGGCCCAGCCCCAGCACTTCAATGCCAGCCATGGCTTTTAGGCAAGGGGCAGGTTTTGTAAGGCCTTGCCTTGTCACTTCCCACCAAGGAAAATACAAAGCAATGACACAAAGAGCAATTTCTTGGCCATTGCTTGTCATCAGGCTAATAGAGAAGGGAGGGTATGTTTGGAGTCTGGGGGTGGCAGACAAGTACATGTGGCGGAGAGGGGACTTCTTGATTGGCAGTGGCCATGTGGGAGAAATGAGTACTTATGTGTGTTTGTGTGTGTGTTTGCATGTGGATGTGTATGTGTCTGGGTCTGTGTGCGGGATAATCCTGGAGAATCTCTCTCTTTGAAGGGGAACAGATGTAGATTTACATATGTGGAGGGTCCCCAGCCTGTGATGAGATTAGCTGGTTGGGATCTTTCTTCACAGCAACTGGAAGGTGCATATTTAATAAATGCCTGGAGCTAGGCTGGGGCGTGCGGGGCCTGGCCCTCAGAGAGCCACAGGACAAAGGCAAACGAGGCCCATGGCAGGCTGGCCCATATGGGAACAGGGTTGCTTACAGATTGCGCTGGCCTTTCATTGGTTGTGGGACAAGGCTTTAAGGGTTTATATACTGAGAGGGGAGCACTTGGCGGGCCACTTCTGTACCCTCTCCACAACGAGAGGTAATAAAGGGATTTTGAGCTTGTAGTGGCTCATCTGTGTGCTTGTTTGCTTGCTAGGGTGCTTGTGTGTGAGCGTGAGAGAGCACTTTGCGTGTGTGAGAAGGGAAAATGTGTGTGTAGTGTTTGCATGTAAGTCTGTGTGCATTTGTGCGTATCATAATACGACCAATTGGTCGCATTTGAACATAACATATAGTGTAAAACCTAGTAAAACGACTTAATATAACATAGCAGTGGATGCGAGCATGTCAGAAATGATGTGCACTTGTCTGCTCATAACTATTTATTTCAGGCAATAAAGCAGCTCAGTGTTTGGGTTTCTGTTGTACACTGTGTTATCCCTCTCTTGCGTCAGGTAAGGTTGTCATGTCTTGTTTACACAAAGAACAAGTAGAACAAGTGTCCCCATATTTCCCCAACTTCCCACCGGACTACTACCAGCCATTTCAACAAGAATAGAGCTGCATTCCAGCAAACCACAATAGATGCGTATAAACCACAACAGACATTACAGCTCGTGTACATCTGTTATGAATTCCGACCTATTAATGGAGAAGTCGTCATGCAGTGATTTCAGCGTAATGTTTTGGCAAGCCGCTGTTGTTCAAGAGTTTTCTTACACAGAAACCCAAGTTAATAAGTTTTAATCCTGAAACAAAGTCACAAGTGTAGTACTTTTCTTAACAAGTATCAAGACATCTGTGAAAACTTCACTTTATCTAGCCTCATTGTTATCTTTGTCTTTTTATCCTCATGTTGCTCTATTGATTTTTTTTTTTCAATGAGAGCATAACAAAGATAAAACATATCCCAGAAATCTTCAATCTTGTTCTTAGACTATCCCAATGAGCTGTTCCCTATTCAGTGGGGAAGCAGCTCATCTTTTTAAGGGATTGTGGAAGAAAGGAGTTTTGGAGGAGTCTATAATTTCCATCTATCTCTCTGTTGCTCTCTCTAGGTTTTTCCCTGCTAGTGTATGGAGGGACTGTGTCCACTCAGTATGGTTTGATCATCTCTGTCTCACATGGGAAGGGGAAAGTGAGGTAGAGTAAAAGATGAGAGAAAAGAGAGACAGTAAAAAAGAAGCTGGACTCTCCCTGTGGTGCAGTCTTCTCTGGCGCAGCCCAGCATAATTCAAACATGTGTGTGAGTACGTAGCATTTTACCTCTCACAGGCAGTCACTGAGGGTAAAATGTAGCACCAGATCCTAGCTCTTAGGTCTCTGGCTTGTTTACCCCACGATCTAGTGTCGAGTGGAGCTTGGAGACTTGCGTTTTTCTTTTCTTGGTTCCCTTTCAATTCCACATCTGGAGTTGCATTAGAAAGAACAAACAACATGAATACGAGGGGGTTGGAGGGAAGTAAATGGAACCTTATCACAGGAGAGGAGGAGGAGGATGAGAGGATAATATGAATTCACAAGAATTCACAAGACAGTAAAGCCAGGTTTTGAGAATATCTGAGGTTAAAAAAATTGCAGGGAGAATAAGGAGGTGGGTGATAATGATGGAGAGAGTGAAGGGAAAGGAGAGACACAGAAAAAGTGCACGGGAGGCCTTGATTGGAAGGGGGGTATGGTGGGGAGGGGTGGCCTACCCAGCATTCTCAGTGGATGTGGCAGCCCTCTGTGGACCTCCTCACACAGACACCCCAGCTAATGAATCAGACCTGGTTTCTACCAGTCAGAAGAACTCCGTCTCGACGTCTCTGTGCTCACCAGAACAAAGCACACCTCCATTAATATTTTAGTGTTCTTTTTTATCTCAATGCTAACACCGCTCAACACGATTTTTGTCAGGGAGATGGTCAAAGAGAAATATTGGGAAAGATGGAGAGGGGGAAAGTGAAAGAAGGAGAGACAGACAAAAAGAGAGTCAGAGAGACCTTGTGTTCTCAGGATTTCAACTTGTCTGGTGTAATAGTCCCATTGGTAGAAGAGCTGCTTTCTCTGTGCCGCCCAGCAGGACATCAAAGAAAAAACCTGATATCCAAACTACTGTACACACAGTAGAAACATTTGGACGAGTCCAACACAGGCAAACCTGTCAGTATGATTACATTCTGGCCAGATGCAGTACTTGTCTGATACTTGAACTAAAATGCTTGTCAGTGCTGATATTTACATGGTTTTTCATGCAGTATAGGGCTTCCACTGTTGAAATTGTCATTCTCAGCACTGTTCATGACAGGGATTTCAACTGTCTCAAAGTTGGCTACAAATGTGGTCTTAACAGGGGATACTGTTCTATATTTTGAGGAAGCTGATCTGAGATTTCCCATCACTTACTCTGATCTTGCATCTCGTGCTTGTCTCCTGTCTTTTCCCAGTGAATACCTCAGAGGGAAGAGCTGGTACTATTGGGACACTATCTCTCCCATGCATTGTCTTTCTGTCTCCTCACTCTCCCTCCATCTCTTTGTTTGGAGGCAAGGGAGAGGGTAGCTGCAAGATTCCCATCTGGCCTGTCTTAGATTGTAACCACAGGAATATCTCATAATTTTCCTTTAATTGAATTATCACACTGTGCTCCTCTGGGATGGCACACTGCCCTAATGAAGTGGAGCGAGGTAATCCATAAGAAACTATTGGGAAGGATACGCTTAGCCATGCCTATTACAGCCACAGACATTTAACACACTTAATCTACTATTAAATGAAATCTATTATTTTTTTAACATATCCCATGAGAACATCATACCCAACCAATTTGTAACCACCTCATAGGTAACATCAGTAGAAAAAAAAATTAGAAAATAAAGAACAAAGTCATTACAATTCAACATGTATTCTACACATTACAGTAATTACTGGGCAACAATGGGGCCTGGTTCTCTGAGTTTGCTTGACAGAGAGAGATCCACAAACACAATGGGAAGGCCTTTCCTAGACACCCTGTCTCAGACACATAGATTAATTGCTTCTTTGTACCCAGAAATGGAGGAGCAGCGCCTTTACCTGCATGCTGCTGCCAGGGGTGGTTGGCCCAGGGGATATGAGCAGAGGAGGAGGAGGTTTGTGGTCGTGTGTGTGTGTGTGTGTGTGTGTGTGTGTGTGTGTGTGTGTGTGTGTGGGAGGGGGGGCAACATCAGGAGGGGCTGGTGGCCTGTTTTAGGGTGTCGCATAGAGCCTGAGGTGGAAAAGGTGGAGGGTTGATAGTGAGGGAGGGGTGAAGGGTGCCGTCAGGAGATCCCGGGGCAAGCGGCCGTGGGCATTCGGCTGTGAAAAGCCATTCAGAGGGAAAACGCCGGGCATCCTTTATTTATTTGTGTCTGAAATATTTATCTGTCACGTGGGCCGTTTTATAATGGGGCTGTCAGTCTCCTCTGCCCACTCAAGGGTGCGGACATGTTGCCCCGAGCACCCGCTGTGGATCTCCCGTGAATAATTGCTGGAATTTCACTTTTGGGAGCGTTGCACTCTGACCCTGAAGCTTGTTGTTTTTCTGCATCAAGAGAAAGGTAGAATGTTTTAAAGTATTTACCTTGGCTTGGCTTTTTCATCCATCACAAAGGCACACACACTTCCGTATACTCTCTCTCTCTCACATACACATTCAAGTTGGACAATAAATAATTCATCCCTTTACTCCAAGATGAAAACCCAATCAAGCTGAAAATCCCTGTCTTGCTGCACCTCTGAGCTGCCAGTGCTGCTGGTTAATGTGATGCTTACTGTTCTAATGTGCTGTTGTGTCGACACTCAAAGCGGAGGCCTCTTCTAAAGGAACGAGCACTCCCCAACATTAATGGAAATTTTAATCTGGTGTAATCGCCAAATGAAAGCCTACTTGTGTGTTTCACAGTGAGTTGTAACGCTGAGTGAACGACAAGAGCTGCCATCTTTCAAATTGTTTCATCACCGCTGTCTCTTTAGGGAGACATGTGCAAGTTTGAAAGGCTGTCAGGCGGATAAAGAGACTAAGCAAACAACAACAATACAAATATGTTTTGTTGAGGGCTTGCGGCGGAAGTTGGCTGTGATGAGGGGTGGGTCAGGTGGGAGCCCTTCACGACACACCACATCTCATCTCTTCATATGGAATCTGCTTCGCTAACGTGGGCAGGCTTTCTTAAGCTTTTTGCATATGCAACATTGAGTTAACTGCTCGAACTTATTGTGACTTGTTCACAGATAATATGGGATTTTAACTCAGGCTCTGTCACAGATGCACACAGATGCATTGTGGGCCAGCGAGGACGCATAAAGATACTCCAATCAGTATATGCAGGTTTACACCAAGAGCTCCTCACTACTAGCAAACAGACATATGCATACAGAGGCACACAAAAATATACTGAAGATGCTTACACACAGGACACATGCACATGCCTATGTCCAACATATAAACACTCACAATTAGGCAAATAAGCATAAAACACATGTACACAGACTCACACACACATACACATGCACACTAAAATGCAATGCCTGTAGTCTGAGCATGCATAATTAAGGTGTATCTTGTTTGGAGAGAGTGCATGTCGCCTCTCGATGTGCACACCACATCCCCAGAAAGAAGCCTTGAATAATGAAAAGTGTCACCTATGCAAAATGCAGGAGATGAGTATGCCTGCCTGTGAATGTGCTTTGTGCATGTTTTTGTGTGTGCATACTTGTATATACGTATGCTTGAATCTGAAAATGTACACGTAGGTGTGTGTGTGTGTGTGTGTGTGTGTGTGTGTGTGTGTGTGTGTGTGTGTATACACATCTGCATGTGTGCAGACATAAGTGTCTGTAAAGGTGTGTCTTTCTATGATGATGGAGAGGAAGGGTACTGTTTGTCATTTAACATAGTGCCACTAGGACACTGTGCCATATGTGAGTGCACGGAGCAGACAGCTGAGGCCCAGTCCTCTCTTGTTCACCCTCCCATATCCTCAACCCCAGCCCCCCTAGCATCCCTCCCTTTCCCCGCCTATCCTCTCTGACTGACGGCTCTTGTTGTCCCTTGAAGCAAAGGCACAAGCACAGACATGGCCGAGGACGTCTGTCGGGAGCCATGTCTTCATCCCAGTCTTTGTGCTGATGATGAGCTCTGATGGGATAGGGCGGAGGGAGCTGACAGCCCTAGCACTCACATGTCCACATCACATTCAACGCTACTGTTACTTACACACTGAAATACTTAAAATACTTGTCCTTAAATAACCCTGACTTAAATGTAACTCCTGTTCATGAACTTTACCATGTCCAGATGTCTTTCAGTCAGTGCAGCATATACCAAATTGCAAGACACAGTGAGCAGGATTCAAGATCAGTGTCTTGTTAACAGGGTTAAAAATGTAATATATTTAATAAATCTTTCATCAGAACTAAGAGATACAGTCAACATGTAATGCAACTCCAGAGTCAGTTGATGATATATCATCTTGTTTGGAGCTTTAATTGTCATGTTCTTATTTAGCTGGTCAGTGCTGACCTGAAGGTATTTTGTCAAATTCAGTCATTGAAAGACTGTGTCTGTGACAAAGATAATCCAGCTGTGACATTTGCAATGGGGAACTTAATATAAAACCACTGTATAAGTTGTTGTTTACATGAGAAAAATGTAAACCAGAATGAGGACAGCTACATATTCAAGATTAATGTTGGTCACTGAGAAGCTCCTCATAAATCCACTTACATTTTTATAATTCCACACACACTTATGTGATTATAAATTTTAAAAATTAATTCCCATTTAATACCATGCACCTCATATCACATGTTTATATCAATAGAATCAATTACTTCCTTAAACCAAATTATTTATTTAAATGGAAGATTACTTTAAGGGCTGAGCACCACCAATCATTTCTCCTCGTCACCATCCTTGCTCCCAGTGGTCAGTGGTCTTTTGAAAGGTAAAGCCACACTTGGATTTCTTGATTCTGTGACTGGCATGTGGGACACTTAAGTTTTAATCTGTATAATAAACATACATGATACATGTATCATTATTCAACTAAGGCGCACAACTGATTCTGTACAACAGTTATTTCTCCCCAGTCTTGATATCACGGTGCATATTGTCATATGTCAAATTGTTTGAAAGTAAAATGTCTTTGAAATCTGCTCCTCTCGAAAAGAAAGAAAAAATGCTATTTTAGGTGTAAGATAGGAAAAGTCAAGTGAGGAGGATGGTCTCCAAGCATATCACAGTGAGAATCATTGTTATAAAAGGAAGAGTGAAGCCCATGCTGATGGGTGACCCAGTCTTCTGGGACATAAGGAAGACAAAGAATCAGCACAATCAAATGGAGTGGATCCGTACTTTACAGGAACCTAAGCAGTGCAGATTGACTAGAGAACGATAAAGTAAGTGCAGGAGATGGATTGAGCCCTTAGTGTTCAGAGGCTTAAGTTGGCCCATAAATTAGTAAAGTAGAAAAGTAGCTAATCGTGTTCAAGAGCTGGTTCCAACATGGGGATGAGTGGTGAGCAGAGAATCAGGTAGTGGCCAGTGAGAACTCCATTTGGGTCATACTGCAGGGAGCAATCAATCTTCTGACATCACAGTATTAAAGCATTTTTAGCTGTGGGGTGCAGAGTTTGGTGTAAAACTTGGGAAAGCTCCTTTAAAATTAAGTTTTGCTTTACGGTAGGATCATTTTTTTAGAGGGCATCATTAGGAATCTGTGTATTAAGAAAAGCTTTTGCATATTAAGAAAAGCTTACTGTAATTACTGATCAGAGGATGTAGATTTTTATTTTAGGCAGACTTCAACCTTCTTGTTTTGGAATCTAGCTTTCAAAATAAAAGGTTTTGTGATCAGTTTCTTATTGGTATTTAAATATAAGCTAATTGATCACAAATAAAGTAAATATATATAATCACTAATGTCCATGCATTAATCAGCAAAAAATTGACAAGCGACGAAAAAAAAAAAAACAAATCGAAGAAATAAGAGCACCCCACCACCCACCCTGGACCTATAGACTCAGAGAACAATTATATTTAGGCTTTTATCAAAGTAATTGCTTGTTTCCAGTGTGAAGTTTTTTTTTTTTTTTTTTGCCTGGTGCATGTTGGCAGCACAGTGTACCACGCTTGCGTTGTCTATGGAGTCAAGAAACCACTTTGTACATTGACAGAATGAGGAGCTTTCTGTCTACAAGCTAATGGGCCCTGTTCACACCTGGCTTTAACATGCACCTTGGTGGGGGAGGTTCCTGGAAGATAGTTGCATTTGCTACCAGATTAGTTTACAATTTGGAGAAGTTTGAAGAGAACCTGGCATTCCACAGTTTGTCAGCAGATAGGGGCTTACATGGGGCCTTATACAGGATGGAATGTATTGTCGAGACGGGTCCGCTGGGGCTGGACAGAGCTCTATGAAATGGATGTGTCGAGAGAGAGAGATGTTCTGAGGCACACCGTAAGTGTGGATTCAGAGATAGAAACAGAAAGATGTGTGTGTGGATGGATAGATTGAAATGTTTCTGGATGTCTTGAAATGCTCAGAGACTTTTTTTAAAAATTGTATTTAATCTTCTCAGTTGCCAAGTGAGGGGTGATTGGCGTCACAATATTTATACTTGTGAAATCATTGTATACTGAATGTCATTTTGCTGTACATGCTACAATAAACTAAAACAACCCAAAGAATTATAACATTGGAATGAAAAAACCTGAACTGCTTTGAAAACCTTTTTTGCTTTGAAAACAATGGTATGATACATAATAAGAAAACAAGACCAGACAATACCAATAGATTTTCTGAGTTCACAACCAGTTTATTCCATGCTATGTCAGCAGTAATGTCTCCATTTTTATCAAGTAAACCAGTCCTATAGATCGTAATCTAATTCTGTTTTCCCCATGCTTTTTATTGGTAATGAAAAAAAAAAGATTTCTGCAGACCAGCTGAGTAATTTAACCCTGGGGTCTTTTCATCTCTGCGACTGAATTTTGATTTTGCAGAACGGTATGGTGATAACCTGCGGCTGTTTACACGTCTCTAATGTGAACCATTTACTCTATACTAGACACAGAAAGGGAGAGAGAGAGAGAGAGAGAGAGAGCGAGGGAGAGAGAGAGAGAGCGAGAGATGCAAGCTTCTCACTGCCCAAAGCAGCTTTTTGATGAAAATGGAGGATAAATGTTTCTTTTCCTTAACTGTGCCACAAGGGAGGGTAATTGTAATTATTCCTAAGAGCAAACAAGAAGTTGAAGCAAGCTAATGATGAAGTGCTCACACTTCCTTGCCGTTTAAAAATGATAGCGACCTGGGTCATACATGCAGTCTGGAGACTATAAATCAGACACTTTAATCGCCAGATGCAGTGAATACTGAGGGATTTGTTTAAGAACTAATATATTCCCAAAATGGAAGTGCTAAATTTTGGAAACAAATAATTTGCACAGTGTTGTGTCTTTGGTGAGGTATAAAAAAAAACCCAACATTGTTTCCTCACCTCTTGATGTTTCCAGATTTAACTAAGTACAGTGCCCCCCCATGCACACACACACTCACACACTCACAACAGCTACCTTAAAACCCCACCCCGTAGGCATGGATGAGACATAATATCTAATTAAGTTTCAGAGCTGCATTTTTATTTGTTAATCACTTAAGTGCTTCGAGGATAACCTGATATCCAAAGGTCTGGTCCCAGTAGCCCAAAATGTCAAAATGCAATTATATGCATGATTAGCCTGACCTGTTTCTATAGCACCCTCCCTCCCTGCCTCTCGCTGCTGGAGAAGCTGACAACTGCTGGCATGTTTATTTTGATGAGATTAGGTGTGGAGGAGGCCCCCACTGTGTGCAGCAGGCATGGCACCCCCATCTGGTCACTGGCGGAACTAACAACAAACCACCACCAGTACGCGAAGGGGAGAAATGAATTGAGGGAGGAGGAGTGGGGAGGGAGGAGGAGAAGGCACTTGCTCAGGTGGGGAAGATAATCTTTCAATCTCTGTTTAGCCTTAGGAACGGTGGGAAAAAACAACAACATCGAAACAAAGAGAAAATAAATAAATAAAAATAAAACAATTTATGCTTCTTAAAGGATAATATGATCACGAATTATTAATCAAATCATCTTGATCCGGGAGAGAGAGGGGGGGGGCTTTACTTTGTGGTGCTTAGCAGAGCAGCAATCCTCTCTAATCTGATTGTGTAGAGATAAGGCGGCTTTAGCCTCGCCATTGTGCTACTCTGATTAAAGAGGGCAGGAGGCACACTGCTTTTCCGTGGTGGTCATGGAGAGGGGTGAGACACACACACACACAGACACGTTCGAGAGCTGATACACATACAAAATCACTGAAATACAATCACAGACATGCATATACACAAATGCAGAGAACAGAGAATATGTTCAGACTTAGATTAACACACGTAATTATTGTAATTACTGCACTGATGTCTTTTTCTTTTCAACTTCAGTCATCTATGCGCACACAGATGTATAATGGAGGAAAGAAACATGCACATCCACACTCCATTCCTGCATGTAAACCAAAATTATCATAGAATTTACACAAAATATAGACTCTTATTCAAAGTTCTATTAAAACACTGAAAGCTTTGTGGTGGGGGTGTATGCAAATGTGACAGTTTTTTAACATTACATCTATATGTATCTGTTAATTTGGTAATTATTTCTCTCAACAAACCTCTGTGGTATAATCGTGATGAGCTGTTATGTAAATCATCTCTTTCTAGAAGTGGAGACATAGTTTGTCTGAGGGACCAACTGTAATGTAAATTACACTCTCACACACACACTCACACAGCATAATAATAATAAGCAAACATACACTCGCCCATACACATGCTTTATCAGAACTTTCTTATGTCATGTGTCTCACACAGTTCCTATGAAGTTGCCCTGCTTAGCCTAATTGGGTGTGGATTTGAGTTTGGAGTTAATAGATTTGAAAAGGAATATCTGAGGAAGTGTGCATTTTGACAAAGGCTGCAGGCTGGGATGTATGGAGCCCATGTGTCTCTGGAGAATGGCGTCAGATCCCTTGGTAGCCCATTAGAGAGTGTACCCCTTCCCGACCACCACCCCCACCTCCAGCTACATGGCTCCCCATACCGAGGGAGACCACAGCATCCAGACGCAAAGCAGAATATTCATGTTACACTACCGTGTGCGTGTGATCCTTTCAGTCAGCCTAAGCACACTCTGTCTTGCACAGAAGCATGTACACACAGACAAACACAGCACTCACGCAGCCACTGATATGTTTGCGCACACGCAAACATGAAAAAGTCTGCACACCCCAATGAATGTTTGAAACGAGGAAAAACAGGAACAAGCTTAGTCATTTTAAACATCAAAAATAACTGCTTTAAGTGAACTTTTGAATTATATTGCGTCATCTGTTTGAAATCATACTCAGAATGTTGAAACACATAGAAAATCACCCATTGGTTTCATCTGGATTTGTCTTCAGGATACTTCATGCAGTCAGGGTTTGGCATCTGAGGCCAAAACCAGCATGGACAGACTTGGACACACCAATGAAAAAGGTCTCTGTTAAACAGGAAAGGCGTTGAGAGGTGTCTAAAAAAACAGCAAGCAATTTACAGTGTCACATCAGAGAAAAGAAAAAGAAGACTAGATTGACCTATGACCCGGGCCATTTTCACCTTGGCACAGACCACCTGGAAAAGCAATGAGTTAATGTTAACTACCACTTATTCAGCTTCCCCCTCCCATTAACTTTGGAGCAATTCTGCTGTCGCTCAACTCTCAAACAAACCTCAGTGTTCGAAAGATTTACGGTGGACTTACTAGATGCCAAGTCAAGTTAATGTTATTCATACTGTAAAAATGCAGCTGTTTCAGTACATGTTTAATGTAGTTTTGGCTTGGAGGTAAAAAGTTTGTTTAATTGTGGTCTTTTTTTCATGAGCAGACTAACTTAAAAATAATGATTCAGTTGTTTAGTCAGCTACAAAATATTTTCCAACCTACTGTATATAATTGCTTGTAAAAACCATTTGGCACAAAAGAGATTTTCTGTCTAAAACAAAACAGTCTCTCTGTATTGTATAAAAATGTCAGGTTTCAATTTTTAAAAAAATACTTGAAGCATTTTATCCACACTAGCTGATTAGAAACCATTTTGCCTTAATTAGATATTAGCTTGGTTTTGCAAATGAAAAATGAAAAAAAAAAATGGGTCCTGTATTTTAACAATACTGTTACCTTTGTGGGTTCATCTATTTAATCTCTGTACCTTGGCTTGTCAAACATTGGTGAGGAGTAGAGATGTAAAAAAAATAAATAAAAAAGGCTATTCTCTGTAGATGATGAAATTCAGATTAGTCATCATCTAGCCCCCCACCCTGACTTGTGTTGACTTGATGTTTGCTCACAGTCTGTTGGCAGTGCCAGGAGTTTGAGGTGCTGTGTGCTGCGAGGCTTTGAGTGTGACCTCATGTTCCATTCTGTTTCTATGCTTCTGTGCCTCGGCTGTCCGTCCTCCTGGGCTGACACTTCACTGTAGCTCCAACAACTGCTGTGGGACACTGAACATCTGTAAGCCACCGCTCCTACTCACTCAGCCGCCTCTGCACTGGGCACATGGTCTCTGTGCAGCTGCTGCAGCTCTCTGTGTGAGTGTGTGTCTGTGTGAGACTGTGTGCAGCATAGTTTGACTCTGGTCATATTTGGTACAAGTTGTGAGCCACTGTGTCTTCATGTGTGTGTAAGAACAGCCTGTCATTGCAACAGGGAGGTTTTTAATGTGCCACATGACTGCAAGAGTAAACCAATTAGAAAACTAGTGTGTCATCTACAGTGATAGAGAGAGATCTGAGTTTACGTGACCCACAAGTCTCCTCCGAGCGCACATACATATGTGTCATTTTAATGACACTCAGTGTTGCCTTCACTTGCCCTATATAACCTCGGCCGGCCCATCCTGACCGAAAATGACTGGATTGTTGCCACTCTTATCAGTCAATCATGTGACTCAACAGTTCTCTTTCTTTTTGTTGTGTCGTGGAGGGGAAAAACAGTGAAAACCTTTGTAGTGAATTCAGCAGAAAAAATGTTTTATTAAACGCCTTATGTTTATTGACTTCTCTTTCATGTCAGTTCTTTTGTTCTGCCTTTGTAGTGGCAAAAGATCTCTGTGCATCATCATTTGTGAGCGATCTGAGATGTCAGAGGTGTCCTTTTGATGTGGAGTGCAGACCTCATACAAGGCACCACCTGTGCAGCTTTCATAGTGCGCCTGTGGATGTTTAAGTGTGCTTGCATATGGGAGAATAGCTTCGTGTGGGTGTCGATCTTTGTGTGTATTTGTATGGGAAAATGCCTATGCGTGTAATTATGAATGTGTGTGTGTGCGTGTTTATAATCAGCCACCTCCAGCTCCTGTTCCAGAGGGAGCAGAATGGGCGTCGAAACATCACAGTTGTTCGTCTCTTGCTGCACCTAATGACTCTGGTAATTGTGGCAGTCTGATTCTCACTGGCAGTTGTGTGTCACTGCCTTTGATCCTAGTGATAGCGCACACGTTTACACACGCACAAGTTTAGCTAACACACAGTTTGTCACACATTAACACATATGCACACAGGTTCAAGAAGTACGCTGTTTTTTTTTTTTTTTCCCAGAGTCCCTGAAACTCTGTGCTGTTGCCCCGTGTGTCATCATACATTGGGCAGATGACCTCAGTAGTAGTGAATGAAGAGAGAATGGAGTCGGTGTGCACCAAGAATAGTGTATGTCAGTGAAGCTGAGTAGTCCCTAATGCATGTCTGAATCAAATCTTCAGTGTTTAGTCATGAATCTGAGTGAACAAAAACAAAATGGCAAACAATAAATATAATGCACTAAAAACAAATCGGGAATCATTCCAGACACAAACAAGATCGGGCTTTGCAAATTGTTGTGATTGCTTTAGCCTCGACAGACCTAACAAAAAGTCAAAACACTGCTGTTACTTCTGTCCATGCATCAAAATGAAGTTTGAATATGTCATGTGCAGGTAGCTGTCCCAGGTCTGTGTTTAACAGGGTACTTCATGAACGCTTGAAGGTTGCCAACAGGGTAACATACATGGACACCAACACATTCACATTCAAACCTACTGTAGAGTCTCTAGTTCACCTTACTGGCAATTTTTTTAACCTGAGGAGTAAGCTAGAAATGCTCACAACACAGACCAGAACCTGTAAGGTGACAAACTTCTGCCCCACTCTGTTGTTCATAAGGCTAAATGAAAATCCTTGCGAAAAACTCAACATGTATCATAAATGAACCTAAAAATCGGAATTAAAACAGGTTTTATATGTAATCATTGTTTCTTAAAAAGTCAGGCAATGTTTTGCTGTCGCTACTGTGATACATGGTAAATATTTCAGACTCGAGAGGGACACCATCCACTTCTCAGTAACATTTGACAAGTGTGTTTCTCAGAGAGGGGGTAATTAAAGGATTTTTTAAAAATATATCTGGGTCAGACTTTTACCCTCCTCCCCCATCAGTGTCATCTGAAAAGAGGCAAGGCGACAGCTTTTTCCTCACTTATTAATGCTTGTTAACTAATTACTTTTAATTATCTAAGAAAATCCCAGATAAATAAGAATACTCATATATTTATAACATGTTTACAGCACCATGTTTACTCAAATGCAAACAAGCCCTGAAAATACACTATGCCTTAACATTTTAAATGAGGCTGGTTTGTTTGTGTTGAATATCTACAAATGATCTTTTAAACATGCCATTGGTAGAACTTCTCTAAAGTCACTCCAGAAAAACGACCAGAAAGAGGCTACCTGGGGACGGTTCCTCGAGTGCCACTAATGAACAGAGGAAGGGAGAAAACAAGCATGTTTTCTTCTTTAATTCCCCCTGGCCTCGGCTGTTTGATACAAGATGTATGGCGAGACCTCTTGCGATTTGGTGCAGTGCAGAGGGGAGAGTATAAAAAGAGCAGCCATTAAACAGAGCTTGTCTTTAGTATGCATGCCAAAGCAACTCTAACTCTGTGACACATTGTCTCTTAGCCAAATGGGGACATAAAGGGGGTAACAAAGCCTCACCCCATCTTTGGCTTTTCTGTGTATTGATCGTGTGTCTTTCCTTTACTGTTTTTATCAACCTGCTCGGTTTGTCGGTGACTGTCACAAGATAAAATCAGTGTTTTTTTCCCTGGTATACACGTGTATGGAAATGTGTTTATTGAGGTTGATTTTTGACTTTTTGTTGCTACGATTTTCTCTCAACGTTTGTCAGATTTTGCCAATATGGCATGTCAATTATCTCTTTCATCATCTTGTGTAGTCTCTCTCAGAATGATGTTTTCTTGCCCTTGTTCTCCCTCTTCATGTACTGTTTGTGAGCTTCCATTAGAAACATGCTCTACAGGCTCTTAGCAATGCAACTCACCTCCCAAAAAAAAAAAAAATACACACACACACACACACACGCGCTCAAGCTCCTCAACCGTCAATCAGCCTTCCCCATCCTCTCCACTACCACCTCCTCTACCACGGGGAAAAGGTCCTGCTGATTAGAACAGGCCTCTCACTGAGTGCCATCCATCATCATCTAACCTACTGGTCCTCCCTTCTGATTACTCTGTCTCTCTCACACACACTCACACATGCGCACATATACAAGTGGCATAAACACGCAGAGACACACACACACACACAAGATACGAACAGTTCACATTGATTGAATCAGGATTAATTAGCTATGAGGTAATCATTGGCTGCAAACAAGGCTGTATGTCAGGAGAGTTGACATTTAGTCGACACAAGAGAGAAAGAGGAAGCGGGAGGTGTGTATGCGTTTGTATTGGTGTGTGTGTGTGTGTGTGGGGGGGGGGGGGGGGGGGGGGGGGGGGCAGTATTGCTGATGTTTGAAGCATTACACAGAGTCTGCTCCTTCTCCACTGTCAGAGAGAGGGTCTGACTGAGGCCTGTTTGGTTGTAAAAGCAAGCTGACAGCTTTGTTAACAAGTCTGAGCAGATGAGAGGGATTATTTTATTCCATGGCATGAGGATGGTATTGAGCAGACAGCCCTCAGTTAGCTTTGGATTTGTCGGCTTCTCATGATTCACTTGTGATTTTTTTGTAAATTTGCCTGTTACAGAGCACGAGGCAGTCCTATCTGTCATTGTTAGAATAGCCATGTTAACTTTCAGGTGTTGCTGCGTCAGGAAGGGTTGTGGTCCTTTTGCTTGAACTTACATCTTGAAACATTAAAATAATGTAAAATGACTTAAATTTTTTAAATGTATGAAGATTTAAATAGTTAAAATAGTTTTCCTTATCCAGCATGTGTAAGATGTACTCTGTGGTGTTTCTAGGTATCTCACCTTCTGTGCAGCCTGGTGACTGGGTGTTTAGTGTTGTTGCTGGGCATATTTCATGCCAACTTGTTGGGTTAAGTGAAATGCATTAAATCTGGTATATAATTTTGTTTGTTTCAGATTACAGTGTTTGGGCAACACCAATAAATGTCTCCAGTGCAGAGAGTGTGGTTAAAGTGCATTGGCTAGTAACATAAAAGATACCATACAACTTCAATCACAGTTTATAAAATAATCAGCAAAGACAGCAAATAAAATAAAAATAAGGCTGGGAAAACAGCTTCAATGTACACTGTTGGTCAGTTTGAACTTTTCCATTCACAGTGAAACACATAAAAAACAAACAAACAGAACAAAACAGTAGCAGGAGTAGTTAGGAGGGGAACTGGGACTGTCTTGTAAGGATTAATCAAACCACAATACCACTTGAAAAGCAATGTGTGTTTGTGTGTGTGTGTGTGTGGAACCTAAGTGTAAGTCAGATGGCATCATCTTTCTTTACTAACAATTTGCAGTGACTGGGGTCTACATTGCTATATCCCTTAATAACTGTCTAATATACATGTGTCAGATATTACCCATTCCTGTTGTAGTATCAATATCACAACCACATATGCAGAGAGCAGTGAGTACTGTAGTTGTACTTATACGCAGGCATCTATGAGTGTGAGTTTGTGAATAATTTAATGTATTATACTTACATGTTCTTAAAATTCTTCATGAAAGTTGCTGTGTGCTCTGCCCTGTACTTGTTACTGTGAGTCACAGCAGTGTCTGAAGGTGAAAGTTGCTTTAGCGAGCAAGAGCTGAAGCATCAGATACACTCTCTTCTACAGATCGTTCGTCCTGTTGTGCGTAAGGATCGGGATTAAAAAAAAAAAGAAAACCCTTTACTTACATTTTTATCATAATTATTTTATCATACTATTTGTTAAGTGAGCATGCAACACAAGGTCAAAAAAGCATTTTTCTAATACATTTCAATTATACATCTTCAGAGATCTCTCTGTGCCTGTGTTTGACATTTTTCTTCACAGCAGAACATGCTTCTTGGATGTGTGGGAAACGCGGTAACACAATAGAGCACCAAACTAATTATGTTGCTGTCAATTATTCATTGGTGACTCAGGTTTGCAAGCTCGCAGACACATACAGTTTCCTCCTCACCCAGTGTGTCTTAAAGGCTTGCTCACAGGGACCACAGAAGAAGTTATAGGCATCAATATTTCATGGTTAATTATGACAGCAAAGCCACTGACTTTAATATTCCTGGAGAGGCATTTGTGGTGGGTTTCTGCAGTTCATTGTTGTTATACACACCAGGCAGCAAGAATGCTGGATGAATGAATAAATACGGAGGGATATGGATAGTGAAACCACTCCTCCTGCCCGACCACACATACACATGCAAGTGGGCGCACATACACAAAAAGACCCATACACACATTCAGGAAAATTTGATAATAACTTACTGTTACACTCCCAGAATACTGTCCCTCACATTAAGACTTGATCACGACAGATTTCTGCACTGTAGAAACATTTTTTCTTTTTTTTAAACACTTTTTAAAAATAATTTTGAGGATCTTTAGCTGTGATCACCTTGCACTAAACTTTGATTTGCATTGCAGTTAATAATATACCCACCTGCTCTGTGGTACCGTTGATTTATAACAAAATAGCTGTTGAGCTATATGCCCAGCTAGCATGTCTTGCTACTGTGAATCAGTTACTCTTTAACAATTGTCATCAAAAAAACTGTCATCAAATGTTATTAAATGCTAAATGCTATTTGAACACAACAAAAAGAAAACATAACTTTTATGCCTACTATTTCTCGCTAAAATGTGAATTTTCCATTTTTATTGACTATTAAAGTAAGAGAGCTGGTCTCAGCTCATTCATCCCAGCAGAACATAACACAAAACATTACAAAAAGAAAAAAGCAAAACACTTTGAGAGAGCAAGCAAATAATATGAATTTCACCCTATTGTCTGCTTGTGTGTGGTGAACCCCCGCCTGACTCCACCATTACCCTCAGGGGCAAAGCTGGGTGTTGGAAGTGGGTAATGTTAGTTTAGTCCCGCCTCTGGGACTAATCACCTAATGAGGGCATTAGAGGAGTGTTAGGGTCACAGTGATTTGTATTATCGTGTGTGTGCAAGTGTGTGGCGTGTGTATGTGTGTGTGTTTGGTGCAGGTGGTATCCCTTGACATAGAAGGACCCCAGGGAGATATCCAGGGGACCAGAGCAGGCTCGAGGGCCTAAGCTGTGCCCAGTCAAAAACTGCTTGGACGGTGATGGATACCTTGCCCCAGGGAGAATGGCCACAAGAGCACTTAACCGTAAACACACACAGACAAACACAGACACAAACACACACAAATGCTCCATAGACCGAGCAAGATCCGTGCCCCAGACACAGAGCAGACACTGCACACAGCGAGGTGGAAATGAGATGTTTAGCTTGATGATGCGTGACATCTGTAATGCATTCTAATTCTCCCCATCGGAGCACTAGTCTTTAAGAATGATTGATGATGTTGTTTCATCGTCTCAGTAAACACAGCTTAATAAATGAAGACCATGTCTGATCATCCTTGAATGGAAACACCACTTCAGTGATTCAAACTGAATTCAGCATTGTCCTAAAACTAGAATAGCATCATGTAAATTTCACTTATTTTTCATTTCTAGGAATGCCGAATCCCCCCCTTTCCTCTGTGTTTGTTTTTCTGTAACATCATTTTAACTCATCTTTCATTCATTCATTGGATTCCATGTCCTTGTGACTATGTAAGTCTGTGAGCAGTGTCTGTGTGTGTGTGTGTGTGTGTGTGTGTCACTGTCTCTCTGTTGTATGTGATTGTGTATGCCTTTGTGACTGGGTTGCTTGACAGCAGAACTGCTTGTCTGACTGTTCAGTAAATGCTGCAGAGTAGTAATTTCACAATCATCACATCACGCTTTACAGACAGCATTATTACAGATGTGGTGTGGCCAGCTCTGCTATTATCATTATTTAACCCCAGTGCAGTTGCCCTTAACATAAGCCTACCATTAACATTAAATGTTAATCACCCACGCAGCCAGCCAGCTTGCTGTCTAGGCTGGTTGCAGGATCGAATCGCAATGCGTTCTGCGTATATCGGACAGCTACCATGTAATCGGCTAACACACTTCAAATCAGGTAGATACTGGATAATGTTTAGAAAAAGGGAAGCATACAGACTGCGTGCAGCTGGCACTCTGCATGTTTGTGTGTGTCTGTGTATGAGTCCTTTGTTGAAAACATTTGCATTTTGGGTTCTCGAAGCAGGTTGTGTATTCACAGCAGGCAGGCTTCTTAGCACAACTTCAGCTCCACTTTTGTATGCTTAATTCATCACATGCTGTATACAACTCACCTCTGTGAATTTCCTCTGCGGCATTGAACTGCTGTATTGCATGATGCTTTATCCATGCAGTGTATTCTGACAGTATCGATGGGTACAGGAGGCAGTATGCACTGCAGTACAACACCGATGTATCAGTACCCCAAGACATGAGTTGACATACACACTAGTTCAGTGAGCAGCTGTAATCCTCTGGGGAGGAGGGCAGTGAATACATAACACCACGGCAGCTGGTGACATCAGAGGGTCTTGTGAGGTTCCTCCACAGGGGACCATCATCTCATGGGATCCAGAAGATTAGAGCAAGGGTGTAGCATCCAGGGACGAGCTGTATTTTTTCTATATGCTGTAGTTGGTATAAGAGCGGGTTTTGGCCATTAGATGATTTTCAAGGCAGCTTTATACAGAAAAGTCATACCAGCCAAGATGAGGATCTGTTCTGACTTAAAGTCATGTAGAATGGTAACATACTGGTAAATATAATGTATATGTAATATATACTTGTTATTGATAGGTAAAATAATGGGATTTTTTTATAACAGCACCTTTTTGTTTTTTTCTTTAGCACCTTTCAAAATGTGTTGCAGATTCATTGAGGAGGAAAACAGTGTACCGTGGCCCCTTATAGCAGTATATTTCTATGTGATCCCCTTCCTTCATCCACTTCATCTGCTGTGGTTTCAGTCAGATTTCATAATACAGTGTTGACAAAGGCACGAACTGATTTTGTTGTTGTGAGCTTAAAGAAGGGAACTGTTTAGTATGGTGCTGACAGCTTTTAAACCCACATAAAATAACCATAAATAAACCGCTTCTACCAAGCCATAACACTGTGATCACCATAATAGTGTGGTCCATAGCAAATTACAGTGAGGAAATAAAGTCTCTTATATAATAGCAAAAGATAATTGGATGTTATTGCAGGTGCAGTTCTGTGGTCCTTAGTCATGGATATCCTAATCATAAGTCATGACTACACAGCTGAATTACAAACCCTTCTTTCTATACCACTGCTGTGTAGACTACTGGTATTTAAAAAAAATGTGTTCAGAACCATAGTTACCATACCACAAATACCTTTCAACTTCTTTTCTTCTCCTCTCTTCACATTTCTTGTTAACTGTATTTTCAATAATTGCCAGGTTGCCAGGTTTAGCTTGTCTCTGTTCATATGGTTCACATTGTCAGTATAACTTTTTGACCTAACATCTGTTAGGTAACAGCTGATACTCATTTTTCTGTTCATCTTCATCTGTGGAGCTATTCCATCCATAAGATACCTAAATACGCATGGGCCCTTGAGTTCGTCTGTTTTCTCCCTGTGCACAAAAATGCATGGATTAGATAGATAGATACTTTATTCATCCCCAAGGGAAATTTACATTTGCATTCACATGCATATTATATAATCAGTTTTCATGAAGGACTGTTTGCATATGCTGCTCCACTAACAGTACATAACCAAAGCTTATATTTAGGTTAATACAGCCTGGGAATACAGAGAGTAATGTGATAGCTGGAAACATCCATCCATTTTAGAGTTTAACGCTGACTTATTTAAAGTGACACATTGTCAGGCTGTAACTCCAGCATCAAAGTTTCAGTTGCAGCACAATGAAGCACTTTTGCTTACAGAATGAAAGAATGTAAAAAACATACATAGAAAATAATAAAATGAATGCTGTGAATATGCAACGGCTTCATCAGTGATTTGATTGACTGGCTTCCTGGTGGAAGGAATAGTATGGCATAGGACATGAGCTGCACTATTTCTTGGCCAATTGCAGCAACTTAGCCTCCACTGGTTGCCTGGCAACCTCACAACGATGACAGGAATCCAGGAAGTTCCTGTGCCCTTCGATCCTCTAGAATCTAACTCTTGGCAAGAAAGCAAATAAGTCAAATCTCAGCCTATTCTGTAATGACGTGTAGCAATCCAGCGACCGTATGAGTTATATATTTTTATTCAGTTATGTATTTAAATTTTTTAAATTTGCACTGCCAACCTCTGACGCATTTGTGGCAATGCGTTTGTGGTTACACAGCAATTAAATAAGAAATCTGAAATTTTTGCTTGATTAGTGTGAAAACGACAATCTGTCAGTCTTGAAAGAATTAGTAATTCTAAATACTAGAATGAGTAATTATTTTCCAACAAGGAGATGTGACTGCAAATACATGAAGACTCTGTTAATGCCCTTAACTAAAACCAAAGGAAACATGTGCTAAAAGAACGCTATCAGAGGAGCAGATAGCTGCTGTGGTGTACAAAACTGACACTGTTTAACAAAAATCAGCGCTTGCCAGCCACTGGGACATTCTCCGCCACAAGGTATACAGACTAACAAATTAAAGGAATAGAGAATGACAATCTGACTACATGTTTGCCTTTAGTGTCAGTTTCTTGGCCCAAAGCCCAAAATGAAGAAACCAAGGAAAATACATGACATGAAAGTTCAGGTTTCGTAGAACAGTGGGTAGCTTATTAAATCCTCTTTGATCCCGCTGTCTTTGATATCTGTGCTCTCATAAAGAATTCACTTTCAGTAGTAAATATAGGTAGTTCAGAGAGACATCATGACACACACCTCTCATTCCCTTACAGTCTCTTTAAATTATACAAAACAACCTGGGAAAATATGCAGGTCATAAAAAAAAAGAAAACCAAAAAGGAGTGGAAATATTCAGTTCCCTGACTTGGTTACATTTGGGATTTGGGGGATTTGCAGGTTATGAGGGTACTGAGGTTTCGTGATAAGTTCAGAACAAGTTTGCTTGAGCCTTTGGGAATGCTTTCATTTGGACGCTGAATGTGTCAGTGTTAAAAACTGTAGTGTTACTATACACATAATTAAAAGGAAGAAATGAATGGTCCCTTGTTAGGCCTAAATGTTCTGCTTTAAAATGTTAATACTGTCATAATGTCCCCGGTAGGTCACATAGTAACGGCAAATGTTGTGTTTGTGTCAAGTTCTTGTTATCCCACCTTCTATTAACTGGTTAAAAAGATACTGTGACCGCTATGATACTATGCCCACAAAAGTTTGTTGGTTAGTCAAATGCGTGTGTACTTGCAATGGGTGTGTGTGCTCTTGTGTGGCTGAGTTGACAAACGTGGCTGGGTTAGCTGGGATGAAAAGCCCCTCTGCCTGTGACCTCATACCCCAGTTGCCATGGTATCTCTCTGTTTGTAATTGTCCCAGTTTTCTGGGGTGAAAATAATGAGCAGCATCTATCAGAGGCTGCCATCCCATCCTGTCCTGTCCCAGTCTATACCCTGACCTGGCAATGCCACCCCGCTGAGCCCACCTTGCCCGGGGGCCAGGCCTGTTTGTTTGCCTTGCCCGAAGGATGACATGGTGCCGCGGAGACGGAGAGGTCGTGGCTGCTCCTGACCTGACCTCTAACCCCTCCTTCTGCTTAATGCCAGGGCACTCGGGGCGTGATGACTGGATAACACACATTTACTCACAGTTAAGATAAACGACCATGCACACAAGTATTTCGGCACATGGATTCACACGCGCACAGAGAAACCGCATTAACTCACACAGTCAAACTTCAAGATGTGATCTTTCTGTACCTCAGTTTCTCGCTCCGTTACATTTTTCAGCTGTTTGATGGATATAGGTGTTCTAGTCAACATTTGTTGGTTTTTGTTTGGAAAACCAACAACAAACAAGGCTTCCACAACAAAGGGATATCTCTACTTGATGGCTAAGTGAAAGTTTACTTAATTGGAGCTTAATCTGCCGTGTTAGTGGAGCCAGAAAGATTCACTCCCCGCGTCCTCATTAAAAAAGTACAAGCCTACTTTTGAACAGTAAGTTAAAGAATTGATTAGAAAGCTAACGCCTGTTGTGATATCCATTTCTTTCATTGTTCTCTGCTGGCTCAATACGGCAGGCATTTTCACTGTGCATTCCAATTACCTTGGTGGAGATCAAGAAAAGTGCCAGATTAACTAGAGAAACCTTGCTAACACAAAGAGAATTCCTAACTTAACAAGATGTCTTTTCTCATTGATAAGCCCCGTCAGAATTTCCGTGGTTTTCCTTTCTGAATAATTAGGAGGTTTGGATTTGAATACATATACAGAGACTTCAGGAATCGTTACATACAGTGTGCAATGCTCTGTTTAATATTTCACAAATTTCCTTTTTCAGTCAAGCCCATGAATATTTGTAATAGGTTCTTTCAAGTTCCCTTTTCAAGCTCTTGCTCAAAAACACGTGAAGTAGAAAAAGTTAAGTTTATCCAGATTTGTTATAATGTGCAGTATGTTGCAAATGGTAGAATTCTCCTTGACATGTAAGTTAATAATTAAGCTTAGTTCATATGTTGCTGTGCACTTACTTATGTGGTGTGTCAACCCTTTTCTTTTCATGGGAGGTTTTAGTGCTAATATTACAATACAAGGTTAAGATTTTGTTCATAAAGTTTTACCAAGCACTTAGTTTCTGCACTTCCCGCTTCCTCTCTGATCCGGGGTTTTGGTTGTCCCCGCTGTGGTAATCAGTGTTCTGTATTTATTGCCCTTTGGGGCCACTAGTCTTTGTTAGCTGAGTTTAGACCTCTAATGGGCATCAGGAGCCTACGGAGGCAAAGATCCACCTTATTAGGGCCACTTACTTTCATGTCGTTCACGATAGATGGAAGATTTGGCCCCACACAGTGCCTCGCTAGTGTACATTTGCTTTGAGTGTCTCATTTTTGTGGAGTCCCAGGGGCGTTTTTAAGTGTCATCATTTAGGCTTCAGCAGCCTTAGTCGAAATGAGGAGGGCCCTTATGATAATGACCATCACCCTTCCCTGTATGCTAAATGACATTACATCTTTTCCCCTCAATTTGAGATTTAAAATAGATTAGTTTCCCCAGAATAATGCCTTTTAGTAATGGAAACTCTTCTGAGGCCTGGCTGAAAATACACATTCACACATAGGCCCACACACACACACACACACATACATCATGTTATTATCACACTCCAGGGGA
Organism: Toxotes jaculatrix; assembly: GCF_017976425.1. Classification (NCBI taxonomy): domain Eukaryota; kingdom Metazoa; phylum Chordata; class Actinopteri; family Toxotidae; genus Toxotes; species Toxotes jaculatrix. Next base: position 9,728,360 of record NC_054394.1, on the reverse strand, counting down.
AGTCTTATTAATCTTCAGATTTTTTTTTGTCCTTCTTCCTCATTTGGAGGCAGCTCATGAACAATTCAGCTTTTGCCTGCTAATGGTGTTTCACAAGGCTCTGTGGGATATCTTTTATACATCAATAAGGGCAATTATCAGCTTAACTGAGAAAGCAGTGTCGCCAGCTCAGCCATGCCCTTCTCTGCTGTGCTCTACACCAGTGTACTGTCTTGACATGCTTTAGTAAACCAATGCACCAGCACTGTCAGAATAAAGGGTTTCATTTACTGCTGGGCTTACCCATTAAAAGTGAAGCTGAATAAATATATTACTGCACTTGGGCACTTACCTACAGGTTAAAAAAGTGTAACAAATGACAGCAAATTCAATTTAACAACTTTAACATGACACACATGGCATACCACCACTTAGAGAATTCCAGTATTTAAGTTGTGATCGAATATATTGTTAATTTAATAGTAGATGTAAGTCGTAGAAATGTAAGTCGCTTTTGAAGTCTTTAGCTGTTCATTGGATTGTTGATTTAGCCAGATAGTTATTTTTTATTTAACAGTTTATTCTTGGTTTTATTTATACATTTATTTGCTGTTCTAATGTTACAGTCATTTTCTGGTGCTACTCTTTTGAATTACAAGTTAAAAGACTTGGCACAAGAGGGCACCACAGCCACGCTTACCCCCCAGGGATTCCAGTCCACGCTGTCCCAACTGTCCTGCCCCCATGCCATTCTATTGTTCAGAAGGGATTGGTGTGGAGGGGGCAGCCGTGCACAGCTGGCAGCATTAGTAGCTTAACCCTTGATGCTAATGCTAATATAGGATTGGGCATGGAGCAGACATTGTGAGCCATATGACCGCTGGCGGGCAAGGGTTGAGAAGGGTGGGGAGCTGGTGGTGAGCTGATCCAGGCATGGATTAGCGGGCAACATGGCAGAGTTAGTTCACTGGAGAATGCCACCACTTGGGTTTAACTCCTGCTACGCTAATTAGATCAAGTCTGAGAGATATCGTGTGTTTGGGATTCAAGACCGTTAACACAGTCAAACACACTGTTGGGTTAGTCAGTGTGATTTTTGTGTAATATCTGTAAAGTGATTGAATTCACAAGTTCTGGATATTGTATTTTCATCCACATCCACTCTTTACTCCAGTTTCTCCAAAGTAAGTCTGTGCAAAATAATCCTCGAGCCTTGTTTCTTTTCCACAGTGCAGCAGAATCTCCTAGTCAATTTGAAGCAGTGCCCTGTGGCCTCTATCCACTCTCATGCTCCAGCCTTCATATCTTTGCCACCATCTCTACTGGTGCCAACCATTGCTCCATCCCTCTGTTCTGTTGTTCAGTCCCCTTATTCGCTGCCCAGCCGTCCTCATCTGGTGAGACACCACCAGCTGGCCAGACCAAACCTTGGGTAGTATAGTGGCTGTGGAGCACAGTTGCCCTCAGAGGCCTACAATCCTTTGTGCTCGGTTCCCACAGCAGCTCCAAACCTCTGTTTATGAACAAGAGGGATCAGACCAGGGCTTATATTTATAACCACACCACCATGACCGCCGCCGCACCATCGCAGTAATCACCACTGTGCATTGAGCCTGAGTGGAGCAGACACTTGGCCCGCTCCAGATGGGCACTGGCCAGCTTGGCCCCTCAGCCCGGCAGCTCTGAACTGAAATCATAGATGGGCTTTGCCCCTGCCAGCTCTGAACTGGCAAACCAGTTGTTCTGATCTAGGAGAGGGAAAAAAAATAGGGAACATGATGATAATGTTTCAGCTTAATCATTTGAAAGGTCAATTTTGCTTTGTTCCCTGTTGTGCTTTGTACGGTGATTTGTGAGTGCAAGGTTTCAAATTGCTGAACTAATGTTCTCATGGAGAGTGTCTGTGTCATGCATTTTGGCAGACTGTATGATTTTGTTTTAGACTGATGAATTTAAATGACTGCCAGAAATGCTATTTATATTTCCAAACCAGAAAGATTAAAAGGCTTAGTGCTAGTCAGCTGTTTTTATTTTTATCTCTTTCTATGTAGAACTACTGATCTCTTCCTTTGTCAGCTAATTCTGGTTTTCTTTCTGTCTCCAAAATCTCTCTATTCAAGGCCTATTTGAGTCAAACAATTTGTCCCCAGACATGGGTATTTTACAAGGCTTTGGAAGAACGTTTCTTTTTTTTTTCCCCACTTAAACAGATTTCCTTTCCTGTCTTGACCCCTGGAAAGATTCATTTATGGTGGCTAGAAATGGGGAAAAGTGAGGACCAGTCTCACCACACAGCCCACCACAACAACCTGACAATGCTACATTTCCTCACAGTTAGTGATCTAGCAGACACATCTAGCCAAGGCACATCAGCAAACACATCACTGCAACCGTCTCTCTGCATGTCGAGGTCAGCTTCAGTGGTCCCGAGGTGGAGGAAAGTACACTCCACTGTGCCAGTTAAAACTTAGCCCACACTGACATGCCCATTTGAGGTTTTAGGTTGCGTTTCAATGGTTTTCTGCGGATACCTTAAAAAAATGCCCATGGGGAGAATTAATGGGAACTTTGGCAGTACAGTGGAGCCACAAGTAGGTGAAAGGCAAACAGAGCTTGCGGATTGGCCATGTCAGTCAAATGGCTGTAGAACACTAGCCATTAACTCATTATCAGACTCCCAGCTCCGCAGTAGGCTACATGCTGGGATTGGCTGGTATACATAAATGGTGAGGAGATGATAATTATTTGCCTTCCAGACCATGGGAATGAGAAATAGTGGGACACAGAAAAAAAAAAAAAAGGAGATTGTCTCAGTTCTTCTAAACTAGCAGACTTCATAATGATGTCATTTTATGGGCTCATTGCTTCAATTATACATGGGTTTAAAGTCAAATGTGATGTCAACAGTATTATCAATACTTAAACTTCCATTTACTCAGATTTGGCATTTATTCTCTTGAACTGGAGTACAAAAAATTTTTAAAGTGCAGACACAAGGCCTGACAAGCAGACCTGTTAAGGATTAGATTAAAGACCTCAGCATAAAGAGTAAATCTCCTGGCATTGATTGTATTTCTGACTTTCAGGATCTTTGTAGACACTGCTCACATTGACCACTGTCCTTCTGATTGGTGGTGTCTATGGAGCTCAACTTTGCATTGAAGAAAAGTCTTCCTGAGAATACAATTTGCATGTTGTGACTTTTGAGGATTTCATTGACATTGATTTCATCAACATTTTTCTGAATTTTATAGTATTTTTATGCTGAAAGCAAGTCTTTTGACCTGAGATTAGATGTTATGTTTAGTTTTGTTTTAAATTAAAAAAAAAAAAAAAAAATTCAATTCATTTGAACATTGCAAATTTAAAATACCCAAAAAAATCAGGGACAAAATTGTATACTTCGGGTGGTAGCAGCTTGGACCAGCTTTTTGGGAGCCAATCTTCAAAGAAAGTAAGTTCACTTAAAAGTTAAAGATTTAGCGATAGAGGTGGTTGTTGACAACAGAAGACTGGCCATTACCTCTGGCATTTGGCTGCCTCTTACATTAGCAAAATAAGTAAAACTGTGGTCTACAAAATCACTTTCCGCTTCAGTTTGCCATAAAAATTGGCCCTGGCTTTGCTTTTCTTTGTTTTCGACATTTTGGATCATTGTTTTGTTATAATTTATAAAGCTTTTCCACAGCTCACTCATCGGTTAGTCACTGTCATTCATAGAAAATATGTGATCTCTAAGTAGATCCCTGGGTACATGTGCTTTTCATCAGAATAGCTCCACTAAAAATGGAGAAAAAATATGGCATTTAGAGAATGCAATTTGATTAGATGGAGGCTAGAAGGTTGGTAGTAAGGCAAGTGGTGGCAGAGCCAGCAAAGTGTGTGTGTGTATGCAAGTATGCGTTAGCAAACAGTCCTCTATGCCTATAGTCTGTAGACTTGAATGTGCCCCATCATTGCCTGTCTGGGAATGACAAAGGCATGTACATGAATGCATCCCAGGGCCCAGTTGTCTTATCATCTGTCTTTGTGTGTACGTGTGCGCATGTGCGTGCGCGCAGGGTTTGCAAAGCTTGTAGTGTCAGCTCCTGGATGTATATGTGTGTGTGTGTGTGTGTGTTTGAGTGGAAGAGAATAAGATCAGGTTACGCTAGGGATAATCCTCCCAAAGCCGTTTTGTTCGGGTCTAAATCACTGGATATTACCCTACCCATAAGTGATTTTAATTGGTTGTCTCATATAACACACGCTCCCGCCTCACGCTAATGCCGCCCTGTAATTGGCTGAAGGCTGCCTCTGCCTGTTAAGTTCTTGGGACAATAATGGTTTAGGTGGCAAAGTTACTGGATATTGAAAGTGATCAAAGGATCAGACTCTTAACCATTTCACATTCATTGTCTGGCTTTGGTTCTGTTTTGGGCGTAGGAGGGCGAGGGAGAGTACAGCGTGTGTGCACGTCAGTGTGTATTTTTACAGGGCATACATGTGTGAATGTCACCATGTGTTTTTGAAGGGCCAGTGTCCACTTACTGACTCACTGCTCACTGTCTCGCTTGTTGGACTGAAGATGGCACACGTCCTTTTGCCTCTCACCTCCCCTAATTGAAGACTTGGCTCGCCAGATGATTCCACATCTCTCAGTTACCATAGTGATCATGGTGGCTTTGATAACCATGGATCGCTGTAATGCTGCCTCCTGCAGACTCTATTGACCACAGTTTGGCCAGCCATCTGGGGTTTTAGCTAGCTGGCTAGGGGGACTTTGGTGCATGCTGGTTGGCCGCTGGCATGTTCAACCTGCCACTTGGCTTGTCCATTATCATGTTTTCAGCAGGAGAATTCCAGCACATTCTCATACAGTTTTGTAAATCTTTAGCATAAACTCTGAAACACATGTTGTGGAAATGGATTATGTGAACACCTCTCTATACGGTGAAATTATTATGTGACAATAACCCAAATTTTCACCTAATTTGTGTCTAAAAAGTGAACCTATTTTGCCATAACAGCTCCACTACCCTTTTTGAGGAAGGGGAGTACTTAGATGGACCGTGCTTCTCCCACATTTATGCATATATCTCATGTTTTCTTCTTAAGAAATTACCTAGAATGATATCTTGGAATGGCAGGTAAGTACCAAAGCGGACCACATTTTATACTATTTTTAACCACCTGGAAATTTGAAAAGGTTACAGTATATGGAAGTATATCAAATCCTTAGCAGTTAGTGACTTATGATGAGACAGTTCCTATCTCCCCACTGTCCTACCACCATCCCTCAGAGCAGACCCCATTTCTATTGTCATATGTTGCAGACAAAACTAAAGGTATCGATTTCTCTCTAATCCCCACCATTTATTTTTGCAAGGCCATTTGTCCCAGACCGTATGAACTAACTAGACTAGACTGTGTGTATTGTACATTGAAGCACTCACACATTCTCCCCCCAGCTATCCACCCACAAGACCACCACTACCATCGCACAGGTGCACGTGTGCATGCCCTGACCTTGGGAGCAATGCAGAGCTTGTCTTTATGAGGCCTCGAGACATGGCATTTGTGGCATTTAACCCCCTCATCACTCTGTGACCCCCACTCGCCCCCTCCCTCTGCTATGTACTGTCATTCTTTTTCCACCCTACGTCTTCTCTGCCCCTCTACCTCACATTGTACTCTACTTGCATATTCATCCTCCTCCACCTTCCTTGCTTCCTTGTTAAATATCCTTCTGTCACTGACTTCAGCCCTTTAACCTGGCAGGTAAACAACCATGGTCCAGGTGTGTGTGTTTATGTGTGTGTGTTGGGGGAAACCAGACAGCCACAGAATGTACCCCCCCCCCCCCCCCCCCCCCCCTCTCATACACTGGGCTAGCTTGAGAGGGTAGAGAGATCTTGACAAGGTCAGTGAGCTTTGTAGCTCATAATTACCCAGCCTGGGTCTACAGTAGATATGTCAAAGCAGCTGTACCATGTGGAGTTCACACAAAATAGAAGAAGATAAGCTGTAGGCCAAAAATGGTTAAAATGGATCTATAGGTAAATCTTATGATGTACCCCTTGTCCTCTTTGCTCAGTGCTGTTTTGTTTTTCTCTTTCTTTACAGTAAAAAGAGTCTCTTAGGCTCAAATCAAATTACAAGTTCTCCTGTGTGCAAAGCACCAAGGCCTCCAAATGAAATGACAAAAAAGGGTTGTTTTTCACAGCTCTCTAAAGTGGCACTTATACTGTAGTATACTTATACTATACGCCATCATTTGGTAGTACCCTCCAAGACTGTGACGGATTACAATCACAAAAAATGCTTAAGCTTGGTCAGATTTAGGCACAAAAACAATTTGGTTAGGGAAAGATCATGGTCTGGGTTCAAATAGCTACATGATTAAGGTTTGGGGACCTTTGTTGTCATAGTTACATTGTTAAGGTTGGGGGACAGTTGTGGTCATGGTTAAAAGAAACCAACGTTGACTGCAAGTTGGAAACAAAGTGGTCTCTTGTCCAACATTTTCTTGACCTGTCTATCACCCCAACCTCCTCCTTTTGCTGACTTTGTGGTTTTATAACAGCCTCATGCATCCTTCTCTTTTGCTCTCAGTGGACACGAGTTATAGTTCCTACAGCTGCTAAAGGTCTCTGTAACTTCAAATGAACATATCTTGTTTCGGCCATTTGCTGAAATGACTGATGATGTAATTTTTCTTGTGAGGACTATCTCTTGTGAAATGGACAAGGGGAAAGTGTCCACAAGTGTCTTAAAGGGAAAGGGTTCTTCCTATGGGGAACGTGAATGTGCTCCATAACCGTAATGGCAATCTTCCTCTTTTATTTTTATTTTATTTTTATTTCTTTTGTGCAAGTAAAACTTTTTGATGCAGTAGTAACTTGACCTATGTTAGTGGTGCTAGACAAAAAAGCATACAGTGTAATTTACATTTGTTTAAAGTTTATACTTATTATACTTACTGTGATTAACTAATCAATAAATAATAGTTCTTGTACTTTACGTATGAACCATGTTCTAAATACACAAGCATCAGGGCAACTACAGTAATGTAAAACCAAACCCAGAATTACAAAATCAGTGTGTAATTTATCTTTTATATTTCTTTTTCCCAAGAAGACATAGAAGGTCAATAAAAGGTTAGGGAAAGTAACTGTAAAGTCATGATCATCTCTTGATCTGTGGAATAAATAAATGTTCAACAACAAAAAAAAATACTAATTGATGTTAAATCATGTTAAATAAACATTTGGTCTGTATGATATCCTTTCTATACCATATAGTCCTTTCTAATTAGTCTTTGTCTCTCCCCAGCTCCAGTACTTCTCTGTCCCAAAATTAAGACATTATGATGATGTTGTTGATTTAGGAATTTCATCTCTTGCTGTTGCCATGCAAGTCAGTCCAGTCAAAAGTATCTTCTCATTAACAACTTTGTAAACCCTCCTTCTCTTTCCATTGCTTCTGTGCAACACTAACACGTTAAAGGTGTCTTTGAAATAAGTTTGTCTCGGGAGAAAAGTTTAAATCCATTCAGAGGAGAGGCGGAGGTTTTTCCTCACTCTGGTAAAGGTTAATGTCTCCATAGTGCTGTTGCTGCTGTGAGGTGCTATCAGAGATGTGTATCTGATTGTTGCACACACCTTCACTCTGTCCTTTGTGGATTCCCGGTAAAACAGCCCTCACTCACCTGATGATTAACAAGATTTAAGATGGAGGAAGCCACCTGGGGCCTCATTACCATCATAAATACATATCCCACTGTTCCATATTTTCCCAATTTTCCATTTTTCTATGGCATGGTGAGAAGAGTAGATGGTAGAAAGAGGGTTAGGATAGTACCTGAGACAATGTAAGAGGAGGGGAGTTTATGGTGTTCTGGGAATGCAGAACCACCCTTCTCCTCCTCTCGCCTCTAAGGTTGAATCCCAAGATGCAGTCTTTCTCTTCTCTACATGTTCCCCTGTGGGCCCTACAACGGCCCATTGGCCCCCTACTTCCCAGCTCCCTTTCCCTTGGCGCACACACACATTTTTTACTGCACCTGCAATTACAGTCGTCATCAGCAGACGCAACCCCTAATGAGGAACTATAGAAGCTGCAGACGAGGCTTCTCAAACAGAAATGAATAGTAGAGGAAGAGTGTAAGAAAGTGAGTGAGAGACCCTGAGCTAATCATAAAACCTCTTTGAATCAGAGGCAAATAGTGAAGTATAATTCAATAGTTTACAACTCTTCCACAGTTTGATACTGCGTTTCATTTTATGTAAACTTTGCCAAGCAGAAGCTGCAAAGAAGTTATTTCCTAACACAACTATTTTTTAAAACTATCAACTGTCATATCTGGTTTGAATGAGGGCTGCTTTACCCTGTGGTTTTGCAGACTTGTGATTTTATGTCACAGTCCTGTAACTGTAACAGCACAAAAGGGAACAGCTCGAACAAGCTGACGTGAATAAGTCTCCGAACACGCGGGTGAAACAATAGAACTTTAACGACATGTGATACATACTTCTTCTGTGATTTCACAAGATGCCAGTTCTCTGTTTTTCAAAGGGAATACTCAAAATGGTTATATCAGGATGAATCAAGACAAAGCTACGACATGACTCCTGTATCCAGTGTGCCACTTTCAAAGACATGGCTGGTGTTTTGATCTCCACTTGTATATCTATGTAAAATATAAATAAATAAATGAATAAATATAAAATATGGGATAAGTTCCATTTTAGTGTTGCTGAAATATTCGACAGTCAGCCCTCATTAGACCAATCATTTGAGTTGCAGGTCATACAGGAGTCAAAAAATGTCAGATGGATTTTTTTTTTTTTCGTTTTTGCTCATCTTTCCATGTGAAAACTTTTATTTTCACACTGTAGGACCACAAATTCAATTTCTCCCAGAAAAAACTAATGAGGGGACAGTATAAATATAAAATGACACTTACTCGCAATGCCGTGTTTCTCGTTACACTTTCTTAATCATACTTTTTACGAGGCTCGGGGTGGTGTGTGTGTGTGGATTCGTGTGACACACCAACACAGTCATCACTATAAGCTTCAAAGGACCCACATCTGTAGTCATGACAGTCAAGAGAACAGTAAATATATACTTGCATACCACATTTAAAAGAAGGTTCACTCTACCTTTTGATGTTTATAATACACTGGCATTACAAATACTCAGTATCGTGTCATACTATAATAAAACAACCTGCCTCTTACACATGCATGTACAGTCTTTTTGTCACCATCTTCACCCCAGTGTACTCTTGTTTGAAGAGAGTGATAAACCATAAAATAGATGCTCTCCTTCACTGATACCGGTGCAATGCAAACACTCCATCTCTTTGGGGGATAGCAAGCCTAAGGCTGCATCCTGTTTTGGCAGCTGTAAAGATAGAAGTGCCTCTTCTTTGCTCTTCTGGCACTTTGCCTTCTGGGTGAAGAAGCTAGGGGACAGGTGGGGACCGACTGGCCCATGCCAGCTGACCTGTCAGCTTTAGACCCTGTGTGTTTGAATAAAAGCAGGGTGGTGAAGGGGGGAGGGAGTTTGGTGAGGGGATGATGGGGCCTAGTAGGGTTGGTGTGCAGTGTCTGGTGTGCAGTGTGTGTGCGTGTGTGTTTGTGTTTGAAAGAGAGAGAAGGAGAGAAAGGGAGAGTAAAAGAGATGGAGGAACAGAGGATGACAAGGGTGGGAGACAGAACAGGATGGTATTGCTGATGGAGATGGGATGTGACAGTTCTCCCCGGGATTGTGTGATTAATTGGGATCAGGTCACCTCTTCAATGTCTGGACAGTAATGCTATGCAGTCTCATATGGCTATTTACATACACTGGGCTCCCTGGGCTCCGCACACGCGCACATGCACGCGCCGGGGAAACAAAACACACACTCCTCTATGTGGAATACTGTCATTATTTTTAGCACAGATACTAGTCCAAGTTGTTGTCGTAGCAGCAGTGGAGCTTGTTGGTTACCATGTTGTATTCAGATACAACTTTTTTTTTTCTTGTTTTTCTTTTTCATATTTTCCTTGTGCTGGAACAAATATATGTACTTGACAAGAGCTCCTACTAAGAAAGTGGTTGTCGGTGCTGAAGTTCCTGTGTTACCTTTTGCAAACTCTGTCTCAAAGCACCAGCCCTTCTTTCAGAAGAGGGGATAAGATAGCAACCCAATGGAAAGCGCAGATACTAAGAAGACACATGGCACTGAATAATTTATGGCCCAGCAAAATAGAGACAGCCACTTGAAGTCCTGAGTAAGTAGGAGATATAGACAGTGGTGACATATCAAGCCACAATAAAGACACAGGGAACAGTGGAGAAGGCAGGGGGAAAACGTTCTGTGAATTTCCTGAGTTAAGAGTTTGTTTTGGTTTCCCTGCACTAGCTGCCTCTCTGTTTGAAAGTTGCATTGCTCTGCCTTGTTTACCAAGTCCTCTTGCTGCTCGCTCTGTCACACCGGGGATAGTACCCAGGTGAGCGCTGCTACACACAGGGAAGACAGAAGCCAGTGGCCCTTTGATTCTGGGCCGCTGGTTCCCTCAGATTAGCTATTCTCTCTATACCCTGATGAATCCACTGGCAGAGCAGCCAGTGTAACGGAGGGAGACACTTCCATCCCAATCGGGCGGCAGAGGCATGATGGGTTGCTGGCTGGCTGACTGGCTGACTGGCTGACTAGCAGACTGGCTGGCTGGTTGGCTGTCAGGCTGCCAGATTGGGTACTGGCTGCTTGCAGGCTAGGTGCCTATGACATGTAAGACTTGGCCCCTGTTGGGCACTGAGACAGACACCCCAGATGGGCGTTGGAGCTTCCAGGCCCATCCAGTCTCTCCCCATTAAACCTCAGCAGCACTGATGATGGCAGGTCGCGGCGGAGAAGCTGTCCTCATGCCGCCCGTCACATCCCCGCCACTTTCATCCCCTTGCTCACTTCAAAAGTGACATCTGTCATCACTAAGAAGCTCGGAAGCGCCGTGTTCCTGCGATGTGCTGCTTTGATGGTGATTTGGCCCCAGGCGTTTGTCATACATAACTTAGGTGGAGAACAATGTGAAATCAGACTTGGATTCATAAGGAGAAAGGGAGTCTAAGTACACTACAGGCGGGTAATATCAAAATCGCTCTAAGCACTGGAGGGAGCGAATCAAAGTGCAGCGTGAGCTGGTAGAAGTATCGCTCGTTGCTCGTATCACAGTCTTGTCAGTTTTCTTCTTGTTTGCCTCGTTACTGTGTCCCCATCTGCGGAATGAAGCAGCTGCAGATGGCAGCCGATCAGCCTGGTGGTATAACTATGTGCCAACTGGAGAACTTTCTGATTGTAGGCTTTTGGTCTGCACCCACAGCATACTTACAGCAGATGACTGCAACCGACAACAATATTACCAACAACAGCTCAGCTTGTCAACAGGGTTCATGAGGTACAGGCTGCAGTCAGACATGCCGCAAGTTAAGTGTGAAGCCTGTTTGTTTGCTTTGAGTCAGTGTGTGTTGGATGCTTGTGGAATATGGATTGTAGTGTGCGTTTGTGAGAAAGACAGAAAGAATGGGTGGTCGTGTGGCTCTCTGCAGGGCTCAGTGTGCTCGGTTGATGTTTGCGAGTGGCTCTGCAAATGTGTGTGTGGGTTAGCTGTTTGTGCAGCAGTAAGGCTCCTGTGTGTGAGGTGGGCAGCACAATGAGCTTGTGTGTGTGTGTGTACATGTGGCTATTTGTAAAGCTGAGATATGATGACCCTGACGATGCTTTTCACCAGAGCTGTCAGAAACATGCCTCTCTAACTGACCTTGTTTTGGCATCAGTGATACTTGACCCCCCCTCATCTTTAACAATGTCCAAATCAACTTCTGAATACTTCATATCTTTTTTTTTAACCTTAAGACCCAACTCTTTCGACTCTCTGACTGTCTTTCTCAACCTCTACCTCTCATTGTCTATTTTTCTGTCTTGCTGTCTCTCTCTCCCTCCTGTCTCCGTCTCTTTGGGGTTAACCCAGGGTTCAGTCATCCCTCTTTCTCACCTCTCTGTGACTGACAGGCCTGTCTTCCAGATGGCTGCCAGATTGCCAAGCTCCTTGTCAGTTCATATTAAGCTTTGTGTGATTAATGCATAATTTAAGTTCTCCTCCACAAATATATGTGTATCCAGTTTGTGCAGTTCTGCCCTGTTACATCACCACCTAACTATTTATTGTTGTTGTTTCCCTCATTGCAGCTTTTTCCACTTACAGCTTCAGCTTGGGTAAAAACCCTGGAGCTCCACCTTTCTCATCTCTTCCTGTTCTGTTAACGTACTAACTACTAGCTACTACTAACTGTCAGTAGAGCTGACGTGGAGCAGGATGATTGAACTTGGTTGCCTCTCACTTTTGGACACACACACTGATATTTGAAGAAGACTGAAAAAAAAAATCTGTGTTTGTGTGTGCACGTATTTGTGTGTTGCGGCTTGTGAGTTTGTGCCAAGACACAAATAATCTGAACAAAACAAGGGTCAGACCTGGAGCTTGCTTGTTTGATTTTGCTAGTCTTAATGAGCCTATATTTAACATAACTCATTGAACAAATAGGAACATTTCCTTGAAGTGTGTAATATCTTCTGCCCACCCAAAATAGAACTTGTATTTTATCTGCAACAGGTGGATGCTGAACAAATACTGTAAGTAAAGCAAGTACCCGATGAGCTTAAATCATCCTGGGCACCATTTTTTCTTAAATCTTCTTTTGTTAATGTATCAGCAGTGTAATAGCAAAATGTCATGGTTTCACAACATATATCTGTGTCTTTAGCATGGAAGCTGTTTAAAAAATGTAAAAAAAAAAGAAAAGAAAAAATAGCTGGACGGGTTGGATGCAAATTCCTCAGACACTGAGTGTGATCTTATGTCTGTGTGTCTATAGTTTCTATCTGTGTTTGTGGATCCCTTAAACATTCTTATTCCCTTGTTGGAGTTCTGTGGTTTTGCGCTATGGACCTCAGAGCTTTTTATACTTTTTGATCTCTTGAATTACATCCACCTTGATGTTCCTTATTTGTTTGTTTCAATGCAATCACTCTAGGGGAAACAGAATCTGGAGACCATCAGAGCTGACACCACCAGCTCACACATCAGAGAGACAGAGAGACTTCTGTCCATTTCTCTATTTGCCTCTTGGCCCATCATCAGTCATCTAGATGTTAATCCGTATTCCAAAATGTGGACATAAATAAGTGAGCAGTGCTCTCCTCTACATCTGCAGTCAAGGTTGAGTGATCCTCAGTGTAAAAAGGCTTACCTAACCCTAAAAGACTGTAGTAGGACTGGGTGCCACTGTGGGTCAGATGATGTAGAAATATTCTTGGATGAATAAAGTCAAATGGTGAAAAAAAAAATATTGAGAAATACATTGATAGAGAGTGGGTTGGTGGAGGTCTGTCAGGTTTCAAAGCGACAGTAGCAAAGTGGTGGTGAGGGGACCAAAGCTGGGCCAAGCTAGACACAATGCCCCTGGGCTGACAACACTCTTGTGTCTGTTCAGGGCTGAACAGCCTGCAGGTAGTAAAGGGGAAGCACACACACGCACACACGTAGGCTTCATCTAGTGCCTCAGTTATAATGAAGAAAAAAAAACTGAGAGAAAGACCTCTCTTCTCACAGGAAATGGCCTCATATTTACTAAGGGCTTTGCTAAAGACTGCTCTAAAGTAATTTTTAGTGGCTGTTTAACAGGTGGCAGAAGAAGCTGAAATCTTTACGGGCACAGCAACCCTCAGCCCATAAAAATGACTGACATAGTCACTTTCCAATGGGATTAAATTCACAGTGCTCTGGTGAAAATTATATTACATTTCACCTCCTCACTGTAAAAAACCTATCCTGTCTGAGTAGAACTTTAGTTGTATTGTTACCTAGTAATGACTGCACTCATGTTACTATCATGAATTTTTTTTTTTACTTCCTTAGAGGTGAAGTACTCCAGGAAAACTCTACTTGCTGGTGCAGTATAATCCCAATGACTCCAAATTGCATCGAGGATAGTCAGAGGGAAATAAATTTTATGTTACATAATCATATTACAAACCTCCAATCGGCTTTTTCCACCTGAAAAATAAACACAGTTTTGCTGCATGTGGTGACTGAATGTAAATGTCACATTCCCAAGTACTAGCTCATCAAGTTCAGCGCCCCGTACACGAGGGAGGCGGGGGCCCACTTCAAACCAAGCCTGCCGAGCGCTGATGAAAGCGTCGCCTCCATGGCACAAGCTGCAACTTTCATTTGTTTAGCAAGAGCGCTGACAGATCAATCAGTCATAAATATCCTGAAGAGAGTGATGGAGGAAGGAGGAGAGGAGAAGAAATGAGGGAATAACAGAGAGGGAGGAGAGTGAGACCTTCAGACATTTATAGTAGTGTGTGTGTGTGTGTGTGTGTACTTTTCTCTTCATTAAAACAGCACCGTCGCTTGTCAGTGCCTGAATCCATCATTGTATCTCCAGTAGCTGTCATTGCGATGTGGCCTTACGAATGAGTTACACACCCACCCTCACTCATCAAAATTGTCATGTAAGATTCATTTGTACACATATATGTGAGAAAACCTCCCACACACACACAAGCACACAGATGCCCACCCCCCAACCACACTCCCAATCCAACTACATAGAGCATGGTCCTGCAATTTCAGTCATACACCACATGCGTAAATCATGCATGATGCATCGCTCGTCTTGGGAGCAACATATTAATCAATGATAGAAACACAAAAACATTCTTTTGTGCTAATCATTAATGCTGTGTTTGATCTACCTAGAGCTTTAATCTTGTCTTATGTGGACAGAACCGCGCCTGCAGTTGAGCATGAGGAGCATTGTTGTAGGTGCATCACAGCCCTCTTAGCTGTGGACAAGTTTACACTGATTGTTTCATGTATCTAGGCCTGGGCTCCTGACGCCTGCAATGCTTTTGAACCTGGCCTTTTGTGTCCTCCAACAGAGCTTTTGTTCTAGATGAAACAGACTATGTATGGTCAGCGCTGAGCTCCTGTACAACCAAGTGTCAGCTCCACCACGTGCACACGTACACACACGCGCTTTTGTGGAGAGGAAGGCAAACAACCATACACAAACAATTCACCTACGCAGTAGGCAAGTTGGCTTGTAGACTCATACTTGTGTACAACAACATGTAAACCCATTCACAAGCATATTTATGGAGGATGTGTGTGTGTGTGTGTGTGTGTGAGTGTGTGTGAGGGGGTGGACAGGGGCATCTGTTTTTTCTCAGTGATACAACATCCTACAAGAGCAATCTCAATTACAAGAGAGACTTCAGAATTAAAGTTTCATCTTACTGCAATGCTATGGCCTCGTCCAGGCGCAGAGCACTGCTGCTTTCTTTTTAACAACACCATGGTGTTTGCTCACCTTGAAGGATTAAGTTTACTTTTTTTTTTTTTAAAAAAGAAACTTAAAGTATGCGGGAACTTGCAGAATATATATGCAGTTGTCTGCACAAACAACCAGGTCTGTATGTAATACTGATACCCATACCCTCTGTTTGCAGTGATAGACAAAGAAAGCTACATTCCATTTTACATTGCAGGTATTTTACCGAGTCTCTCATCCAGAGTGACCTAAAATCAGTGCAACGGTAGACTGAGTTTTAATTTATATATGCAAACAATAGTGAAGTTAGGGTCATTGGCACGGCACCCACACATCACAGTTGCAAGACAACAAAGTAAAAGCCAGAGAGAAACGAAAACAAGTTTTTCTTAAGAGGAAAATAGGATGCATGTCGTAAAAAGATGATATTATGTGATTTTAGCATTGATAAAATTAATAAGCTCTTTCAATGTAGTTTAAGAGAATGCAGACAGTGTGCTTGTGACATTTTGAAGGGAAACTCCCCCATACACACACACATATTCATATACACTTGTTTGTGTCTCTGAAAGGCAAAATGATGCTCCTTCATGTCTGGTAAGCTTATTCTGCGTCTCAAAGTTTGTCAGATATTATACTTTAAACAACAGATTGAACACCCGTTCAGAAGAGAGTCGTACTGCAATGATTCTGAAGAATCCAGGAAACAGATTCACAACTCAAACATGAGACACAGTTACAAAATAAGCGTACTCGTTGCCCTAAAAATCTTTTTCTTAAGAGCTGCATGCTCGACTACGACAATGCAGGCTTTTGGTTGTTTTCTTTTTTGATGTGGCAGAATCTTGGCCGTGCTTGTTCTGGTGGTAATGTAACAAAAGCTAATACCGGGACTGTTTGTGCTCAGATGTGTTCGAAATAAAAGGGAAAAAAAGGGGGGCAGCAAGAGTCTCTCCTCAAATACTAGGGGTGGTGCATGAAAAAGTAAATGAGCATCCTAATATCGAGGTCTCTTAATTTTTCAGCAGATGTGATGAAGTGAGTTTCGACTGATGTTTCCTGAAAGTGGCAACACGTGTCCCTCTTACCCGGCTGGTGCAGTCCTCTCGTCTACAGATGCGTCGCTTGATGTACCCATCGAATGGCACACTGTGACTTAATAAAATATCACTCCTGCTTTGACAGGGAAGCCTTAATTGAGTCCCTTGTCAGTTTTATCAAACTGTGTGTTATCGTCGTTTGAAACTTTTTTCCTCTCTTTCTCCCTCAGTCTCTCTCTTGCTCTTATGGAATATGCTAGCAGTTGAATCCTCTGCAACCATGAGAGAATGGGGGCGGGGGGTTGAGAAAAAGAAAAAAGTGAAAGAGAACAACACTGGGATTGAAAGAGAAATAAAGAGCAAGAGTAAAAGTGAGAGTCAGGAAGAGAGAGAGGGAGGGAGGGGGAGAAATAGCCAAGAGAGATGGTGCGGAGAAAGAGCCTTCGGAGGCTATCTTGTCATTGGATTCATAATTCAGGTTCATGATTTTAATTTCCCTCTGTTCTTATCAAAGGCCGGTGGAGCAGCAGGGGGAAGGCTGGTAGTTAGCTGGATAACTGCATATGAGATGAGCTGCAGCACTCCGTCACAATGCGTGGACGACATAATAGGGATGGAAATGTGGCGAGAAGAACAGAGTATCCAGTCACTCACTGTGACTTCCTCTTTCAACCAGCAAAAACCCACAAGCATGTGTTGTTTACAAAAACCCTTTTTTGACATCATCTCCTTTTTTTTTCCCCCTCAGAAGCCATAAGCAGTCCCTCGCCCCCCAAAGTAAGTCACACTCACAGAAAGACAATATGCTTGTGTAAAGCCTCATGAAAATACTGTAGATGAATAATGAATTTTGACTGTGTTTGGCTGAGGTCTTTTGATTTCATAATATTTTCTTGTATGTCTGTAATGAAAATGCTGTTCTACCAAAGTGCATGTGTTTACTGCGATGTAGGAACGCTGTCTCAATATAATACAGCCGCCAGGCCAGTGTTTCAGGTTGGAAGGCAGCTCTTAAATGTCTATAGGAGTTTGGTTATACCAGTTTGAGGGTCCTTCAAGATATCGAACAGGTACAAACTAAGTAATGTGGTCAGTGTTCACCACCGTGTTAGGAATATTGCACAGAGTAGGACGAGACTGTAACTGCCCCCACTGAGATGCCTTCTCCCAAAGCTCGCCTTACTTTGAAGGCACATGCACTCTATACACACACACATGCACGCGCCTTATTGAAGATGGCTTTTTTTTATGTCAGTTTCTTTTCCTATTTTTCCTCCTCCCTCATTTTCATATTTCCAACTCTGGTATTCTCACTCTCCTCCCTCAGTTTTGTTTTTGCCCCCCCCCCTTCTCTCTCTGAACCTCTTTCATTCTCTTTCTCTCTTTATTTCCATCTTTCTCTTTCTCTCTATCTTTATTTCTTTGGCTTTCAGTGCTCACAGGACTCAGCAGTGCCACTGTACTTCTCAGTGAGCCATTTGATCATTAATTTATCACGGTTCCAGCAGTTAGTTTGACAGGTGCTAGTGCTTTCATCTGACTAGCGCTAGGCTTTGCTGAATAAACAAGCTAACCCAGACCTATATGTTCAGCAAGCAGGTGAGCCTGGAGTTGAACAAGCCAATAGGTTGAGCAAGTCCACCGACATGGGCCTACTTGCTAACTGCGCAAGTGGTTTTCTCAAGTAAACCAAGTTGGCATGAGCCTGAGTTGTCATGTGACATCTTGAACCTAACAGCAGAGAGGGGTGTCCTTGAATCGCTTGTCCCCTACTCACTCCCTACTAGACTTCTTCAGACCCTAAATATTTCCAGTCCAGGTGCAGGCAGGATGTAGAAGTTTCCTCCTATTGCTGTAGCATCTGCACTTCCAGGAAAAACCCTACTCAACACTCCCATGGCCCATTACAGCAGTCCCAAGGGCTATGTGTACCATGTGTCACGGCACAGGTAGTACTGATAAAATGATTTGTTGTGAGATCAGATGGATTTTAATTAGCACTAAGCCTCACAGCTGTACCAACTACTATCAGGCCAAAGCATACATTTAATGTCTTGATTGCCGACAGCAAGACAGGATGTGGCCCTTACCTAAACCCCGGTGAGTTGTACCTGGTTTCTGCAGTCGTGGATGACGGTTATCAGTCATCGCCCATCACACTCTCAACAAAAAGAGTCATGCTCTCTCCCTCATGTCGCTCTCTGACACAGCTCATAATCAGTACTATGACAAGATAGTTTCTTGACAGCTGGCAACCAATCAGAACATGAATGACAACCTGTGTCCATGACACATGGGACAGGAAGGAGTTGCCATTATTGTGTCATTTCCCGTGGATCAGGTTGGTCGTTGCTGCACCCTGGTTGCCATGAACTACACCAAGTGCCCAGAGCCACATGTGATGCTGGATTAGGGCCGAAGGATCCAGCGGCAAACCTCACATGAGGGGGACCTCAGGTTTGTGAGCCAATGGGAAGAGAGTAGAGGCGTCAGACATAAGGGTCTGCAGTTAGACCCTCATGACCCCTTGGTTTTGACTGTTACACCCCTGGAACCTTTCACTGTGTATTTCTATCTCTCTTTCTTTCTCAATCTTTCTCAGATTATGTCTTTCCGTCCTCCCGCTCTCTCTGTCTCTCACTTCAGCTGCAGATCATTAAAACAGACGCTCTCTTCTCCAATATTCAATATTTCCTCTGCTCTGAAACTCACCACCAATTCTATTATTAAAACATCCTTTTCATTCAGATACTATGGGTAACCTTGTTTATGTATTATTTATATATATATGAATATGGTGTGTACTGGATGGTCTGAAAGCTCTGGAAGTCAAGGGCCTCAGAGGAGACGAGTGTTGGCTCTACTGTAAGGGTCTTTCGCACCTTTCTTCTCCATCCGGTCCCCCAGTGGCAAATCTGTCTGAATCATTGTAATGCAAAGATTTATTTGCTGACCAAGATTTAGTAATATTGCTGGAGTGGTTTTCAGTACACCACAGCATTGAACAATCATACCAAACCCATACATTTCCCCCCTTTTGTTCTTTCCTAGTGATACTGTAGTTCTCCTGTGTTTTCTCTCTTTCCAGCCTCCTTCTTTCTTTTCCCTCCCTCTATCCCCGGAATAAAGGTCTGCTGGGGCATTTTTAAGACAGAGGCTTCCTGGACTATTTTGGTATCAAAGCTTTGAGGCACCAAGAGGCATGCTCTCTGAAGTTGACATGTAAGGAGAGGAGAGCCTTCCTCTCTCACTGGTTTGTGGAGGGGGGGAGAGGGGGGGCAGTCAGTAGCCCTGCCAGGAGCGATCTCTACCGGGGACATACAGCCTCAAACACTCCCCTTCAAGCCCAGAGCCTCCCCTGCCATTGTGGAGGCTTTGGTGTCCAGTTCACTGTATGTGGTTGTATGGTGTTAGGGTGGTTGTGGGTGCATGCATTCATTTATGTGCTTGTGAATCTTTACATTAGTAATAACTACCATTGTGGTGGTGCTATGAGCGTTGGTAACGCCATGCAATTGTTTCCTACATTTTACAATTTTGACTGAAATAAAGCTTCTTAAAGCAACTTTATACGTCGTTGGCCCCAAATGGCAGCAAGCTGTGACTGTTTCGATTAACAACGAGAAACATTTGCTGATGTTTCTAAATGTGATGGCGATGATATACTGTCCAATTTGTTTTAATAGATGATGACGTGCATGTTTTGGGTAGTCACTCCACCTTTCTCTAGCTTTTTTCAAAAGAACTTGTAATCAGTAAACACTTGTGTTTGAGTGCAGATGCTCCATTTATTACTTCTGTGTGTGAACAGTATATTATTGCTGACCCTACCTGACCTTAGAAAGGAATTTGGGCAGTTTGAGTAAATTTCAGTCTCTCACATTAGTGAATTGGAATTTTGCCTCTGTTCAGCTCCCTTTTTATGGATGATCAGATATTGCATTTGTGCATAAAAATCTTGCCTGCAGCTTTAATGTGAATTTAACCAGCTCCAGCCCTATGTGGTAGACTGTTGTCCAGATGACCTCCTCTTTTTCTTTTTTTCTTTTTTTTTTCCTCTCCACGCTGAGGAAGTCCAGCCTACAGAGGATCTGACTGTGAATCAGTCTGACCTGGCTAGTCTCTCTACCAACACACTGCTCCCTGATTCATCTGCTGCCAACCCCTTCAAGTTATTCATCTGGAAGAAATATGCATTCATCATTGTATTTTTAATCACACCAAATAGATAGACAAAGAGAATGCCTTAGGGAGAGGGGGAGCAATCTACAATTCCCAGAGCTCAGATGGTATTCCTGCCCTGCATCGCCAAACATTCCCCAAATTGACTCTGAATGAATTTATTTTTAATGTGTGGAAGATGCTCTACAGAGAATAGAGATGGTGTGTATATGAGTTTATGTGTGTTTGTGTTCTTGTCTGTCTGCAGTGTAATCACATATTTCTGTTTGTATTTGCCTGTGAGCCTGTGTGTTTGTATGTGCGTGCATCAGTAATGCAGTTGCACAATGTGAACACATTTACCTGCGTTGGTGTCTGGATGCGAGGTGTGTGGTTTTGCCTTCATGGTTGTGTGTGTGTGTGTGTGTGTGCATTTTTCAAGATTACAAAGGAAAAAATGAACAGGAAAGCAAGACTAGATTGTGAACTGAACACAACACTGAATGTTTTTTTTTTCTTTCTTAGTATCATACGTAACTTATGTGTTTTCAAAGTTGTTCTTCTCACAAACCACTACAAAGCTTTGAAAGTCTCCATCGCATAATCCCTGTTTGACCCGTCTCCTTCTCAATCAAAGCCCAGTATTGTAGCGGAGCTGTTTGGCTTAGCCAGCCCTGTACAAATGAGCAAGCTCATCCCTCCATTCTCCATTCCATTGTATTCATTAATAAATTAATTTATCAGCTCGTCTTGGTTCCAGCCTAATTGAGTCCCATTGCAGCCTTCTAAGTAGGACACGTACGGATCTGACAAATGGAATGGTATCCGGCCCTCAGTCCTTTGGGCTATGTCTTGGCCCTGTACCCTAGAAAAGGCCCCACACTTTGTTAGCTGTTCCGTGTGTGTGTCTCTTTGTGTGTGTGTGTTTGAGTGAGGATAGATCTGATACCTCTTTCATCTGCTTTGAGCTATCTGTTGATTATCTCAGTGCAGTGTGGACACATTATGTGTTAGCTGGGACAGATTGGAAGGTGGGGGTTGCTCAGGGAAGATAGGAAGAGAGAGACAAGAGCAGAGGGAGAAAGGAGGCTCCTTGTTACCCCATCAGAGATGATCCCCCACTGTGTTGTGTCCCTGTATACACATACACACATGCACAAGTTCATGCACACACACTGCAAACAGATGTGGGCTCACAGAAAAGGGAGGGTCTTCTATAGCTTAATGCCATTACATTAAATTTTAAATAATGTTATGCAAATCAGAAATGACAGGAGATTATCTCCTTGGGACTTTGAAAGGGATTCGTCAGTTCTTATTCCAATAGCCCTGGAAAATAGCCCAGACGTCCTGAGTGGAGAAATATGGCAGGGCGTGACGGAGCCTGCCGCTGCTGAAAGAGGAGACCGTGAGAAAAGGCCCCAAGTGTTGGCTATTAAAATCAATTTACCCAGGATGTCAATGAAGAGAAATCCCTTAGTAAAGGCACCTCCCAGGACAGCTCAGGGGTCCTGGAAGAGGAGCACAGGCGAGGATATAGGGTGCGATTGCTGCATGCCAAGGTGGAAGTAACACACATGCCAGAGGAAGGAGGAAGAAATAGGGAGGGTGAGGACTGTCTTTCATGTTTTCCCCTTGTGCCTATTTTATGTCGATAACCCCGCCGTATGTGCGAGACAGTTTTACGGAACTTGGCCTGGTGTGGACGCGTCCTGCCTGCACTGCTTCTGATGGTGATGGAGACCTTCTTTGTTGTAAGAGTTGGATGGAGAGGAGAAACAATGGGTTTATAGTGCTGTAAGGGAGTGATGGAGGTCTTGTGGTTTGTTGTCCTTCTACCAAGTGCCAATATGTACTGACATACTGAATGCACACCATAATGGGAGACGCAAAGGGGGGCCCAATGCTCATCACATGACTCCTCCATTGTCCTCCACCACTGTCAGCATTCCTCTCCCTCTCCTTTTTCCACTCTTACTGCAGGCCAGGAGTGCGGTAGCAATTCTTGCACAACACCCAGTCTCAATATTGTGTTAGGTACAGAGCCATCCATTACTGAGCAAACAAAGTCTTGTCTGTCTCCAGTGCTTTGGGCTAACAATTAAAGACATGCCGCCAGCACAGGGGCACTGGAGGGTTGGGGTGGGGTGGGCTGTGGGGATGGGGGCGGGGGGCAGACCTTATCAGAGCCATTCCATCAAATATTGATGAACCTAATTGAGGTTTTTAGGCACTACAAAGCTTCCCGAAGAGTGTATCTGTTTTTACAGCAAAGTACAGTCGTGGTCTACTGGAACAGACAGCGAGAAGAGAGCAGTCTTGTGTGTAAATTGCATGTTATGTAGAGTAACTGCAGGCAATTGCATGTTATTGAGATGGAAGATGAGGCAGAAACTTGTACCAATGAAATTCTTCTCCCACGGACAGAAAGTATGTCAACACAAAGTTATTGTAACAGACACTTTATTATGTTATATCTCAAAGAGAAATGTATGAGGAACATTTGAAATTATGATCATGTCATGATATTTTTGTTCTTCTCTTCTTTTTGAATATTCTTTCCTATTCTGTTAGAAAACAAAAATAGCATCTGGGCTCCCTTTTGGTGTATATGTTTTCCCATCTCTCTCTCTCTCTCTCTCTCTCTCTCTCTCTCTCTCTCACTCATTTTGTGATAATGTAGGATTACGTTTCAATCTTTTTTGCTTGAAATATAAAACTTTACTGCTGCAGTTCTTATCCCTCTCTGTCTCTCAGTGCTAGTCCCTGGTGACACCAGCCTGAGAATGGCAGCTTTAATTTGCAGGAAAACAAGTTGAGAATATTGATTTCAAAAAGTGCTCTCTTCTCCCCCTTGGAAAAAAAAAAAGAAGAAGAAAAAACTGTCTGCTATGTGAAAATCTGTAGCCTTCAATTAAGTGGGGCTTGTAGGTGTGTGTGTTTTCATTTGGGCACGGTGTTCACTTGAAATGATACATTAAAGGCTGTGTTTTACTTCAATCAGACTGTGAAAATATACACACAGACCTAAGTGTCTCTTGAAGGGCTCCGATGTTGGCACACACACACCCCGCCACCATACAGCACCAGACAGATGGGCGGTATTTATCTTAGAATAAGAACCGTGTTCTCCTGCTCCAAGAAGGGAAAACACTGCCTTTTCCCACTTCTGAAGACGACACGTGTCCTGGAATTCATGTCAGTTGATGTTCACAGGTCTCAAGTCTCGCTTCCCCTCCTTAAGACTTTTTGTAAAGCACAATAATCTCAGTCTTTTTTTTCCCCCACACGAGCAAAACAGAAATCACAGCTTTGCTCCTTGGCTCCATCCCCACGCTGGACTGTTGGACTGCGTTTCTATTTATTTCGACTCACAATAAACCTACAGCAATTTATTTGATCTTATTTGGTGAATAGTCAGTCCCTGTGGTAAGGCTTATCCCCTTTAATGCAAGGCCTATTTGGGGTTCTGATCTGGTGCTTAGGGCCAGGCAGAGTTGGGTATCAATGCAGGGACTGACTGGAGCTAGTGGTTGTAACGCACCATCCCAGAGGCTTTGGAAGTCATCCCGCTAATACAGACATGACTAAAGCTCCCTATCATCCCCCACAGAATGACACGGCACGGCTCCAAGACTTAACTCTTACAAAGAGCTTAAATATCTTAGATGTGTAATGCATAATAGAGGTGTGTTCTGTACTTTGGGGTGAAGACTATTCCCATCGCTATACTAGGCTGTACTACAATAGCATGCTGGCTTGTTCATCGTATCTCACAGCAGTGTCAACAGCGAGAAGTGCATGCGGATGGCTGAATAATGTGAGGATGGAGGCCACAGTGATAAGAGAAAAAGATAAAGTGCGTGTCAAAGTGTGTCCATGTCCTTTTTTGGGAAAAGAGCAATTTATGTGGAAAGTAATATCCTCCTCCGCTGAGTAACACAAGTACACATTCATTCTCCTTTTCTCTTTGTTTCTCTTTTTGTCTCTACCATTATCCCAGCACGTCTGTGTGTGTGTGTGTGTGTGTGTGTGTGTGTGTGTGTGTGCGTGCGTGCGTGCCATGTGTTCCTCTGTGTTTGCATACACTGTGTGCTCAAGTTTGCTGAAAAGGGGGTTGGAAGCTCCCCTAGTGGTTCCTCCAGAGAATTACCTTTGAGAGAGCTGCTCTGCTCAGCAGCAAACACACTAATGGCAAGAAAAATAGCAAACACATTACTTTTTTGTTTCCATATCAGCAGTCCAACTGTGTGCTTTCTATTTTTGTTTGCTTACATATATATGTAGAGGAAAAGGCTTGTTTGTGAAACATAGAGGAAGCTCAAAAAGGGTGTAGGTATTTAGTGTTTGCAATTCAAGTACAATGTTCTCATCAGCTACTACTAAATAAAATAAAAGTGTTAAGGGAGAGAGTTGTTTTATTTTCGTATACATGACTTTCAACTTGCTCGCTGATAATTTTTTACTGCTATGGTGCAGCCTAATATATTCTAGGAACAAGGAAGGTAGGCTGGAGGATAGTGTCTTGGAGAGTAGCAAATAAAAATGTGATGTGCTTTTTTTAACGTAGATATTAATGTTTCATTGTTGCTGGCCCAACCACTAAGCGGACACCTACTTACAAACTTTGTGTGTTTTGAGTTAAATCTTAATTCATGATTAGTCTTTAAGGCTAAAGGGCTGCAAACAAAGTCCCCACATTGGTGGTCAGAAAACAATGAATTGGATTTCCACACATGCCTGTGTGTGTGTGTGTGTGTGTGTGTATGTGTGTGTGTGTGATGGCAGTAGATATTCTTCCATTGAGTCTGTAAGTAATCATCCCCTCTGATTAATGCAATGTAAATGAGATATATGGAAGCATTCGGGAGGGTATGTGTATGTCAGTGTGTATTTTCATACACAAATGTGTGTATGAACATGTTCCTCTGTGTTGTGCATCTTAATTGAGGCTTTGGCTAAACGTGAAGTGGTCCATCATCTCTGTCGTCCACATTATGCTAGTATGAGCTGAAGGAAGTGATCGGTCTGCCTTTGCAGGACATGACTGATAAGGCTGTGGTGACTTGTTGTCTACACTTCACCTTTCATTTGTTTTAATCTGTTAGTGGACTTAACATCATAAGTGTGTGTGTAAGAAGGGAGCTGTGAGGGAGGTGCTGTCCGGTGTGTTTGTTCTAAATTGATTACCTGCTTCCTATTTTTTTTTCATCGTCTTGTTCTTCCTCTTTATATGTGCTGTGCTACTTGGCCAGCTGATTGTATCAGGAAGCGGTCAGCAGCCCAGGATATTTCAATTTCATTGGATTTAAAGAGGACTGGGAGGAGGTGTGCACATTAGCGCCTCAATACAATCGCATTTGTCAGCATGATCCTTTTTAAGTGCATTTCAATTAAGCCGTGATTCTTTGATTTTATTATGCCCTGGCCTTGCTGGCAAAATGCTCACTGCTGGTTGAACAAGGCTCTGTCTAATGTACACAATTTAATTTTCTTAATTGAGCTAACGTGTTTTTCATATCCTAATTCCTAGAATAATCTTTGATTCCTGTAGCTGCTGCGGCAGGCTTTTAATGAAAGAGGGCAGCCTAAAAACATCTGTTAGACCCGTGATTAAATCATCCGCATAACATCTGCATTTATGAGGGTGTTAGCATGCCGCCTGGCCCTTTATCTATTTTGGGCAATTATCTTGTGTGACTGTAGTAATACAAGATATTAATATAGACGTGTTTCGTGTGGTTATGCCCCTCTCCTTTGCACTGATGACTGTCATCTGGCTTTGTTTCCACAGAGAACTCTGGCTATTGATACAATGTACCAGAAGTCTCCTTTAAACAAAAGAAGGGGGAGAAGCTTTGTTCTTTGTTTGAGCTGTGTGCATAAGCTATTTGTGTAGACTTCTTTTCTGAAAGGTGGGAGGCATGTTGAGCAAATCCTGTTTCCTCTTTGGCAAGTGGTTAGGTAGTTGATTAAGCTGTTAAATACACACACACACACACACACACGCACACACACACACACACCATGCTAATGCGCATCCTCGATTGCACTAACACATGGATGTGTTACGCAGCTTTTCCATACCTGCTGGCTTCACACAGTGTCGCTGGAGTACCAGCAGAGAGCCTTCTAGCCCACTGCAGTATGAAACGGAGTACGTCTTCTGTCCATTCCTCCCTCCCTCCCTCCTCATTCCCTCCTTCATCACCTTACATCAGGCCCACTTTTATCAAGAATCACATGAAATGGGGTATCAAATGAAAGCCATTGCTCTACCTCCTTAACCCCATCTATCTTCTCCTCCTTTTTGTCTTTCCTCCTTCTCCTCCCATGTCTTCCTGATGGCGTGGTCGTCTGTCCATTAAAGAGGGGGCGAGTCAATCACCTGCCGTTTGGCCTCCTCATCATATGACACACGGTGGCACAGCACGGCTGTCATCACCTCCACCGAGCCTGGATCAGGTAACTAGATTATCTCCCCATCGGCTTCCATTTCCCACATTCTCATGCGCTACACTGAAAACAGATCACACACAATCAGGATAAAACCAACCAAATGACCGACCAGTAAAGCTGCCTGCAGTTTCCGCAACATGTGTCCGAGAAATGCTCAGGTCAGACCTTGGCATTAGGTTTAGACTTTGATGGGCGATGATCCAAAGTGAGTAATACTACTTGTCAAACATACACCTCTCTGAGCTGAAAACAAAAAACCATGTTGTTTGGGGTGTTAGCGTGGCCTGGTGGTTAAAAAGATTGTTGGGTATCAAGAAGAACACAGGTTCAGTCTCAGGCTGCAGCGACCACTGTGACCATCCTGTCCAGTTGTCAGTTACCAAGCCATGACAAGCTACTGCTTATTCATATATATATATGATATTTCTGCTTTCTACAAGGATTCTCTGGAGTTACATGTGACAGACTAAAATTTTAAAGCTCAATTTCCCCACCTTTTGTTCTGCAATGTCCTCTAGGGTAGCAAGGGGTGAGATGATTGCAGAGCATCCAGAGTTGTACTGGTGTCATATCCTCACATTTTTGTTGTGTGCATTGTAAAGAGCTTTCTGAAAAAGTCCTTGGCTGACCACGTATGCATCTCATAATTACATTGCTGAAGTCTTGAAATTATACACAAAGAAACATGGAATTTTGACATTTAGGCAGCATTTATGGCTTTTTGACAAATCTAGCTTGAACAGACCTTGGCGTTCTCAGCCAGAAAATTGGTAGGCTGCTACCCAGACTCAGCACAGTCTCTGAAAAGCTAAGGTAAATGTGTCACTCTTAACATTCAAAAATGAGCACTTGACCCTGCAGATGACTGTGAAATTATAATATTTTAATCAAAAACATTGTGTATTTCAGCGTTGATTACACTCTGCTGTTGGTTAAAGCCCGCTTTATGACCTATGAAAGGTCAAGGGGTCGACCGAGAGAAAGGGAGTTGTCTAAGTTCAGCCAGATGTTGTTTATTTTATTGTGTCACGGCAATGTCTTGTCATTCATTATACACTTCTGTGGTCATGGACAGATGAGTGTCTTCAGAGTGTAGCCACAGCCACGGATAAGGCTAATTGCTGCTGTACTGCCATTGTCTTTAAAGCCCCATTTTGTGGCTGCCGTGCTAACTGTTGCAGCAACAAGGGACACATGGATGCACATTGACAGTACCCTTCATGTGGTGGACACTAGTTTTGTTTCTGATTATGGAACATGATTTTGTTTTTTTCCCTCTCTCATCTTGTATTTTTCTTGCTGTCTGTCTTTGTGCCTGGTCTGTTTTAACTGCTCGGGTTTGGCTCTCCTTGGGCGGTGCTGTGTCCCCAGTGGCGGCGTGGAGGTTGTCTCTGCCTCACTGGTGCCCACATTAGGGGACAAAAAAAACTTTCCCTAACCGCTGAACCCACCCAGAACCTTTCTGCCTCGGACTCCTCCCCCCCCCCCCCAGTGACTGACTTTTATTCAGCAAAACTCACGGCCAAACAATAATTGAAGGGGTGAACTTGAAATTAAACTGTAAGAGTAGTACTGCAATATCACCCCAAGGTAGGATGACTGACATGTTTAAACAACAATATATCATTCAGAAGAATTCTCATTAAATGTGTTTGGCTCTGTGCGGTTAGCATTGCAAAAGAGGAATTATCTGCTCCGTCTGGCTGTGTTTGATGGTGCATATTCCCCCAGGGCCAACCCTGTGAGAACTTCTTTTCTAGATACTCCTCACTTTAATGTGTAAAATGTTTCTGGCAGATGCTCCAGTAAAAATCCACTGCCATCAACTCATTCTCCCTCTTGCGCTCTCCCCACAGACAACTCTCCGAGCCAGTTTGAGTAGAGAGAGCTCAAATCCTTGACCTGCCCCCTTCCTGTGACCTCTCCTGGTGGAGTGGAGTGCAGTAATCTGACCAGTGCACTCCTTGCAGACACTGTTGAGTCCCCTCTGTTGTGCTATTATCAGCTGAGTGTTATTACCCCTCTTTGCACAGGAAAATATGCCTTGATTTCCATCGACCCGTCCCTGAATCAATGCTTTTAAAAATCTTAGACACCTTTTACTTAAGAGCAAAAGCATGCATTTTATGTTTTGACATGGTCATATTGATTGGGGTGGTGGGGAGACGGGCGGGATGGGATGGAAAGGGGGTGTGGTAGTTGGGGGTGGGGGGTGTTGACCTCTGTCTTTCTCTCTCTCTCTCTCTCTCTCTCTCTCTCTCTCTCTCTCGTTCTTTCTCTCTGTCCTCCAATCTTCACGCTTCTCTGTTTTGCGCTCTCAGTTGCTGCCAGTGTCTGGTAACACTGCCATCCTTAATGGCTTTCCTGTGCTCCATCTACGCCCCCCCCCCCCCCCCCCCCCCCCCCCTCCACCCCCCCACTTACCCGCTCAGCCATCTCTCTCTCTCTTGCATCCCTTCCACCTCCCCACCTTTCCTCCCCCTTCTCTTCTCTCTGGAGCACCCCCACCCCACCACCACCCCTTGCGTTGTGCACTTTTTTCCCCCCACTAATCAATACTTTGTGCTCCCCCTTGTCCACACCCCACGTCACTCACATTTGGCCCGCTGATAAATTATGGATGGGGGCCTCTCACATCACATCTAAAATTTCTATTGTGTTTGTCAATGGATGATCGATACTTCACCTCGCCTCATCCTCAAAGCTCCTCATGCTTCTGCTCTCTGTCCACTTTCATCCCCTGTTTCTTCTACCATTTTTTGTTTGTTTATGATTTTGGTTTGCTGGAAGTGCTTCTGGTGTTGGGGTCTCCAGGGCTATAACTAACAAAAAGGTAATCATCAAATAAATGCGTCCGCCCCTGCACTCTCTCCTCGCTTTCTCACTCTGCCACTTTCATCCCTTACCTTGCTTTTTCTCCCGCTCTTTTTCTTCCCAAACTGTCGTTAACATGTGTCGGCACTGGGTTCACACAAAACACTGGAGTCTGAAATCTGTGGTTTGATGCCAGTTTGTGGATGAGCACTCGTGTTTGAGAAAGCCACATAGGCCTCCATCTTCCATTTTTATTGGCAGCTTTTATCCACCCCCACACTCTGAGAGCTGTGAAGGCGAATCAACACTTGGGTGGATGTTTGAAGTGAAAGAGAATTTGAAGAATGGGATGGACTATAAACAGACAAACATGCCCTTAGCTGTCATTCCTGACTGGACTTTATTTAGCTGTCAGTGTTTTCTCTTTAATGTATGTACAGTACATCGACCCTTCGTATAACCTTCACCATTAAAAGAAAAAGGGAACCCACGCAAACATACTCAATTCGCACGCACTCAGTTACATCCACATGTGTCAGCTTTTGTTTCTCACACTTACACCCTCAACTCGCTCTCGCACACATACAAACCATGCAGGGTCAAAGCGGTGCTGGGGGTGTAATTTAAGTGGCATTGGGCTTATCACAGCCTAAGGTTCAGCTGTGATCTCTGGCCCTGAGCAGCACCTGCTCCTCACACCAGATCTCACCTCCCACCTGCTGACGAGAGAAACTATGCCGCCTAATAACTCTAGCCGCGGCTCTCTGCCTCCTTTTCCGTGACCACTTAACCCCTGACACGGCCTTTTAAGTGAAGGTCTGGTATGTGTCTGCCAGCTTGGCAGCCGCGCCGTTGTGCCATTAGCTTAAGTAACATGCAATCAGCAGCCAGGCAAGAAACTACTTCAAACTACTACACTCGAAAAGAGCAGTTGGACATTTTCCACATTTTTGTCCTTGATGATTTTATGTTCTGGCTTAGTAGTGGTCAATTTCATTTTCACATTTGATTTTCTGGCCTTTGTTTTTACTTATTTGGACAGCAGGGATGTTACAGCAGCGTCACTGATGGCATGCGATGACAGAAGATAATAGAGTGAAGCCAAACATGCAGCAGACAAATTCCTTTCAGAAAACGTAGGTGAAACATAGCGTTGCTTTTCATAGTTTGTTTGCATTTAGTTATGTATTATAATTGTGTATTATAATTTTATAGCTTTGAAGATGCATGGTAAAAAAAAGCCTGAAGCTGTTGGGGCTTGGTCCCTCAGAACATGATCCAAACCAGGCAAGGTGAAAATCTTCAAGACCAACTTCCATCTTCAGACTGCCTCAGACATACCTTACTGGCTTACACAGGGAACCCAAGCTGACCCCTACCACATAGATAGACACACTGAGACACGCACAAATTATCCTATACAGACTCATGTGCACACACGCTCACACAGGCCCCACTGACAGACAAGCCACAGAGCAGCACGGCACGCCAGGCAGGAATCTCCCTCTGAGCAGAGGTCAGTGGCTTTTATCTTTAGTATGTCTGACCTTAGCGTGGGTCTTATTCTTCTGACAGTCTCACATGCATGAGAGTAGCTGCTAGTAAATGATGAATCATGGGTATCTGTTTCTGACTGTGGAAATCAGTATAGCAGATACGTTTGTTCCGTAACATTGTAAAAAGAGGCAGGAGGATGAGTTGAGACTAAAAAGATTACTGCGTAACTAATATATTTGGTAAGATTGATCCCAGACAGGCCACAGGTCAATTATCAGCCCTTATCTTCATGTCCAAGTTCTCTTGAGTGTGACTTGAAGCCCCAACTGCTCACTCTCTGTACCGTAAGTCACTCTGAATAACAGCAGCAGAAGCAGCAATTCCAAAAATGTAGAAATATTTGTTCAGAGATAATATTCCAGTTAATATTATATAGTATTTATGGATTCCAGTTTGGAAAAGAACTGTTCACACAAAGTGAGGTAATGATTGGCATGTGTGTTGTACTCGCTGGTGTATCTCATCTTTTCAGCAGTGATTGGACCATTTACTTGGCGAACATTTCAATTGCGTTTGACCTCTTTTAGAAAGGCTGACATTGCTCCATTTAACTCTTCCTATCTGTCCTTCTCTCTCCCTCTCACACACTCTGTTTTCCATCATACACACACACACACACACTTCCTCTCTCACTTTCTTGCCAACTGCTTCCTTGTCAGACCCGAGTTCTGTGGAAAAGGTGGTGTCATCCTCCGCTCTCACCCGTCGGTTCAGATTTTCCTCCAAGCACAGCGAGACTTCCTGATTTGTGTGACAAACACAAATGCCTTTAAATTCCCACAGCCCTGGCTCCTTACCAGCCTCATACCTTGTAATGCATTATTCACATCCTCCTCTTGCACCCCCCCCCCCCCCACCCTCCCACCTCCAACCCTCTCGCATCAGGAAAGGGACAGCCACATACGACTTCCCTGGCAGAAAATCCATACGGCCGTGACGTCTTTGCTTCATGTGGGCAATTAATAGAACCGCAAGCTGAATCTATTTTTTCTCATAATTGTAGATTAAGGTGAGAACGTAATGATGCCGTTAAATGGCAATACAGTTTTTTTTTATCATAATTTTATTTAGACTATGATTGTGAATGCATGTTACAGTGATTGTACAGTTAGTTACAGCCTCTTCACGGTGCTAGTTATGAGCTGCCAAAACTAGGAGAAAGAATATTTATACCAGACAGGGATGGATGCCCACCATGTCCTTTGGGATCGCAGTGCCCTCTGACATAATTTATACTGGTTGACATGTATTACATATCAAGGCAATGTTAGCTGTAAACCCTAAACTACTCTGCTGAATGCTTGACATGCACTCACTATTTCTCATAAATGTCTGCTAGGGTTACAGTTACTTATATTGCTGCTGTTTTTCCTTCTGCTCTTTCTAATGGCACAAAAAATGACACTGGCTTTGCTTTTGTGACTTTTATGTGAGTGAACTTCACCTGTCAGTTTGCTGTTCCTGTTGACCAAACACAGGTTCAGCTGTTTGCGTTTGGATTCGCCAAGATGGTAAATTTCTTAACGTCACCCTCGTCTCGTGCCGGCACGTAAGCAAGCTAAGCACCCCATGCTGCGGCCGCGGCCTTCGCAGTATAACCCGTCTTCCTGCCGACTCACTCCAGTGTGCTGACACCCTGCTGCAGCTGAGCACAGGCCCGTCTGCTTCTTAATGGTGAAAAACGAGAGCTGTCATGTCGTAATCGTGTAATAACCATGCATGGTGTCACTTTCAGCAATTAATGGAGACGCTGTGACTGGGCTGCGTAAATCCTGGCTAAGTCGGCTGCGGCAGGGTGCAGCGGTGGAGCGGAGTCGGAGAGGCTTATATTAGGGTGTGTTAGTTTATTTGTCCCTGCATGTGGGAGAAGTAAAGATTTGCATGTGTCTGTGCAGTTTCCACTGATTCTACATGCGATTGCAAGGAGATGAGGGATTAAGTGTGTGTCAGTGAATACGAGGTGATTAGTTGCATCCATCTGTTTGCTTACACATTGGTGTGGGTGTACAGAAATGTGTCAGTGGCTGGAAGAAGAAAGAAAGCTGAACAATAGTGAAATCAGTGGGGGATTGAGCCATAGTGATGACTTGGCAGACTTTTCCCTGCTGCCCACTCTGCTCTTGATGTCTTGTCAGTCTTCACTGTGTACTGTGTTATAAATCAGCAAAGCCATAAAAAATGATCTTTAGTGGAAGGTCACAGTGGAGACAGATGTTAGAGGGTGTAAAGGTTAGGTATTTTTACTTTCATGTTATTATCCTAGGGATATGAGAATATTGGTTACATCTTTGTTGGGATCGTGATTTTAGTTCTTGAGCTCCTCGGTATTTGTGTCTTGTGTTTTTTGTGGTGCTGCAGTTATTGTGAATCCAGGGACATGGGATAATTAGGCCAGCGCTGGCCAGCAAAACAATAAAGTCCCAACATATAAAACATATAAAAAAAACAAAGGAGAACAAAATTTAAATTAAATAATCATATTTAAACCTGTTTTAGAGGTCCTAACATTGTCTTAATTAATAAAACATTGGCAGGATGATAGATTTTATTGTCAGATGTGAGATGTCTTATTTGTGAATTAGAGCAACTCAAAGCAAAATTTGATGCCAGGTTTTCTGATGTATTAAAAGTGTGTTTATCTTTGTATAAAAGTTATACTGGGAAAGTGTGTCCAAGTCCATCACTAGCCACAGTGATTGGGAATAAAAGTATCCACACCGTGCCTAAATTGTCAGAAGAGTGCCTGGGGGCCTTAGGAGTGTCTGGGGAAGGGTGTGAGAAGGGGTTGGGGGTTGGGGGAGCCATGAGCTGGCCCATAAGGCCGGTCTTTATAGAGGAGAGACAGATGAGGTGAGCAGGGCAAGCTGTCGCTGAGACCAGAGTAATGACTAGAGCAGTCTGCTCCTGCCAAACCCTCTGATTGTTTTAAATTTGTTTGGGCGTGGGCAGTCTCTGACTTTATGAGGTGTTGGGATAGCATTGAGTTTGTGCGTGTGCAAGTGTGCAGATTTCTGTTTGTGTGTGTGTGTGTGTAGATACACCTTAACCTCTGCAAAGAGATCTAGATGATTGCTTTTTCAATACATGGGTCCCTAAGCTCTTGTGGTTGGCTTGGAGAATGGACAAACTTAAAAGTCAACATTTTTTTTTCCCTGCACTTGACACTTTAGAATCTACTCGAATCTTTCTCTTGCTCTGACTCTGTCTCACACAGGCACACACACACACACAGACATATGCCAAGTCTCTCAGTGGCATACGTTAAACCCTTCTTGAGACTTATCACAATTTCTCTTTCTTCCCTTGGCTCATCAGTTTACTTACAAAATAGATTTTGTCAGAGTTATTGATGTATAATGCATTGGCACCAGTGAGCTTATTTTCACTTTAATAATACTGAAATCTTTTTTTAATATTAAGTGATTTTTGCATAGATCTTTGTGACAGCATGAAAGCGGCACGGCAATGATCAAACAGCCACTTGTTTCAGGTCAGGTCTCCTCCGTCTATCTGTCAAAGCCACTCCAGAGAGGGTTAGGGAATGAGAGGAGCACTATGACTGGAGGGAATTTCTCCGAAACAACGCCAAATCACTCCGTTTTCCTGCTCTTCCCCATCCACCACGGAGATGTGTCAGAATCCAACGTCTGTCACAGTATCCCAAGGCGGCCTCTAGATCCAACAACGAACTGGCGCCTCTTGTCTTGTCACCTGTTATCTTTACCAGACTTGGAGTTCTGCGTTGGATCACTCACAGCTTTCTTAAAAAAAAAAAAAAAAAAAATGCAGAGTGGGAGTTTTACAAAAATGCAACGTGCCGTGGCATCGATTCAGGTCTATTAAAGCTGATGATCCATAATCGCTAGAAACAAGTTAAATAGGAATAAGTCACTCAGAAATCACACTTGTCTATAATCTGGCCAAGTTGACGGTTTAGAGTGTGTGTCTTCAGTTAACAACTGGATGTAAACCAACTACTTACAAGGAATGACAGATGACACAACTTTTACAGTTAGCAAAGCAACAATGTCTCATAGAAATGATGTTCATGTGCAAATATTTTGCAATAGCTGTTTACATTCGACATTTACTGCTAATGCAGAAAATGGTGTGATGTTCATGCAGCAGAGGGAAATGGAAAAGGGTGGAGATCAGGTATGTAGATGAATACATTTCATTTCAACACCAGTCAGCTATGCAGATATGCCATCTCTTAATCCAAGTCAGCGTTGATTTTTCAGTATTTAACAAAGACTGTGACGTCGCCATGACCAAGGGCTTTTAATTGCATGGGCATTAGTCATGCTTCTGTTGCCATGTGCTGGTAGCACAAGGAATGGCAAAGAAAAATCACCATTTGGGCAGTATTTTGGTGAAAAATGTAATCTGTTTGAGCTTAGCTTTTCCCTGGAATGTATCTCTAGAATGCATAATAGTTGCATATGAGCGTAATTCATATGAGAAATGCTGAAGCAGACATTTGTTTCATATTTGTTTTGACAACATGCAGATTAATGTTTGAGGCCACTGTCGCACTATTTTGAATCAGGAGCAGAAACTTGCAAACACACTGAGAGCTGCTCTCTCCCTCTAAACACTTAATGTCTCCACGTGTTTCATTTGCCACATTTGACATGGAATGAGACTAATGTGATGCAATAAACATAGTTATTATTAACTCATCATATAAGCTTTTTTGCACGGACATAGGACAGACTGTAACTGCTGTCATAAAAACTAAATGTGTGACTTCTTCACCAAGTTAGTAGCTAAGTGTGCTTACCACTAAATGCTGGGCAGTGTACAGTGGGTTTATCAGAACTTCTGTTCTTTTAGCACATGCCTTACAGGGTTATGAGAGCAACAGCGATGTGGTTTGTGAAACCAAAGCAGTGAACGTAAAGAGGCAAAGAGCTCTGTGGACCTGCAGAGTTAAGTGATAAATCTCCTTGATTTCAGCTCTGTGAGCATCTCTTCATTCAGTGTTAATGTCAGAAACATTGATAAGCACAAGTTTAACAAAAATGAACAGTAAAAGTTTAAAAGGGCCATTAGAGAATGTTTTCCAAGTTGTTTCTGTTTGCATGCTCTGGAGCTGAAAAGCAGGGTTGCTGTTAAGAGTCTCCTGCAGGGAAGGAGACATCTTTGTCTGAGTAGTTTGTCCATGAGTCCCCCATGTGGCTTCCTCTCTTGGCATCCTCTCTGACAGGCAGATTACATTTGCTGTACAAAATCGTTGTAGGTACAAGCATAGAGTATGTACTTTGGATTAATAGGGAGTGATATATGTGTAAAGAGTAGTGTACCTCCTAAACCCTGAGAAGTCCTGCGGTGAGTGCATGGTGCTCAAGGTAAGGATTAGCAGAGAGCGTGTGGCAACATAACATCTCCTACAGGTGTTGTGTAGCTGAGTTGTGTGCGTGGGCGTGTGACACATAAGTATTATAAATTACTCTAAATAGCAATAATCATGAAATAATATGCTATTTAAATTATTATACGATTAAAATGTATTTTAATTTTTTCTGTGTGTGTGTGTGTGTGTGTGTGTGTGTGTGTGTGTGTGTGTGTGTGTGTGTGTGTGTGTGTGTGTGTGTGTGTGTGCGTGCGTGTGTGCGTGTGTGCATACTTTTGCATGCATCTCTGGCTTTGTGTCAGACTGTCAGCGTTTGTCTCAGAGTTTTACACAATGTCACATTCCTAAAGTTGTCATACTGAGTCCGCTGAGGTACACAGTAAAAAACCCACAGGCATACCAGTGAGCTTAGAAACACCACAAATATCCACCCTGAGATATGACACAGCCCTAAAGTCAGGAAATAAAATGTCTACTGAGTGATACGGTTTTGTTTCACTGTTTGTCCCTTTGTCTCGTTTGTTTTTCTTTCTTACTTGCCTTCTCTTTTCCCACCTCCCTCTTTCAGTGTTCCTGCAGATTCCCCTGCTGTCGGCTCTCGTCACATTCCCCAATCTGTTAGCCTTCTGATACCGGGGCCAGACTTGAAAGGAAGTCTTAAGGACGAGAGCTTATACACTGTGCCAGATTTTGTTAAATAACTACGAGATGTTGGTGCCAATTCATCGGTAATTGTCCCTTCTGGCACAGTCTGTTGAAAGTCCTGGAGAAGCCTAAGCTCAAGATCACTGCAAGTGTTAATCTTCTTATACTTAAGGTATCAGGTTTTCTTTTGATGTCGCTAAACATGTTGACTCCTATCTCAGCGCAGAAGGCAATCCAGACATAGCTATGAGCGAGATGGGGGTTTGTCTGCCTTCTTCTTCCAAAAATCTCATGGTTTATGTGTTCCTCTCTTAGCATTCATTATGGTGCTAAAATAAAGCAACAACAAAATGAGATGGAAAAAAAAAGGAAACAAGAAGAAAGGGATTGATTCTGTGCTAATTGTCCTTTCCTTAGCGCAATTTGGCTCGCTCTTATACGGTGTAAAATGGCCTGATTTATTTTTAATGAGGCGAAATCCTATTTCTCAGACTAGTCTCGCCCAAGGTTATTTCCGAGACCTGGTTCGTCAGTGGGCTCCTTTCAAGATCAGAAAACAAAAAAGACATTTGTCTCAAAGTATAAATGATTTAGTGTCTAATTAATTTTCCTGACCCCAGGGTGTACTGTATATGTTTTAGGTTTGGAATGACACAGTCGGTGGTAGATTGTGTGCATACACGTAGCTGTGGTGATGACCACACAGATCCATGTGCTGGGGAATCTGCCCCAGGGAGTCAGGTGGCCAACCCCAGGAAAGGTGCACCCTCTTGGGGCCCGCAGTCCTTGGCACTCTGGGCCTCCCTCAGGTGCTCAGGTGAGCCTCGGTGATCAATCACTGATGCTTTTTGTCAGGTGAGATTCTCCCATCAGTCAGTCATTTAGGCAGGGCCTCAGGTGGTGGGTGATAGTGCAGAGGCTGTGGGATCAGGGCGAGCTCCCACATGTACAACAACACTGATCCCACACACAGGTGGAGATTTGTCACGGGCTGGTAGGAGCTCATCTGTGATTGAATGTGGTGTTTGAATGTGGCATGCGCACACACACACACACACACACGTGCAGAGAGCAGATTCATCTGCTCATGTGTTTATCTGTGTCTGTGTGTATTTAATAATCTGTCAAGTCACCACATATGAGCTGAGTTTACATTTGTCTGTGCATGTTTGTACGTATGTCAGCACACAAACATGTATATATATAATTAGATATCGCATTTTTACATAAAAACTCAAAAACCCAGACACAAACTTCTTTCTTTCTTCCTCATGGTGCAATCAAAAGCAAATGTCTGCCTGCCTGGAGGGACTCTTTAAACATGAGTCCTGGAAGATTTATGGCAGAGTTTAGAACTTAATTGTGCGAGTTTGTTATTGGAAAAAGACAGGTGGGGACTGAGCCGAGACATGTTTTATCAATTTGGTTGTGTGTCTTTCAGTGTATCTTAAAGTATTGGCATAATACAACCCGTGTTTTGCTGTAATTCCATTCTTGATTTAGAAGTGTCTGTCTCTGGCAGGCGACGTGGTGAATTCTCCCACTGTAACGGCTGAGTGTGGAGAATGTGGCTGGAGGTGACCGGGTGTTGACTGTGCATCAGTGTGAATCCAGTGTCAGAGGCACGTCACCAAGTGTGTGGTCAACAAGTTCATCAGGAAAAGAAAAAGGCGGAGTGCAAGATGGTGATGAGCTTTTACATACTCAAGCAGTTTAGTAAGCATCTCATCATGTGTTGTGTCCACTTGGTTAAAATGCTCACGGGTCATCCCATTTTTGTTTTTCTGTAGCCTTTTGATCATTACGTAAATATATTAATTTTTACCTTCTAAACCTTTTTGGTTTGATTTGGTATTTTCAGGTTCCAAACACATGAAAGATTTTGTCTGGTAGAGGGAGAAGCAGCATTTAGCCCACAGGCACACGTGATGGTCTTTATACCGAAGCCAGGCCAAACTGAGCTGGACAGAACCCATTACAGAGCTCAAATGACGCTTGGTGGGTAGACTGGCATCAGTCAAACCCACAGGCTGCCCCGGGGTCACACCAAAGCTGGCACTTAGAGTTTTAACACACAGACAGCGCACACATTATCCAGCTAATGACGGAATTACAGCACTGACTCACCATGTAACTACATGTAAGCGATGGGAGGACGGCAATAGATTATCGTCTGAAGAAAGAGGAACTTTCCCAGGAAAAGCAGCTGTCAGCGAGTGGGAGAGAAAGAGAGAAAGAAAGAAAGGTGGAGATGGACATAAACTCCCAAGAATGGAGGTTTAGATGATTGTAATTATGACTCTTTATAAAACGCTCAATACTGTCATTATCATTGAGTCATATGTCCATGCAAGAGAAAGGGATGTTTAAAGGGATGTGTCATCGGTGTCTGAGGTTGAAATGGGTAGGAGAGGTTTACACTGGGAAGGAATGAGATACACGGACTGTCCTTTAAAACTGGCACAATCAATAAACAAGTATAACATATCCAAGAGGACGTAATGGATTATGGTAACTGTGTGGGTGTTTTTTTCCTGCGTGCAGATATGTTCATGTTTTCATTTGTTCCTGAGCGCTTATGTTCCTCATATGGACACATGTGGATATGTTTAAATGTTTATATGCTTGTATGAATGTGTACTCATGCTGTGGGTGGATGTGTATGACTGTGTGTGAGTGTGGAGAGCTGAAAGTGTCTGTGCCTTAATACCGAGAAGCTGTAAGTGCGAGTGCTGTGACTATAGGCTTCTGTGTTGTGGTGACTCTGTATAAACGCTGTGGTTGCTCTGTTTTCTTACTTTGGTTTCAGAGCGAATGTCTGAAAAGTTCATATTTTCAATGGCAACTCTGGAGGAACCATAAATTCACAGGGTGCTGTATTTTTATCCTCTTCGCATAATGAAAGTTCCAGAGGACAAAACAGTCCCAGTGAGGGTGGGGTGGGTTGTGAGAAAGCAGTGTGGGGGTTGGAGGGCGGGGGTTGATTGTGGTTTTTTTGGGGACATAAGAGAAGGGTGCAACTGTACTGGACATGTAGCCGTTTGGGAAAAGCGACTCTGAAAAGTGTTCCCCAGCCTTTGCTCTCCGCTCAGAAAAACAACCCTTTGAGCAAACATTGTGCGGGATGTCTGTCGGCTTTTCCAAGTGAAATCCAATCGAGCTGGGTCTGAATATTCTCAAGCAAAATGGCTCCAAGTTCAATTACACATTACAAGCCACATGACAGTTTCCATTGTGTAATACTCAATCTAACAAGACTGCACTAAATCGGCCAGGCACCCCTGTTCACACTGGAGTCAGTGTGCCGAGACAAGAGGGAAGGGCCCTCGACAAGAGGCCCTCTTAACTACTCTATTATGGTAATACATACCTGTAGAGAAACAGACACCTGAGACCTGGAGCCAAGCAGCTAGAGGCAACTAGCTTACACTGGTTGCACCTTCTTGTACTTGACTGTTGTCAAACTGTTATGGTTCTTGTGCTTTTGTGTTGATTGTGGGAGCCTGAGCCATGAGGAGATTATCTGTTGGCCCTATAGCCGTAGGCTGGGTTCTTGTAATAGATGCAAAAAGGCCTTTCCTACAATTACCGCTTATAGGACAAAGTTGGGCTATACTGTACACAGATGATCCAGTGCTCATCTTTCATAAATACCATTTAATCATCTGTGACATTTGACAGATCCTGGGCATTCAAGCTGGTTTGCTTAGGCTGTTCCAGGGTGTAATTCACAGCTCATCCATGTAACCTCCTTTCCCTTCGGTGGCGGAGAGAGGAAAAGAGAAGCCCCTCTTCTAGTTAGATCACTGTGGTGGTGGGAATGCTGGAACCAACCCTGTTAAAACTTGAAAACATTCCCTCTTCAAACCACCATGACTGAGTAGATTAGGCCCCCATCCGCAGGAAAACAATCTTATTTCCTGAAGATATTTGGGGCGTTTAATTCAGAAACAATGCTGGCTGGCGCACTGAGCCCCTTTATTGCATGCTTTTTTTTTATTGCCATTCTAGAAGTTATTCAAATAAAGTAAATGAGTGGTTCAGTGAAATGTGTTAGGATGCACACCAAATACTTTGGTGTCAGGCTTAATTATCCCCCCAGATGAGTCTTTTCTTGTGTCTACGCCCATTAAAGTCAAGGGAATAGAATCAGAGAAACACACTTTCCTGTGTACGCGGTTCAGCCTTTGTACAAGCCATGTCATTGATGACACACGGCTATATACATATTTCATTGAGACATGCATATTTTACAGTGTAATCTTGGCACACCACTGCTTTGTTCACAGTATGTGGAGAGGCCTGAAGAGTGGGAGGTTTTCTTTGTGCAGGTCGTGCTTTGTCAGTGAGAGAAAAATGAGTTCTAACAATCAGAATCATTTTAGTGTTACTGTGACATCCTTGATTAACACACAGGAGTCTGCTGGTAAAAAAAAAAAAAAGTGCTATTGTGTGCAAATCCTTAAAGTTTTGTCTAACTGGTCTTTGTTAGTATATTTAACCTCTGAACAGATACTGACTTTTTTATACCAACAAACACGGAAGAGTGTCATCTCTATGTCAAGTTATTTCACAACGTATCAGTTATATCAGTTATTTCTAACTGATACAGTTGACATTACTGGAAGGAACATTTATATAATTCAACTTCCCGTCACTGCACTTGCGAATGTGGGCTGAAATGAAATGGCATCTTACTTACTCACAACCCAACACAAAGTTAGAGGCTGCGGCAGACTATACAGGAGCCGAGCAAAGCCAAATGTGCTTGTGCAGCAAACATGATTGCATGTGGTAATTTCCTGTGCTCTGTCTGCATGGCGTTGTGGTTGGAGGAGTGATTATACTGTGCCAGAGAAATGCTAATGTATGTGTTCACAAGAGACATAACATCCAGACACAATTAAAAGCACAAACAAGTGTCAGCCAGTGTTTGTGTTAATAACCGGGTTTGGTGGAGAGGGAGTGAGAGAGTGAAAGATGGAGGGAGAGACAGAGAGTGTGGTCACAAACACGTGTTGCCCGCACTCAATGGAGGAAAGAATGGCAGCACTTATAAGTGGAATCCAACTGGAAACAAGGAGGGGAGTTGTGTGGCCGCTGGGATAAATATCGACTGTTAGTCCATATAACCCCCCCCACACACACACGCGCGCGCGCACACACACACCCTCAACTCAAGTGGTTCCCCCTAAGAATTCCTTCCCCCCAAACAGTACCAAGCGTTGAGTCACAGCAAAGTTCACAGGAGTAACTTCAACCGTATCATTCACAACTAATAGCTCTGTGTGCTCTGGCTACTCATGCTACCAGCATTTGATCATTGTGTTGTGTTAGGTGCCTCTGGTCCTGCTTCTCTTAGATTTAGCTCCGTTCAGCCGTACAGGCAGTGGTAAAGACAGAATTCAGTAAAAATCCCAACGTCTTGGTCAAAAACATGCCTCAAGTCTGAGTTGGCTTCAATAGAAACGTGAGATTCAGGACAAGTTGATACAGGAATAATGCTGCCCTGGATAGCATATGACTGACAGGGAGATTAGAGAGACTGAAATGGTTTTTGTATCTTAATCACCAATTAAAAGTAAAGTCTTTGATGCTTACATATCCCCAGCATGTTTCAAAGTGTTCATATTAATTCGCAAACACGTATATTGTTGTAAAATACACATGCACATGTGCATGCAGACACATGTAGACATGCACACAGGAGATTTGAGAGGGAGATCTTTATCAACAACTGACTGACCAGGGTCAGGGTTTGCTAATACTAATGAGGCCGGGAGTTCTTGTTCTCTGATGTTTTCTTTATTGATCGCAGGCAAGTACATCTTAATTGGTCTAGGTTCCTCAGAACCCGAGATGACTGATCAGTGTTTAATGTATTCACACGTTCCTATTCATGCACTGTGGAGAGATATATTGTAGCCAAATAAGAGATATGATATCCAGACCTGAAATATGTTTCAGTAATCCAACTATTTACCTGTGGTGTTTGTGATTTTTTTTTTTTTTTTTTACTGTCATGTATCATCTTACAGTGACATTTTTGTTGGATTTTGTGGTGATCATGCCAGATGTTGGTGTCTGATCGCCTTCGGTAAAAACATGACACAACACGAATCAAAAACAGATCCCTCTCTCTTAAAACACTATTGCTCATTCATTCAGGGGGAGATCACATATCGTGTTCGTCTGTTGCCAAAACACAAAGTGTCTCAAACTATTCCGAGATTACAGCCTGAGATAGCTCTGCTTATCCATCTGTCACCGTGCAAAGAGTTATCTCCTCTTGTTTAAGTCACTCAGGCTCAACGTCTAATCTGAAGCGCGTGTGTGTATGTGTGTTTGTGTCACTTCCATACATGGGATAGCACTCTCAACAGGCCTTATGTTGAGAAAGAATGCACGGGACAGAAGCCCAGTCAAAGCCTCAAATATTTCCCCCTCGCGTTGTTACACCCTTCCTTCTGCCTACATTCTTTTAATTTGATGTCACTGAAAATTAATTGTTCCCAAATCTAGATTTATATTTATGTGAGAGTTTTAGGAAAAGGGCAGCCACAGTTTAAAAAACAAAACAAACAACTCAAAAAAAGTTATCTACAGATCAAGTGTGTCTGTGTCTACAGTATGTACCTGTGTCTGCAGTCTTTCTCCTTTGTCCTCTAGCATCAATGTG
This sequence comes from Toxotes jaculatrix, assembly GCF_017976425.1. NCBI lineage: Eukaryota > Metazoa > Chordata > Actinopteri > Toxotidae > Toxotes > Toxotes jaculatrix. The sequence continues at coordinate 9,684,298 of NC_054394.1, read as the reverse complement.
CCCTTTGATCGTCTCAAGAACAAGGAGCTCTTCCTCACAAGGTCGAACTTAACTATCACACTGTGCTATCGATGGCTGGTGACTTACAAATCATAAGTATTGATCATGGCAGGGATCATACTCAGTGTAGGGCAGACAGTAAAATCATATCCACTTAGGCTTAATGGCCCACATTAAAGCAATTATGCACACAAACTAGGACTGTCTAACTGTACGCATATTATGCTAGCCCATATATCTTTTTTTTTCTTTTTTACTTTGAATTTTTTATCCGTGCAATTTTGATAATGAATCAAGGTTTTTAACTTGCTATTGACTTCTTCAGGTGGAACAGTTGTAATTGGTCGAGTGACCCCTCATCAGCTCTACACCCTGTAGCCTTGTAGGTAAAACCGCTCCAGTCGATGACATAATGTGCGTAAGGTTTTTATATGTGTGTGTCAATACTCATGTATTTACTAATGACAGTGCAAGCGCCGACTGGTGACCCGCTAATGAAGTCGGTGCATTTGTGAGTCAGTCAACAGGTCAAGGACTGGAGAAGTCACAGTCGTCCTCTGCTAGTGTGCCAGCTCATGGGAAAGCAGTTACACCTTATTCAGTTTATTTCAGTGTAAACAGTTGAAGTTATGGCGGCAGTTTATGTTTTCAGACTGGTTATTCAGGACATAAATTGGCTCTGTTCCCTACTGTATGGTTGTTTTCCTCAGCTCACCTGGAGCAGCTGATTACCTTCTGTTCACAAGCCCATCTTAATTCACTACAAACCCAAAATTGTATTTGGTCAGGCTATGGTAATACACACACACTCAAACTGAATACAACTGTGCTTGGAATTCATTGCTTGTGGTCTCAGATGTGTACTGTTTACTGCATCAGGCCAATTCAGACTGTGTTGGATAAGTTGTAAGTTGGAAAAAAAGTATACTTATTTTGATTCAATAAGCATCCTGGCATACCTCTAATGATCCTACGCGGCAAACGTTACCCATCTAGCACCTGTTAGGTTTGGGGGGGAAAAAATACCAAAACAAAACATGAAAAGCATTTGCAGATACTGTCTAAACAAGGTCTGCTCCACACGCATTCGCTCCATCCAGAGAGACTGAAGCTTGCGTATGAAAGCATCATTCATTAAAATTCCAGGATTCCCACAGGCGACAGACAGTGTGATTATAACTTATTGGTGATATATGCAAGTGAACCTGCTGACCGTTGGTTCAGTGTGTTTCCAATAAGGGAGAAGAAAAAATGGCACAGAAACCTTGGTGCAAAGACGACATGGTTAAGGTTACATCCTAGAAATACTACCAAACTGCATAATAGGAAGTTTTAACTCTTCCCATTTAGCATACTGTTTGCAGTACAATACCATATGCATACTTGTCAGAGAATTGGAACAGCTTGTGAAGCAAAGCACCCACTTAGAAACGTCATTCTTCATGCCATTTTCACTCTGTTGATTCCATCTTTTGTTTAATAACCACTTTCCCCTTCCTCCTTTTTATCTGCTTTAGGATGAAACATGCTCATGAAAATTTTATCGCTGTGATCTGCATATGCCGATCCCCCTGATTGGGTTGCCGTCTCTTGTTTTGAGGAAAAGGAATGAAAGCAATATCAAGGAGCACTGAGTGAATCTCAATTTCTCCTTTTGACGAATGCATTTCATCTCCACCACGCCAGCGGAAGAGGTTATCAGAGCCACAGTGGCCTGTACCTAAACCGCTCCATCTACTCCATCAAACAGAGAGAGAGAGGGAGCGAGGGAGGGCAATGAATATTTAAAGAACTTTAACTGGTAACATTTAATGTTAAACACATGAGCGGCAAAGCACCACTATATTTGCACGGGCTTCTCACTATACTTGCAAAGACTTTATATAGCTTCTAATTTTAACTACAAATTCTGGGGTTATGATATATGTGCAAATTACATGCATGTTATTTGAGGGGGAAACTGTGGCATGTGCTATTTTGCACCGCACACTTAGAACGAACCAAGATCAGTGGAAGAGCACGCGCACTAGAAAGAGACGGAAAGTGAGCTTTCTCAGAAAACTTATGTCATCAAACTCTTTCATTATCTAACGTTAGCACCCCAGAGATCCACATTGCCTAGAAGATATGGGGTTATAATTGCTTTTATTGGTTTATTGTGGTAGCGAAGGAGCTCTTTGATGTATTTAAGGGACCAACCTAATGAATCAGTGAATCCAGAAACAGCCTATCCAGGGAGCTGATCTCAAAGGGGGCGATGGTGGGGGTGTGTGTGTGTGTGTGCGTGTGCGTGGTGGTTGTGGTGTTGTTAGGGGTGGGTGTGGGGTGGTGGTGGTGCAACAATGCATTCTTTAGTTGCCAGCAATGGTGAACAAGCAAGGACTTAATAAAGCACAGTTGGCCAAAGAGCAGTGGATAGGAAGGCATGGGGTGTAATCAAGTGTAAACATCCTATACAATGTCGAACGGAGAGACGCATGACCCCAGAGTTATGGGAGCAGGCTGGATGGAGGGGGTGGGCTTATTTAGCAAATATGCAGAAGTGCTTTTGACCCCATAGTGACCGCTTCACAAGCACACCACCTCAGACACACACACACACACACACACACACACACACACACACACACACACACACACACTCTCCCTCCCCGCCCTTGTCAATCATTAATCATCATTTGTGATGAGAGCAGGCCTCGTTTGAACAGAAAAATATGCAAAGACCTCGCTTTCATCTTTCAGCGTGTTTGTCCCTCTTCCCATGTAGATTGTCTATTTTTGTTGACTCATAAGACTCTGTAGCAGCTTCCATGCTTTTTTCCCCCCTCTTACGCTCTTTGAGGGTGGTGCACAGTGGTCTGTGAGAAGTTGTTGTTGCAGCAGCGATGGTGGTGGTGGTGGTGGTGGTGGAGGGCAGAAGAAGCCGTGTGGATCTGGTTACCCCCGGCTTTTCCCACAAAAGTGATCAGAGACTGAAAGTTGAGAGGATGTGTCCCTCGCAGCAGATTTACTCGCATTTCCAGTTTAACCTTTTATTAAACTGTCCATTGTGCTCCCACTCTGCCACAGACCCTCCGCTACTACATTCTCATGCCCATCAGGTCATTCAGGTTAACAGCCACAGGGAGGAATCAGGGAGGAGGGCAACACTATGTCATTTCTGCCCCTCTGTCGCTCTGGAGCCTGCGCAACACTTTGGCAGACAGGGAGAGAAGTATATACTACAACCGTTTGATGAGCAGCAGGGCAATAAATTCATTAATCATCATTATATGCCTCATCAAACTCTTTGCCAGGCTCTCCATGGGAGTTACACAAATTAGCCAGTGAAAAAAGCAGTAATTTTAGAGGAGCTAGGTAAGTGCTTTTTGATTGCTTTCTTGAACAATGCTTCCCCTGACAAGCTAATAAATCAGATCTTTCTATACTTTAAGTGCAGCTACTGTGAACCCAATCTGAGCTCCCCAAACAAAAAAAAAGGGAGGCTGTGCGGGACAAGGGGTTTTACTACAGCCAAAGCTCTTTCACAGATTTGTTTTGGATTCCTCCTCTTTATTCTGCAACAAAGAAGCCCGGGTACAAAGCTTTTGATAACTGAATGAACTGCTGTTATGTCTCCAGATGCAACCAGGGATTTTCTCATATTGGATCAAAATAACCTCATGTTTGACTTGAGATGAAAAAAACCTGAGCCAATAGTGACCATATGGTACAAAATTCAATTAGCCCCCCCCACCCCCCCTTCTTTTTTTTTTTCTTTTTTTCTTTTTTTTTTCTTTTTGTCAAAGCTAGTCTGGTTTTAAACATATTAGCTCGAGTGGGATACATAGACAGACGCAAAGCTGCAGCTTGCAAGCTTTAGTCTATACAGAGATTCCTAGCTGGCAGGTGATGCATACCTACTACAGTGATCATATCCTTCCATCCAGATGGCCATTCCATGCAAGACCAACAAATCAGCCATCAGACTGGAAATGGCTCCTTTATTGAAAATGAGGTCAATAGATGATTTGAGCCTGGTTTGTGGCTGGCCATGTTAGCCTGCTCCAGGTATTAGCAGCTCTCAGTTAGTGTGTTAGATGGGAGGTCTCACGCGGCAAGGGAGGCAGTTGGAGGGGTTGGCGGGAGGGGGTAGTTAGGGGTGGTCTTTATCTGTTTAAAGCCCCTCTCTGATGAGATTACCTATTGGAGTTGGCTGTAAACCACCCTGTTAATCAGGGTGCAGCAGCCAACACACTCGCACTGGCATGCAGCCACAGCTTGATTTTTTTTTTTTTTTTTGGATGGATGGTGGTGGGGTTCAGGCAAAAAAAAAAAAAAAAAGAAACTACCAAACATATTCCATCTCTAATTATTAGCTAATGTCTGGGACATTCAAGTGTAATGGTAGCAAGCACGGACATGAACTTAGCTGATTTGTTTTCCTCCCATGTTTCGTTTAGATTTGACTGCCATCTAATTTGTCTGTTGAATGACAAAAACAAAAAGCTACCTGCATGTAACCAGAACCAGGGAGCAGCCAGTGTGGTGCTTCATGATTGGACAGATTATGTGTTGCATCACTCGCGGGCACTTTACTAAATTGGCACTGAGACACCGTCACACATGAGGCCCATGCAGCTTCCTTCCCCTCATTGTGTGGGAGTGAGGAGGGCCAGTCTGGAGCACAGAGTTTTGAATGAGTCCAGCAGTGGCAACGTCTCCTCGCCCCTCCTCATTAACGTTCTCTCCACACACCACTGCACTGAGCACAGCTCAAAATAACTTGGGGCTGGGGGGGGGCAGTGCCCCGTTTATCTCCATCTTGGGAACTGATCCAATTAAGTAAGTGCCCATTTGCATCCATCAGACTACACCAAACTGGGAGGAAAAGTGGAAAGCTCAGAGCAAACAAAAAAAAAGGGCCGGCAGTGAGGGAAGGTCCATTTGTTGTGCAAGGTGGTTTGGAGAGGGTAAAGTGTCCCAGGTGAACGGTGGATAATGGTAATGTTACAGGCAGTGTATGTGCAAGTGCTTATGTTGGAGCAAGTGTGTGAGCACAGGCATTATAGCGGTCATTAGGACAGATATCTGTGTGGTAATGTGGAGCAGATGTTGAGAAGAAAGGGATCATTTAAAAAGGGCAAATGTAAATAAACAGTCAGGCAGCTTGGTTTCCCCTCCTCCCCCCTGGACCGTGTGAAGTCACTGAAAGAAAACAGTTCATCAATCTTCATCACAACCATTAATATTGTAATATTAGAGGAACTTATCGTACATAGATTGATGCCCTTTTTTTATGTTTCCTCACAAACCACATCTATACTACATTATCACCATTTAACAAATTTACAAAGGCTGAGATCAATACTACAAGGCCAATGAGTTAATTTATATTATTTTTCGGATGCATGTGTGATTGAATGCTCTTGGAGAGGCTTCTGCATTGTGTTAGGTTGCAGGGTTGTGTCACAAAACACAGGCATTAGTCAGTGTTTCAGGAGTTGAGTGTGCTGAACTTGCTCACCTTGCCACCAGAGTGAGGGAGGAGCCAGGCGAGGATACAGGCAGGACCTGTACAAGAGTCACAGGAGGAAGAACCTACCGGTGTCTCCACCTCCAGACTGGATGCACACACTTACTGCTCTGTGGCCGTGCATACCTGAGGGGCTTTGGCGTGGAATAAAAGTCCCTCCTGCATGTATGTGTGTGTGTGTGTGTGTGTGTGTGTGTGTGTGTGTGTGCACATCACCTCCTCCAGGGCAGGGCAGAAACCCCCAGTGTGAGCGCCAGTGAGCCCTTACATGGCCACTGAACACAGACCCTTTGCAGTCACAGGGTCAGAAGCTCACGCCATACTGCTGTCAGAGCAGATTGGTCAATGAGCAGCCCTTTTCAGGGAGTCAAGGTGCTTTCAGAGAAGTGCTGTGCCTCCTTGCCCGCTTGTGTGTGTTTGTGTGTGTTAAGTCATTTATATATTGAAATTAGAGAACTCGTTTGCATAGTTGAAACCTTATGGAAAATTCAGGCGGATAATATAATTATCCAACCTTGAATTTAAATGATCACCTTTTTATTTTTAAAAAATCGGTTCAGTTTTATTTTTATTCTAAGTAGTGAACACATTTCCATAACCCAACCATGCCTAAATAGACTTATTATTATTATTTGCCACTGGAACTGAATCCCTCAGTTCTCCTAACCCCAACCCCTGGCCTCCTAGGACTTCATAGTTCATCACTCTTCCTTAATGTTTTTCCTTTCCCCCCCTTCTTCATAGAAATGTTTTATTTATGTTAGGGGGAGGTCACTTAAAACATCTCACAGCTGAAAATTACACGTGTAATCTCTCCCAGAGGAGCTCTATGGAGAAATAGAAAAACAGTCTGTGAAGTGCAAAAAAATAATGGTAAATCACTCTCTGCCACCTTATCTGGGCTTGCTTTACAGTGTGCTCAAGACCGTTTTATAACTCCACTTAACATGAACGTTGGAGGTGCCAAAGGCTTCAGACTCACTCATTTTTTTTCTTACAGGGTTCCAAAAGTGGGTGGATACATACACACACACACACACACACACACCATACACACACACACCACACACACACACATTTTTCAAGTCAATTGTTTGATTGAAAGTGGGATAAAAACTTAATTCGTTTTACAAGTTGTTTTACCCGAACACGGCGCATATCCTGTCGACTCCGGTCTCAAGTCTCATGTCTCGCCAGAAGACTAAAGCTGAAGTATTGTGTCCTTAATTAGCCCTCTCATTTAGCAAATGATGATGATTAAATAGCCGTGAGCAGTTACTGAACTCCTCAATGAACCTCACCGAAGGAGAGTCGCTCGCTTCTGTACGTTTAAAACTTAATGATAGAAAGAACTCAGTGCCCGTGTTCTTGTGGCACATTGTGCAAGGATTGCAATAAAATAAAATAAAATAAATAAAGATAAAGATAAAGAAAAAAACAGGTAAATAAATATAACTCACTTGGCTATGTCATATCCTAAGATAGTACAGTATTTAGAGGAAGAAGAAAAAAAGTCTTCCTGTGCCACAGACACACAGCTGGTCCCTGTAAAACATTATAGTGATTTTTTTTGTTTGCTTTTGAAGTTGAAGGCTATTTTTGAAGAGGAAACGCGAAAATCCAGGGAAAGCAAATATGTCAACAGCCGAGTGCGTTCCAGTCACAGATATGAACGACCTCCTTTTTCAGGAAAAAAAGAAAAGCCGCCCTCCTTTTATTTCAGTTCTCTTTTATATCGCATTTGGCAACACTTGCGTTGCTGCTCATACCCCTCCACCACCACCAGCAGCAGCACCACCACCACCCCCCACCCCCCTGCGAATAATCTGTGCAGGTCAAGTACAGCGGGTGTCTATTTACACATTTGAGCTGAATTTGACCCCAACCAGAATGTGTTGTATCGCGTAGACGGGCGTTTTATCAGCAGGCTGGTTTATACGATGCACCGTTTGGGCCGCTGAGTAATCCTCCGCTGATGTTGGTTGGTGTGCGCATCAACAGGTTTTGGTTTCACCCCGTGCTCTGACATACAGTAGCATTTGAGAGGCGTTCACGGAGCTGTCCGGTGGCAGGTGTCTAATCTGTTTGGTCCACAGCTCCAAGTTTCTACACAAGTCTGCCCCCGCAGCACAATCCCTTGCCAAACTACTGATATCTTAGGCTTGTAGTTTGCATTAGGTCAGTCTTCTGCTATGTCAAATCAAAGATGGCGGTCTCCTGCAGATCATCAGGCATTTCATATAAACAATTAATTTGCACATTTTTAAAATGACCTTGTGTGCCTTTTCCTCTCAAATACGTTTGCTTTAGTTTAGCCCTGCTGTGAATTTTGGAGTGAATATTTATACCAGCTTTAAAAGATGCGTAAACTCCCGGATGGGTTCGTCTAACAGCATTAATATGGCAGCTTTTGTTGTCTAAATGTCCCGTGCACTTACACAGTGGACAACGACACTGAGGTAGATTTTGTGTAACGTGGCTTTACCTCTGATAAAACCTGCGCACCAGACTGTGCGGATAATTACAATAATAAAAGGATTATACGGGGCCACAGATGCCAGGCTTAACTTTAACTTCATTAAAACCTATCGTTCCCAAAAGTGTCGAAAACAAACAAGAAACCACGGTTTACTCTTGTTATTCATTAGTCTTATATTAGCACTATTTTCAGTCACCACCGAAAGTCTCCCTCATGACACCAGCACACTGAAGCTCACACACACACACTGAGACATGTCGAATCTGCTTTTAGACAAAGCTAAATGTGCATAAATAAAGTGGAATCAGGGACAGAGCAGCCAGCAAAAGAATCTGTAGCTGGTTTTCTGTAGATAGCAAAGAATCCGGTAGTTTTGCTGTTATTTTTTATATATTTTAATCTTCATTTTTTTTATTTTCTGATAGACACGGCCTACTATAGACGCATTCATTTGATTTTAGACAGTTGAGCGTTTTATTTTTTTTTCAGGCCTAAATGTGGATATATCGTAATTAAGTAAATTTTAATTGACAGTTAGTCGCGGCCCTCAGACTTAATGTATAGCCAGTGGCTTTTAAATTTTTGGGGAGAGAAAAAAATCTTTTAATTGCTAGGACGACTGAAGGAAAAAAACATACATTTTTTTCAAGCCTCCCGGAATCAGCTTCTGAACGCTGAGCAGTAACAAAGTCGGAGTGAAGGGTACAGACCTCATCCTCCTCTTTTCTCTCCTGCTTCTTCTCCTGTCGGATTATTTCCCCCATTTTCACACGTGGGAACGGTTTCACCCCTACTTAGTATTCTCACATTGTAGCAATCCCAACAATGAACCGACACGCCATTCATGTGGAGGGGAAGCCAGGGACCAAGTTGTATAAAGTTGCAGAGAGGATCTCCCCTGTAGGCTATCGTGCCTCTGATGAAGGGCTGCGAATTCTCCTCAAGTAATCTGGGGGTTAATTGACTGGCTGTAATCACGCCCAGAAATAGAACAAGTATAATCAACGATCAAATATATAAACTATTTTTTAATTGGTGAGAGTTTTTTTTTCTTTTTTCCTACGCGGCCCCATAGTGAGCATGAAGAGCAGAAATAAAGTAACATTAAAAGCTGTCGCGGGTTCCTTCCATATACCTATATATGCTGCTAGAATATAACATCTGCTTGAAACTCTACATTTTCCATAGGGACATAATAATAATAATAATAATAATAATAATAATAATAATAATAATAATAATAAATAGGTTATATAAGGTAATTAGAGTGCAAATGATTAATGCAGACTCTACAGGAGCATCAAAGACCTCTTGTGTTTCCTCTCCCACTGGGTGTCATTTGATCAACAACAGTGGGGGGAGACAAAGCTGAATGGTAAATTCGTACCTCCTAGAAAATAATAATAATAATAAAAGAATGACACCATGAAATACTCGCTCTCGTCGGCGATGTATAAAAAATGGTCAGCTATTTTACGTTATTTCAGTAGTCAGGGATGTCGGGGTCTACTTTGGCAGTTTAGATGATCATTCTCCCAACGTTTCCCTTGTATTTTTGTATTAAGAAAGCTAATTGGAATAACATTGTCAGCCGGCTGTTGCAGGGGCTTGTAACCCCCACAACCCCCCTTCCGCCAGGCACACACACACAAAAACAAAAAAAAAAAAACATGAAAAACCTATTTGACATATCAGCGTCACAGTATTTACCTAGGCTCACACAGACGCACCCTAGAAATAGTGCGTATATTGTCCCGGTGAAACATTACTTCTTCAATCAATTCTCAGAAAACAACGCAATTTCTAATAAAACTCTAATACTCTCTTAGGGGACATTGCATCGAACAGTTCAGTCCCCCGGGGATCAGCAAAGAAAAACATAATTATGCTATTTAGCCGGCTGATGTGTCGCAATCACTGCTCCAGCACACTCTGTCAGATTAAAATAGAGGGCCCGAATAGAGGACATTAAGGCTAAGGGAATTTTATAAACCCCAGGGGAGATTTCAAACTGGAGAAGGGGAAAGTAAACTATAGAGATTAATGGCAGCCATAAACAAGAGCATGCTGTCCCACTTCGGTGGAGGTCAACAATAACAACACCAATAATAATTATTATTATTATGATTATGATTATAATAATTATGGTATTCGGTGTCAAAATATACTGTACAGAAATCATATATATATATAGTATTTTAAAAAAGAAACTGAGGCCTATGCTACTAAGGCTTAGTGGCCTACAACTGTTCCAATACTCACAATACTCGTCAAACTGATAATAATAATAATAATAATAATAATAATACATTTGTTTTTGATTAGACAGTTATTTTTTTCTCTTTGAATTTATAGCTCCAACTTCAAAAGTTAAAAAAAGAAAACAAAAACAACCAAAAAAAAAGCCACCTCTCTTATCCTCAGTGTGTCAGTGGGAAAAACACACAGTGGTGTGTGTGTGTGTGTGTGTTATGCATGTGTCGGTCAAATCTGTAATTCGTGCCTTTTTTTATCCACTTGTCAAAGTTGCTATAATCCTCATAATAACTGTGATCATTGTGTGTGCCCCATTGGCTCCACTTCCTTTTTAACCAGGCCATTTGATCAGGGATGGGTTTCCGTGACGGATTAACAAAGAGTCCCCCTTGAAATTAGGAGCAAGTGTGACACCTACCTGCAGAAGTTGGAAGAGTTAGAGGACAGTGCCTGGCTACCCGGCTACACTGTGTGTCTGCATGTGTCTCTGCTGTGTGCATCACAGCATTTTCCCTTTTCTCCAAACAGCAATGTTTCACATCTAACGCGCCATTAAAAGAGACTCTCCATTAATGATATATAATAGGGCAGTATGTTCTAAATGCATGGTCGCGTCCCTTTTAACAGCTTTGCCACGCCTTGGAAAATAGTAATGAGGTCTAAATTTGGCATAAAATCGAGCTCATTACCGGAGTTCACCACCTGATTGCTCTGCATAAAACACGATAGGTAATTGGGTTAAATGACTGCGCCTCGGTGTTGTTATTATATCAATATCCACCTTTAGAAACGTGCTCAAGTAAAAGAAAAAAAAATAGGCCCTGGATGTATTTTAAAGAAAAAATAATAATAATGTGGTGATAAGCCACAGACCAAAATATACCTCCGTTTTGTTTCCAACATTTTTCATTCACAAAAAGAAAAATAGCCTATGCATGTTTGCACCAACCAAAACGAAACTGAGCCTATTAACTGTTTAGAAATCCCAACATCCTTTTGCTGAATGTAGGCCTTTCTTCCCCAGTTTGTCGGAATTTTCCCTACCATGATATTTTTAAAATGATAATTACCACTGAAACATCTGTGCACGGTGCAAAATTGAATTAATACTTCTTCTAGATAAACTTGCCTTGTAGCACTTTAAACACATATCAGGGCAATTCCAACGTCTCCCCCAAATAATCGCTGCACAAGTATATACGTTTTTTTCCATAATTTACTTCAAAGATAGTGTGTTGTCCATTTTAAATACAAAAATGCTACATTAAATATACATGTTAGTCTTTAATACAAATAGACTCAGGCGGCTGCAGCGATTAAGACCATTCTTGTTACATTTTAGGATTAACCATTCAGAAACTAAAAATTTGAGGATAAGCATTTACTCAGAAAATAACTGTTCTTAGAATTTGCTTCATCATTCTTTTTCTTTTTTCTTTTTTTTCCTCTTTTTTCTTTTTTGTTTTTTTAATGCAACCACAAAAAAATAAATAAAAGTCCGCGGTGAGTGGAAAATAATCAGGTATTAAATGTTTGACATACCTTTCTTTAGTTCATAAGGGGAGTCTTTACAAAGATCTACCTGCGTTTGGCCTCTGACTTTCTGGCTCTCTCTTACCAAAGCCTCTGCTCTATTTAACACAGTCTGGTTTAATCCATTGAAATGTGCCGTGGAGCCCGTGGTTACCGAGCCGTGGTTACTGTGAAGGTGTCCAAAGCTGCCACCATAGTTCGTGTAGCCGGGGTAGAAAGGGGAGGTGTAGTACAGAGGCCTGGATAGGACCGTGCTGTTGGGGAGTGGGCACTGAGGGGAGGACCGTGATGGGGACGCGTTGGTGCCCATTACTGCGCTCTGGCCCAAACCGGGACAAGCCTGTGGCGCCTCGCCGCTGCCCTTACACCTGTCTGAGGACGTGGCGATCTCCGCAAGGGACCAGAGTTTGGGTTTAGGGGCCGAAGGGGGCGAGTGGATAACAGAGGTCACGTTGCTGGTCACCGTACCCGGTGCATGGCTCAAATCTGACGGCTTGTCTTGTTGCGCAACGGTCTGGTTCCCCCGGGGCACTGCCGAGGGAGACGAAGTGGTTGGTTTTGCGGAATCCGGCAGCAAGTCTGTAGTCCGCTCCTCTTGGTCTTTTAACTCCGAGTCGCTCAGAAGGGGATCCGTATCTTTGCCATGGCTCTCCTCTTTAAATCTGTCACAGCCTATGTCCCCTGGGTTCAGCAGTTTATGATCTAAAGCACAAATAAAGAACAGAATTACTGTCAAATAAGCCCAACATTAAAACGCTGATAAAGCTGTAACATATGTTTTCAGGTAATCGTGAGACAAATGGACACCAATGCAAAATGAAATCGGATGCATAAAAAATAACGAGGCTACTTATGCACGTTTCCCTTAAAAGCAACTTATTGTGTGTGTCATAAATACGCGTCTGCCTAAAAAAAAGGTGAATGAACTCCTCTGCACAAACACAAATTAAAGTCTGAACTTAGGTTATGTTGACTGTTTTAATTTATAAATATATTCTCGGTATTAAATATTATTTCATATCAGTAGTTATGATAATAAGCATTAAGCAGCGGTGAAAAACTAGAATATAATTATCATACAATGGCACTTTTTTTTTTTTTTTAAGCCGTATACCCGGCGCAGTTCACCAGCTGTATCCTTATTATGCAGTTAAAGATAAATTGACTGCTAAACACTTTGCGTCACCAGCAATTTCAGCCCCTGAGAAGTCAAACGAGGGGAGTTCAAGGTGATTATTATTTAAAGCAATTGTCCCATTATAAATAATATACCATCATTAACCAGCAATCAATTTTGTACCCTGAGTGGAAACGACTGCGATGAAAAATTGATGATTTTTTTTTCCTTCTTTTTTTTTTTTCTTCCTCCCCCCTTTTGCTCAACCGACCTGCTTCTGTGTCTGTGGAGTCTCCCTTGTCTGTGGGCTTGTTTGGCTCGTCGTCGTCATTTTTCTCCAAATCAATATTCTCGTCCTCCTCCTCGTCCTCGCTCCGGTTCCGGGGGGTCCAGGTCATCTTGTTCTCCTTCTTTAGCCTCCTCCTGGCGTTGGCGAACCAGGTGGACACCTGGGTGAGGGTCATTTTGGTGATGATGGCCAGCATGATCTTCTCGCCCTTGGTTGGGTAGGGATTTTTGCGGTGCTCATTGAGCCAGGCCTTCAGGGTGGCAGTGGCGTCCCGGGTTGCGTTTTTACGGTATGCTGGGTCCCCATAAGGGTAGGTGCCCAAGGGTGCTGCATAAGGGTGGTATCCTATTGAGCCGGCCATACCCGTAGTGTGATCATAGGGAGAACTCTGTAATAATAATAATAATAATAATGAAAATGAAAAAAAAGTGTGGCTAAAGTTCAGTTACATTCCTTTTCTAAACGACTTCAGAATACTTCAAAAGACTAACATAGTTAAACAGCCAAACATGAACACACACATACGCAGACACACGCACGCACGCACGAACACACTGGCTTTAATCCAGCAACTGAAGTTTGTCGTTAATGTCCATGGAGTTTGTTTGAACTTGTTTGGATGCTTCAGATATGATATTGTGCTTCCAGTGTGTTTCCTATTAGTATTTGCATGATATCAGCTCACAGCTGTTTTTATTCTCGCCATTAAAATAGTATAATTTGCAGTTATGATAACGCACTGACATTATGCATGACGGGCCTCACATTCTGTTTCTTTGCCTATTCTAATGGGATCAGCCTTTGTGGTAACTAGGCCTACAGAGCCAGTCTGTATGAATTACTTGTGTTGCCACGAGATCAGTCTTCTCCGTATACAACAAAAGTAAATCAAATTTTTCCTCTGTCCTTTCCCAGAAGTTGCAAAATTTAAGTCTCTCAACTCGCACAGCCCGCAGAAGGATAAGGAACAAATACAGTGACCTAAATTGCCTTCAGACGGCGCGTTGTAGTCAGTTATGAGCGTGGAAGCTTCGGCGAGTCATTGCCCACTCCTTGGTATAAAACAACAGAAAAAAAAACTACAATTTACTTGAGGCGCATAATAGAACAGCGCTCAGATAAATTAGTTGTTTGCTCAACAACACGTTTTCTGGACCTGCCGTTCTGTAATTTTATATCCATGCACACATCAGTGACGCACATTTCTTCCTAATCGCTGGACCCCCCTCCCCGATACACTTAAGGCTCTTTACAGCGAGCTGATATTCTCGCTTTTACTTCCCATTACATTGAATAATCACCTTTAGTTTACTCACCACGTACGAGGTGAATGTGGCAGCTGCCGCCGCGTCTGCACTGTATGGTAAGTGGGAGTTGTAGCCTGGCGAGGCGCTGGTGAACGCAGTAGATCCGGCATAGGGCGCAAAAGCAGATCCCGAAGAGGATCTCCCAAGTTCCTCGGTTCTGGGTCCGGATATAACGCTGGTGCTGTACGCAGGGCATGAATACAGGGCTAAAGAAGCGGACGGCTGGTACAAGTAGCCCTGAGGATACGCCATGCTGGAGCCCGGAGAGTATAAGCCACTTAACTTGCGCACTTTTCTCCCCTTTATTTTCTCATGCGCTGCTGTCGGAGCGCATAGAGCCGTGTGTCTGCAGACGCGCTGTCTGTCCCCCCCCCTACACACACACACTTTCTAAATGACAATGGTGAAGGCAAAAAGTAAAAGTGACTAAATAAAAAATCGGCTCAGATTTTGGATGGATTGTTTTGGTCGCTGCCCGGCCAGCCTCTGCCCGTTGGATGTTGTGTCTCGTTTTGTTTTTCTGTTGCTCCCTTATCGGAGTTGCACCGTCGCTCTCATGCCCGTGCAGAAGTTTTTTTTTTTTACCCGTCGGACGGGGGCTTTGCTTGGGAAAATGTCCTGCCAAGATGCTAAGTTGGAAATTGAGGATCCTGACGCCTACTACGCTGCACACTACGCTCCTCCTCTCGGGGTGTAGTCACCGAAGGAAAAGGCAAGCTTATGTTGGGCAACCACAGCCCTGCCCAAATCCATGCTCTCTCTCTCCCTCTCTCTCTCTCTCTCGCTCTCGCTCTCTCGCTCGCTCTGTTGCCTCCTCACCCCCCCCCCCCCCCCCCCCCCCTCCTCTCGCGTTAACTAACAATCCTTCTCATTCTCTATTTCTCTATTTTTTTCCTCTTTAACAAGGCTCGTTGCAGTAAGTCTGAAGTGCGTCTGGCAGCCCCCCTTTGGATGGCGACATCATGCGAGTCTGTCAACTCCCAACTTTCTTCTTCTTCTTCTTTTTTTTTTCCCAAAATACGAAGCCGTCACTTTCACACTTGATCAATAACAAATCGGCTGTTGTGTGCCAGGATATGGGCTTGCAAGATACCGGCAGGAATTAAAAAGGCGCTCCACTGCTGTGCTCTCTTTTTGTTATTCTTTCCTTTGTGCGTAGAAAAGTCGTCATTTTAAATATGTGCGTTAAAATCAACAGACTGGTGCTCCGTGATCTCCGTGCACCTTGTGTTAAAATCCGCAGTGGGAGTTTCAGATGGATTACCGCTATTGTGCACGTCGACTTTCTAACGCCAGAGACGAATATTGCATTGGTAAGATATATGACAGCTGAAAAGTAAAAGTAAGATGGAGCAAACGGGACTGGACCCAAACAGCTTTATCAGAATAGTTTAACGATTGTCAAAAAGAAAAAAAACAACAACTTTTCCTTAGTGACATTTGTGTGTTGTCAATATAGAAGGGGGGCTATGTTTAGTCTGCGCCGTCACTTGTGTTTGAACGATTTACTGTGGCGACGGTTAAATAGTTTTGTAATAGATCCTGGAATAAACCAGTCAGACACACACCGTCTCAGAAAGTCATGAACCCTCAAGCCAGGGAAGATTAGTGCCATCTACACCAAATCCGCCTGGACCAGTGGATGTAATCTCATTTGATCAGTGGAGATACATTTCTGTGCTGAAATATTGCATAGCATGTATTTATTTAACATGCCACTGTTATGGGCGATACTTTTTATATTTCACAGGTATCAGACACCTGCCAAATCTCTGTTAAGCAATGGTCCAGATAACAAAAAATACAATGATTAAAATATTATTATTGTTGTTATTATTATTTTTGTAACTACTAGTAGTATTTCTAATAAATCTTAAAATTTATATTGTATTCGGAAGTAACCATCTAACGTGGCTTCAAGAAATATTAATCGGCTGTTATAATTATTTTGATTATTTAAAAAAACAAACAAACAAACAAACAAAACTCTGTTTCCAGTATCTAAAAGCTGTTTTCAGTCTGGTGATTGACTTTCCAGTTCAAGTCTCAGATAAGCCGAAAGGGATCGCTGTAGGCGCTGCTAAAGAGTGTGTGCACACACTCACGTGTTTTTTTTTTTTTTTTTACGCTCTGAAAACCTCTAGAGAGCAAAGAAGGATGACGCTGGTACAGTGGGAGCCGACGCAGACTTAAAACACACACACACACAGAAAGAGAGAGTGACAGAGAGAGAGAGAGAGAAAGGAAAAAGAAAGAGGAATGGATACACAAAACGACCCTACAGTATAGCCTAATCAGATGACAGTGATACTATGAGACCTACTTTCACAGCCTCCTGTAGTGTTTAGACAATCAACTAATTACTGGAACTTTTTTTTTTTTCCAATAACAGCAGCTATAAAAGTGACAGTAGTTGCTTATGACAGGCATCATCCCTACTTATGTTATAAATGCGGGGAGAAAAAATAGCATAATATAGCCTCATTATTAGACACAGGTATTTTCTTTTTATACTGACATGATCGTCCGCCATGTACATCCCGAGATATTAAAGGAAACTTCCACATTTTTAGAAGTCTTTGTGCGGGTGTGTGGGCTGCATTGCATTCAAAATTAATGGCATTATATAGCACTGTGTTCATTTATTGTTTAAAAAGATGCCGACAAAGTTTACAGAGCAGAGGAGCTGGGATGAAGGGTCTGTGTCATGTGTCCTCCTTAATGCGTTTCGGTTGAGAGCTGCTCTCTGAAGTAGGAGGAGGACCCATCATTTGAGATCACGGAGCCTATAATAGGAGTAGGTTATGGCAACTGCTACCACCTCTCAGCACTGCACTGGCAAAAGGAAGAGGTGTAGGTGAGTATAGGTTTGCTCATTTGCGTATATATATATATTATTTTTTTATGTGCAAGTCTGCATTTGTTGTTTTTTTAGGTGCGTAAAAGTGTATTGTCTTCACGCAGTATGGTGATCCGAATTTAATTCTCTATGTGTGGTGTTTGGACAGCGTCTAACTTTATTGCTTGCTCTTCGTTATCGCTTATTCTTCTATTTTTTTCCTTCTTCTTCTTCTTCTTCCCTGAGAGGACGACCTCGGTTTTGACGCATGAAAACGGCTTTACGTGGCAGAGAAGAAGTGAATGAAAGATGGTGCATGCCACTTAAAAATGCCTTAGGGAGCAAGTGTAATCTAAATTGGATATAGAGGCTATTATTACACAACATTATGCGTTGTGGCGGACTAATTGCGTGGCTGGGTGAGTTAAACAGTCAGTTAATGTCGTGGCGGACAGGTTTCTGGAGCGCACAAGGTCAGCTGTACTGCTCCCAAGCCTTTAGTGGTGTACAGAAAAATGCTTCAAGTGTTCATGGGATTTTTAACCATTCTAAATCTGTGTCCTAAACCGATTAGTTGACACCAATTTTTCTTTGATGTATTAGCTGAGGGCTTTTGCCACTTGGAAGCCAATTGAAATTCAAAACAGTTTTCGCTCCAAATGCTTTGGGGAGATTTGCTGCAAATAATGGATGTAATTTATTTTTGACCTTGCATTTTTTTTTTTTTTTTTTTTGAGGACTGGGGTTATTAAATGATTAAACATATGCCGTATGCTACTTAACCAAACTAGTAGCATCCTATACATCTATTATTAGCTATTATGGTCAAAGTAATTATTATTTCAGCAGTAATTTTTACTTTTTTATTCGTGTATTTTAAAATGTGATAGCCATGACTTCAGTTGTTATTGCACTTATTGTGTTTTCATGCTGCTAATGTTACTGCTGCAAAGTTGTTCTATTACTCAAATGTATTAAAAATAAGAACTGATTGTTTATTTGTCTATGTTTTGAATTTGTTCAGATCCATGTTGAGGAAGTCTTCTTATGTCACCAAGCAGTCAGTGAAATGCCCCCCCCCCCTCCCCAGCACGCAGGCATGCAAGCACACACACACACATACACACACTTGCATATAAAACGTATCTGTGGCACCAATTAAAGTCACTTCATTTAATTGATTTTTTGGAAGTGATGATTATTGGACACGTGTATATGTTCTACATAAACTACATACAACACACAACTCTTATTTTGTCTCTTTTCAATCACTTAATTTGAATGATTAATGTTTTACTTGATAAATATCACAACCTTTGCTCACATGACCTGATACGCAATTCAGATTTCATGATTTTTTTTTTTTAAATGTAACTTTTTAAAAATCACAATTTCCATCAAGCCCAAAGAGCCAATTTGGCTTTCAGGAGAGAGAATCTATTTTCTGATCCCTTTTCTGTTCCTGCGATCTCTTTTCTTTTATTGACCTGAATGAAGATGTATGGAGCAAGAGAGTGTGTGTGTGTGTTCGCTTTACTCCTGATGGGGCCCCGTCTGGCCCCCCTCTCCCAACTCCCCATGAACCCCGTGAGGCTGAATGGCAGGGCTCTGGATTGGCTAAGTGATGAAATGATGACCCTATTATGAGAAGCGATTCCAAAATGAGAGGTATCAGACAAAGATTGCACCCTTCTCTCACTGTCACGCTGTCCTCCTGCACCACACTGCCAGCTGCGCAGATGATGATTGATTCGCTCGGGATGGATCACAGGAAGCACCCATTGATTTTTCAGTGTTTTATCAAAAATATTTATTTACAGTTGTATCCATAGAGCACACCCAGACTCACCCCATACCCTCTTTTGCAAATGGGGGATGGTATAAAGGGGATAATTCTCCCTACTCCATGACAAGACAAATGACCTGTAATATTATTTCAGAAATGAGTCAATAGGCTCAGTGACTAAACGAATATTGATTGGCTATAATGAAGCCTGAGTGTGAATATGAGCTCTTTCAGGGGCCCTGCTGCAGACTCCACTGTCAGCATTTATACACTGATGCCAGACCTCTCCGACTGAGTGCTTTACACACAATACAGATCTGCTACTACAGCTGGGACAAAATAAACCTCATGTTAGTGAATATCACAGATGGTGAATCCACATACTTAACATTCCCTTGTTCCTCTCACTGGTGTGTACCTGTATATTCTGATTCATGATCTGTGGGCTTCCGTGCCTGACTGTTGTCTAACTAGACCTACGGCTAAATAGCATGTTTGTTTTGAAGGTGCTATAGGTGCCATATGGTAATCATCTAAATCCCCAACTACTTAAAAGCTCTTGAGGCATGTAGGAGGTACTCCTGCAATGCCTTCATGAAGGTAAAGTGATACAACGTACAAATCAAATGACTACCAGAATGCTAAAACCACAGTGTGGGAGCTGTGCCCTAGATATTTGCACTGACTTAATCCAATTGAAATAGTATGAGTGAGTTGCAGGGGCTCCCAGGTCTGTTGCTTGCTTATGTATGTGATGCATAATAGAAGTTGACGAGGTTGGTGATAGATCACAGCCCAGGTAATGTAAACACATTAATCCCTTAGGGTTCACGTGCATGTTCTTTCTCTTTTTCTCTTTCTCGTCCCCTTTCTCTCTCTCTCTCTCTCTCTCTCTCTCTCTCTCTCTCTGAGCCCCCCCCTCTTCCCTCCATGTTCATCATCTTCCCTAAATGCGTTAGTGGAGCACAAACCAGAAGCAGCCTTAATCTGTCAACATGCCCTTTAATTGGAGGGAGAAAACAACACGTGCTTCTGGTTGTGCCATTCCTAAGTGCACATGCCAAAGAAACACAGAGTTCATGGAAGAAGTGATCCCGGGAGAGCAGGGCATAATTAAAAGTATCTTTTAATAGGCTTGTAATGCTGAGCCTGACTCTTGTTGCCTTAAGTAGAGGGCGAACTCTGTGGCTGGAGACAGACGTGCGAGGGGGCTTCTGCTCAGAGAACCTGTAAACGATACGTTGCCTCGTCGTCATCAGACATGCAGTCTCTGCCTCAGTCACCGCACTCGGGACAACAACCACTTTCCGCCCCTGCTGCGGACACCTCGGCTCACCCATTCCCGTGTTCTTTTGTTCCCCAAATGAGGGACTCTCCTCCACAACATCACCTCTCCTTCTCTCCTCCCTGGCCACTTTGGCAAGTCGTGTTCTACCTCCTACTCACAGCACCAGTGGGGAGTGAGAAGTGGGACTAAGGGGTTGATTTGGGGCCTGCTGCACTGTAATCAAATGAGACTGCTTAGGGGAGAGGAGAAGGAGGAGGTGGAGTATTATGTTCTGTCGTGCATTCCACTGCAGCATTGTTGCTTTTTTGTTTTTGTCAGGGCAGACTTTGATGCTGTATCCCCTTACCTTTGTAGTCCCGGCAGCCATGTTTCATAAACACAGAATGGGAAACATCCTCAGCATTAGAAATTTAGATTGCCGCTTTCCTCCTGCCACTCTGCATTCCGCACGTGCCCAGTCGCATTCTCCATCTCCCAGTGCTGAAGTATTAAGTTTCCTCTCCCATGCCTCTGATACATTTAAACATCTTACAATCGGGCCCTTTTATTCGGTGTGTCATGTATAATCTGTGGTAACAACAATGCCGGCATGGCTCTGTGTTCCTTTCTCTCTCTCTAGGTACTGAAGTATTCCGCTGCTACAGTTTTATTTCAGGACAATTGCACATGCAAAATGCTTACATGCTTGAAATTGAGGGGGTGCCAGGTGCTCAGTTTAGACCTTGTCTTTATGATTGAGAGAGTAATGTTAATATCAAGCTAAGCATTCTATAGCGTACTCCTTACTTTTTATTATCACACAGGGAATAGTCAGTGCTCAATTGTCTTTGTAGTTAACTGAAAATCTCAGTGGGATTCAGTGTCTTATTATTCTAAATCTAGATTAACTCATTAAAACCCAAAGTATTCGGCTCTGCTGCCTGTATTTTACTATCTTGCTGCAGTCTTCTTAATATACTGTATTCTCTATAGGCTAATTTCACATGTAATTGAATATTTAAATGTCAAACCTTGATGAGAATCGTGGCAAAATAATGAAATTACCACCACAAAAGGGCAGTTTTATTAGGCATAGTACACATTCTGCTTTTGCTATCAGAAATAATCTTTTCTGTACTGTGCTGAGCCTCAGGTCTTCCTCTTCCTCCACCTCCTCTTCTTCTTCTTCTTCTTCTTCTTCTTCTTCTTCTTCTTCTTCTTCGAGTATCCGTTTTGTCCAACATCTGACACACTGCCCTGGGTGATTGAGCCAGACGTGGAAAGCCAAAGCGGAGATGCTCTCCTTAATGCCTGACACCTGGTGCAGATTTGGAAGGGATTGCACTACAGGTACTGTCTTACCTCTTTCCCAATCCCATAAAGTCCCTGAGGTATTTCCTTTTCTGTTCGCGGCTGTGTTTGTTTCTACTCTGCTTTGCCACCCAACTCTCCAGCCTCTGTCAAAATCGGCCCCTGTGTTGGGATTAGTGCGTGAGGGTGTGTATCTATCATTCCTTTGATACACACTATTCTGATTTGTTAAGGTATTTTTTAGGCCCCAAAAGATGTCAATAGGATTAAAATCTTGTGTAGACCGTCTCAGGTTTTCAAAAGGACAAAGCTTAAGAAAGAAGTTATGTAAACTGCTTTTTTTTAAGTTAAAAAATCTACTGTGCACAGTTTAATTTCTGTTTATAGCACCAGAACTGAACATTTAACTCAGTCACATAATTAGATGTGTTTCCATTCAACAAAGAAAGGAATTAATTTTGCTTGAATGAATATCGATATCAAAATACTTCCTATGCTAACATTATTAATTTTCTAATACCACATCTTCTCCCTTGTATCCATCTGTTCCTGTTTTTTTTACACCACCCCCCTGCTCCTGCCACACCCTCTGTCAGGGTGTTCTTTACAACTGGACACGTTACTCAGGAGTGTTGCTGCTCACCTTACAGCTTGCAGGCACATCTGCAGGCTATGCTGGGACAGCATGGCTAGCCAACACAAACACAGCAAGGACATCAAAGGCTGGCAGCCCCGACTGCACCACCTGAGCATGTTGATTGCAATACACCGCAGTGTCATCTGACCTGGGAGAGGAGAGGATTTTGTTGTGCCAAGTGGAGGCATTATATCCATTAAATGCTATGAAGGCTTGCTATCTGAGTACAGCAAATAAGTAATACAGCAGGAAATCAGTTTTGAAAGATCAATGGATTTAAATTTTTTTTTTTTGGTTGTTTTTTTTTTTTAGTTTGTTTCAAAAGATGTTCAGAGCATACGATTTGAGGATGTATAAAGAGTTTCGAACCTTTAAAGCACAATTATAATACAGTACTGGCTAACCACTGACAGAGTCGTAATGCATAAGTTGTGAATTATGCTCCATAGTAATGTAATAATCCTTCCTGGATACACTGGATATACTGTATTTTGAGCATCAGTGAAACACAAGCAAGTGCACTCCTGGTGAGCTTCATAGGCGCACTGTTTATGTTGACACATGCAACTCTCTTCCTGATGCAAATGCAATCTAAACATTAGGCAAAGGGAAGGCAAGCGTAGCCCATAAAGGCTGTGAGCTCCAAACACTTTGAACAGACAACTATCACTAATCACTCCCAGAGCAGTGCGGCGTGTAATTACTCTGCCAAACGTTTGCCTTTCACAGCTTAGCACTGGGAGCCCTGACCCTGCGCTTCCCTGTCTTTCCTCACCACTCTGTATGAAGGGGAGGACACCCCCTCCCCTCCCACTTCCCCTTCTCCTTACCAAGGGGGTAGGCAAGCTGAGCTCCCTCTCAATATTTAGAGAGAGAGTGGAGGAGGAAAGAGAGAGAGTGGGAGAAAGACAGGGAGGGAGAGGACTGAGGTTGGTGCTTCCGGCTTTGTGGGAGCCCATTTAAACAGGCTTTGAAACCCTAGCCATCCGGAGATCAGAAATAGCCTTATTGACTGCATGGGCCCTGAAGTGACTGAGCACACAGGGTTCTTAGAGTTCACCCTTCCTCGCCACTCGGAACAGGAGGGGGGGGCATCGCATGCAAGGGCCATCTACAAAGACTCTGGACATTAATTTTACATCAGGAGAAAAAATAATATTGTTCCGGCTATTTTTAGTGTCACAAGGTTGTGCCATTGTATAATTTCTTTGTGTGTGTGTGTGTGTTTTATTTCTTGCAGAGTGCAGGACGTCTAATTCTCCTCACCCTCCTCACCCTCGGTCCTATTTACTGATATTAGTGATCTGGCTGTCAGTCTGCTGTGTGATCTGTCCGCTGTCTGGGTGAATGCTGATAAGATGACACAATGCAAATATGAAGTGTGAGGGAGCTGCCTTGGCAAAGCAGGTAGGATGTGCAGGCACCAGGATCCCATAATGACTATTAGCTGGATTTCACAGGCTGCTTCTGATCTCTGGCAGTGACAGGGGCCTTTATAAGAGGATGGGTGTGCCACTACCCCTCCTAATAAGTCAAGTCAAGTCAAGTCAATTTATTTATAATAACTCTCACATATTCACCCAAAGGCACACACACACAATAGAGGGTAATATATATGAGATTGTGTAATATATGAAGTTTGATACTATATGCCATTTAAGTGTAGGGTTTTCCTTCAAATTTGTCCATATTTTTATCGCAAAAATGTGATTAGATTTCCGCCTATTATTTCTTTTTCTTTTCTTTCCTGGCTTATTATTAAGTTATGAATAAATGGAAGCAGGGGTGTGTTATATTTTCAGCTGGCCCACCGGCACAATGGAAACACAGAACTTTAGAGCAGAAATGATCATTTCAGCATATTATGGATGCATAATGTATCCTTATCTTAATTTCACTACTAGTCGTCTTCACCATATTGTCATGCACTTCACCGCTGTTGTACAAGTTCATTTGGACCTGCAGTAGCTTAAAGAGCTCTCTTGGTTGCTGCATGATCTTGTAAAGGCTTTTCAGAGAGACCCATTTTATCACTGATGTAGTAATTTCACTTCATCAGTCAGTTGTGACTAAAAATACATCGGGGATTAGCTTCATGGCCAGACTATCTTACACAGCTTTGATAGCATAATGGGGGCTGGTTGCTCGTGGTTACAGTCATCTGATATGTAGGTTCATAACACTCAAAACTGCACTTACAATACTACAGGGTTTTTGAAAAAGAATGATAGAGTGTGATCTTTTTAAACTCTCATGAAAATTAAGTGTCTTCCCTCTTAATTTCTTTGTAGGAGCATTTTGTGAAGATGAAAACAGCACCCACCCCCACCCCTTCCCCTTTCTCTTTTCTATTCTACACAAATTAGCTATGGTCCTGGAGGGCAAAATGACAAGAGGTTACTGGAAGACTATGTGTTTAATTAATTGAAAAATGCTTAAATTGCTTTTACAGTTGTTATGTGGAGTGAAAAAAGGGAATCCGTGTTGCCAGTACTCAACCATAATTAGCACCCACGGGAATTAAATATTTAGCATTAGCTGTGTTGCAGCACTTAGGACACAAATTTCTATTTTAACTATGAAAGCGAGCCTGTCTTAAGTGCATGAGTCTGTGTGGACAGCTGTGCAAAGGGGAACAGCACAGGATATTTCAGCGAGACACCCCAGTGGCATTCCGGGTCCTTCCACATCACATGTGTAAGAGATATGGCAGTTGTATTCCCAGGGGTTAGGCATTACTCAGAGTATTTAGTTTTCTAATTAGGCTGAGGGCCTTCGTCCATGCCTGCCACCACCATGGGAGCCAATGAGAATTTCCTCTCTTATGTGTCAGCTCTCTCTCTCTGAGACACACAGAGAAAAAGAGAAATGGAGAGAGGGAGAGAAAGAGAAAGCATGTGTGAAAATGAGAGAGAGATACGCACATGGTTGAGGGAGAAATAAAAGACCTGGGGAAAAGCCTTTGTTTATTCCAACTTTAATTACACATTGCCTTTAATGACTCCACTGGTGTGTTTGAGGCTGGAGAGAGAGAGAGAGAGAGGCTGTGGAGCCTTAATGATCTGTAGCAGTGGATGTCAGCCGAGCCGTTGGAGACTTAAAGCCCATTTTTAACAGTCCCTTTTGGTTTGGGCCTAGAGGCGACAGCGCAAATGGGGTTCATGCTAAGCCACACTAGACTAGACTCTGGGACTACTTCAGCGTCTGGTCAGCCTGTTTCGCAGAGGGGCTGGGCCATTTGGAGGCATCAGCAGCTGACCACAGCAACTGTTGGACTTGTCAGTGTGCATTAGGTTACCCACTAATGAGGAGTAATACGGGTTATCCCAACTTTACCAGACTTTGATCTTTGGGCATGGTGGGATTTTGACGTAGGGTTGGAGAAGGTACGCTAAGATTGGAACTGGAATTTGACCCCAATTTTATGTGCATGTAGAGGAGGATGAGAAAAGGCAACGCATAGGTAATTAAAGGCTCTAACTTTGGAGCTTGGATGAACATTTTTGAAGTGTAACACAATGTAGGCTCCATCAATATGGATGTCTTCTATTAGTCAGTAAGGAGGACTGGGGGTGGGGGGCACAGGAGGTTCCCATCAGGCCCAAACGTTATCACAGTGGCCAAACATGGCTTCTGTTAAGATACAATATACCATAACCGACCTCCACAAACCTGATTTATCTTTCCAAACTTGGATCTTGCTCTGGGAAAGATACATTAGTACATGAAAGTCAAAACAGATGACTTTACTGGATTAAATCACTGAGTCATGTTCAATTAACACAGCAAGAACATGTAGCCCTTTGAAAAGCCGTGTTATTTGTTTTGACACACAGCTCTCTAAAAAAAATTCAACCACCTCAGCTTCAGCGCTGAACGTTAAAACCCCTTGTTCTGTAAAACAAATTCTCCGGATTATTCAAAGCTCTGAGAATTAGGATGGAAAAATCCATGCGTAAAATTACCGTCCATTCAACTTCATGCAATATTTTCCTCTAGAGGCAAATATGTTAATTGGGCTTCCTAAAGTAGCTCAATCCTCAGGTTATTTAATTTCCCCAAAAGCCTTAGCTGTGCTGAATTCAGAAGGAATATGGTTGTAAAAACTTTTCACACCAGCAAGATGGCCATCAGGGGAAAAATAGCAGCATCAGGGAGAAATGGAAAAGAGAATAATGGTGAAGTTTAGGGAGAAGAAATATATATGTGGTGCAATGAAAGCTTTTATGGAAGACACAGCTGATTATACTTACTAAAAAAAAAAAAAGAAAAAAGTTATTTTAATCTTTCATGATGCGGTGCAATCATTTCTCAAGTATGTTAATTTAGCAGCAAGCCTCTAAATCACACGAGACTGTGCTTAACGCAGTTGTGAATAAAACTGAACTGAGCTTGATCTGCCAAAGAATCATCAACCTCATGACTGTCATGTCATCTAATTGCTTCTGTGTGTTTTTTCCCAGAGACTGTGTGCAGCTCGGTCTCTGGCCCTTAGTGCTCTAGCAGCCTGGTCAAAAAGACATGCTGGCAGAGCCCCAGGGTGGATGCATCGCCCACGCACGCTGCCCTAGCCAGATCCCAGAAGTCTTTGTGGTGAACCACTGACCGTGCTGCTCCCTATTTTCCTCCAGCCCAGCAAATAATGTGTCAGAAAAAGATTATTGATAGCCCATAAAAGAAGAGCCAGAATGTTGTTGCCTCTCTGCTCCAACTTTAAAGAACAATACAAGTGCTAAACCATCAGTTTGAACGCTGCACTGCCCCTGAAAGAGCACAGCATTTATTTTTCTCATTGTTGTTTAGTTTGAATAACTGAATGACTTATAAATGGGTTACAACTGGAACATGAACAGACAACAATAACTATTTGTTTAAAATGCCGCTTCACTTTTCTTTACATTTGAAAACCTTGTAATAACCTTGGCAGCCTTGACCTGCGTCTTTTAAAAGAAAAATGAAATTTCTCAAAAGGAACATTTAAATTTCCTCGCTGCTCTGTTGAGTCATTCACAGTTTCGCCCAGTTTACCAGACGCTGGCAAAGCTGTTGCTCATCTGGCCTAAATGTGGCCTGAGTGGGTGATTCTCAGACACATGAGGGAAGCTATATTTACAGAATTAACGACACACTCCGTCCGCCGCACAACAGCTGCCTGCTACACTTAGCTGATTGAGACTGAAGGCTCGCTCCCATTTGCAGAGCGCCGTGATTGAACAGTTGGGGGAGCTTTATGTGTGTTTTGCTCTCCTGATGCTAGAAATCAACAGTGACACTCCCATGCAAAAGCGACCACTTGTTCAGGCAGATTGACTTTGTATGGACTGCTTATGAGACGTCCACCCCCTTTGTTCAGAATTGCACTTTTAATGTTGTTCGGCCATCTTATCCACATGTTCGCTCTCTGGGAGGCAGTGTGTGATGTGTTGCAGAGATATGGCAAGGCTGGGCTCAGCAGCAATGCCCTTAAACGAGAGAAGGAGTGAATGATTCAAGTCATTGCGTATACAACTCTGTGTTTTGCTGTAAAATCTGTGTTTATGTTCACTGCAGGCATAATTCGCAGTGTGTGTTAAAGGGCTCCAGGCTATGCAGACACATGACTGGCAAACTATTTCTACCCACTGTGAGAACCAGAACCAAAAAAAAAAAAAAAAATTAATATGAGAAACAAAACATACTTCTAGATGCTATTTATACAAACAATGTGAAAATGTTTAAATTTTTGTGTCATGGCTGAAATTTTATTTCACACTCCACATCATGAGTGTTGCTACATTCTCAGTCAAATCCAGATGTCAGTAACTTATACAAAGCCAGACATAAGCAGGGTATCATAACGTATAATAGGAATAATGGCCCTTTGATTTTTGGATTTCCTATTGGAACACCTGTCACTTTTTGGCAAGGGCACACCCCAGCACCAGGTCTCCTTTGGTAGCGCTGGGGGAGGAGTATATGTATGTGTGTGTGTGTGTGTGTGTGTGAGAATATGAGTGTGTGAGAGAGTGGAAGATGAAACAGCCGCCGAGGAGGCAGTGATCACACAGACAGACGGGGTGAGTGACAGACAATACCTGCTGTAAAATTCCCTCACATCTCCCCTGATCTGTATTCATAGATCTTGGCTGCTACGCACTGCAAACTGTAGCCCACACCAACGGGCTCTTTTGGCGCACCGCCCCGCTCAGTTTCACTCTTGCAACTCACACAGACCCCTTTTTCACTCCTTCTCAAAATATTTGCCATCTTTTGTTCTTTGTCTAAATGATGCCTCTGATCACGAGGTGAAAGCTGAAAGGAGCTCTGTGACAAATATGGACTTTTTCCCATCTCTTCTAATCGCACCTAATTCTGCTCCTTCAAGTGTAGGGCTCCCCTTTTGAGTGTGTTCTTAGACTCTAAAACCTTAGAAATGAGTACTTT
This sequence comes from Toxotes jaculatrix, assembly GCF_017976425.1. Lineage (NCBI taxonomy): Eukaryota > Metazoa > Chordata > Actinopteri > Toxotidae > Toxotes > Toxotes jaculatrix. Next base: position 9,655,539 of record NC_054394.1, on the reverse strand, counting down.
TTTGGCAATTTGTTTTTTTTTTTGGCAAAGGGACTGCTCTCCTTGCTCAGCACGACAAATAAAAGCCCTCATACTAAATGTTTGTTTTACCTCTTTCGCCTGCATGCTACGCACATTGTTCCCACACCACTTTCTAGTAATTCCTTCAGACTTTTTCTGCACTGTTTATACTCAGTGAAAGTCCTTCAAAAGGGGTAACACATGACCATTATCAGTGCTATCAGAGCCCTTGTTTTGGTGCCGTTACACCCCCCCCCCCCCCCTCGATGACTGACTCCAGGCCTAAAACTTCCTGAAATCTAAGCTATGTTGCAAGGGAAACACACACACTCTGAGGACACCACAACACAGGGGCTGCTCAAACTGGATTAGGTTTGTTGTGGCAGATCTAGGTTTCAGGTTTGACTTGAGTAATGTGTCGTTTAATTTCTTCGGGAATTGTTTTGACAAAACAAGTTAGCGTAAAGTCGGAAATGTCGTCTAAAACAAAAAGGGTGTGCGTAGTGTGTATGTTTTTTTTGTGTGTTTTTTTTCTTCATGCTCATGTGAAGCAGATGTCAGTCATCAGCGAAGTGTTACAGTGGAAGTGACATCAGAACCCTGGAGGGCTTGCACTGCGAGAGAGGCTTTTTGATATGATTTCTGAGAACAGAGAGTTTAGCAAAAAGAAAGGAGTTGCTTGCGTCTCTGTTGTTGGAAAAAAAAAAGTCTTTCTATATACAAACAGCGGAGATGAACTGGAAGGTGCTCTGCCACGCTTTTACTGAATCTTTATCATTGTCGCTGTCAGCAGAGGTAAATGCCATGATTTGTGTCGCTAAATTACACATTTAGCGTGACAAGGGTAATTATTGTGACGTTAGCACACACAGATGGAGAAATGTTTGTCAGCCATGATTATAATTACAATCATTCTGTGATACTGAACCTGATTAGTGTTGTGTTTGATTGACCTGCATGTTGAAACCAATTTAATATGTTGCTGTGCATTTTTCCACATTGATAGGTGTTGCCTGCGAGTGCATGATCACTGTGAACAATGTAACTGGACCTTTAAAGGTGCAGTCTTTTCTCTGACCATAAGCGGACGCTTAAGACAAAGCTGCCGATTGGCCGCGGCCTGCCGAGCTGATCTTTATCCTGGCTTGTCTCAGGCTGGAGGTGATGATGCCCACAGCAGCCAGAGATTGATGGGGGGCCAACACAAGCGGCGAGAATGAGCTCTGGCCTTTGAAGTCGTGCACATGGAGGGAAATTGATATATCAGTTTAAGCCCTGGACCCTATTAAAGGAGCCCCCGTCAGGTTAATGTGATAGCCTCCATGTTACCCCCAGACCCATTCAGGTCAGCCCTAATTCCTGCCCCTGCTCTCTGCAATCTCATTTTAGCTTCCCATCAGTAATGTTCTTCCCATCAGAGGAGCTCTGCTAGGGAGTATATCACACAGTCAAACACTGGGCCATCTCTCTCCCTTAGTGATTTAAACCTCCAGCCAGCACGTTAATCACCAGCCAGCGATTTCCATGGTTATTTGTACAGGTTGGACAGTCTTTAAAGTGGGGTCTGTAGAGGAATACACCTCCCTAGGCAAGGCTCTTGCATCCCCTCTTTCCCCAAACTCCCCTTCTCTTGTCTCCTCATCCCTCTAGTCTGGCCTTTCTGAGTTTTTAGCCCCTCGTCCCCATGGTCTAACAGCTGAGGAGGGGCCCCAGGTCCGATGGAGGTGAGCCCTGTGATCATTCATTTTTAATTGCATGCAGAAATACATTTACATTAAAAATGTAGACTGGTGTCTTTTTAATTCAGACACCGTGTATTTATTATTAAACCTTTGTCTTGGAGGTCAGCTCACAAGGAATCATCTGTCCATCAGATTCAGGTCGTTGTGTGCACCTTGGTCGGCCAGATCATCCCCACATTTTAAACATGTCTGTTATTCACTTTGATTTCCTTCCTCTGTCATAAGTCATCAGGCTGGTCCGAACTACAGCATCAAAAAGAAATGTCACATCACCTGATTTAAACACGAATAAGACTAATGGCAAAAATCTGTGTTTTAAAGCGGCAGCTGACAGTGGTCAGGAGCTGCAGGAAAGTAGAAATTCAGCTGATGAAAACTAGAAGTGAACTTTGTCTGTTGCTACAGTCCTGTGATCAATCCCCTGTGGTTTCGTCTTCGTCAGAAGAAAGGAAAGGAAACCACCAAATTTGCCACATTGCCTGTGGACATTGTTGAGTTACACGGACCTTGCTGTGTGACATGTTTTCACTTTACAAGTCATGTAATCTGTACATTACAGCGGAACATTTTTTTAATTTTACAATAGTGTTGTCAGTAGCTGATTGTGTTTTTCCTACCTTCCAAACAGCCAGAGTTCATTTAGATCAATATATGAATCAAGCAGTTAAATGCACACAGTCTAAACAAATGTGGATGTCATATATATATATATATATATATATATATATATATGTGTGTGTGTGTGTGTGTGTGTGTGTGTGTGTGTGTGTGTGTGTGTGTGTGTGAGAGAGACCTATTGTTATATTTTAGTTCTAAATGTAAAACATATATATAGGAAATTGCCAGTAGATTACAACAGAAGCCTGATTTGGATTTTTATTTAAAATTCATGTTTCACGGACCAAAAACTTATATTTCCAGGGAATTGGCATCTGCTGATCACCTTCTCAGGAATCAGTAGTTGATATAGTCATGAAATGAAACTAGTGACAATCCTAGAACTGATGATGATGCTGATGTTTACATATAAACTCCATCTGTTTCTGGGAGTTCATGGGTTTAAAATATACTTGGTGTTGTTGCTGTTGAAACGTAGACTTTTAGGTTAATGTAATTCCACCATGGTATATTAGTTATGTAACATCAGATGTCTGATATTAGGGTCACTGTCTTGAATTTATCATCATCATCTCAGTTTCACTGTGGCCCACACACATACAGCTACTTGTGATTGTTAATGTGTTGGGGAAAAATCTAATGATTACTAACCTTACGCATTAAAACTAGCGGTAAATAGTTATCATGTATTACTGAAGAAATGTTTATAGTGATTTACACATATACTGTATGTAATAGGTGGACACAATAACAAAAACACCTTTACATAACAACGTAATTCAGTAATTCTGCATTTAAAGTTCAGTTTGTGGAGCCTGCCATGTTTGTTGTTGTGGTGGTATGATGGCTTTACATTTTAATGTTAGGGCTTTTACCTTGTACACCCACTTTGTGAGTATGTAGTGTGTCTGTGTCTGTGTTTGTGTGTGTGAGTGCATATGTCTGAAATTTACAAAAACCATTGCAGATCAGCTTGCTCAGGGTCATGTTGTTCAAAAATTCAAACTTTATTTCCTCATCTCTATAAATAACATTCATTGCCATATAACAGATTCTGTATCTTTTGGTTCTGCTTGTTTCTTTGGGTGTTCTTTATATCTTTGCACAGCATCCTGCATTCCAGGCTTCATTGTATAAAGCAAGAAAAAAGAGAAAAACTCTCAAACAAATTTGTTTATAACAGCGTCTTTTTAGATCTCTGGGCCCATGCATATTTTGTCTCGTCTGAGTCGAGAGTGTTGAGATTAATCCCATGTTGTTCCTATTATTGGCCTCTCCTGAGACATTATGATGTGAATGACTGTCTAAGCGCCATCAGATCCATCAATTGGATTCAAAGAAATGTTATCCATTACTCTCTCCAACCCGGCAGATGTTGAGGTTTTTGTAAGTCGAATTCCTTTATTATGTTAATACCACTGTTTTGTCACATGCACCATTTCCATTTGAGTGGGGTGGAAAAATCATCAGATGGATTTGGCTCCCTCAATAAGAGATGTTTGACATTCAATGAGATGAGAAACATGAAATACACATTTCAATGGCAAGTGGCATATGACAATCACAACAAGGAGGTCCTTTGAATGAATAGATGATCACAATATAATGGTGGCACCATGTTGTGTTTTTAAGACACTGCCTTGTATAAATTTTGCATTGATTATGTTGTTTTGAAATGCACGGATACAAAGGATTGGGAACATTTTGTTGCAACAATGGCTGTTTTTTTTTTTTTTTTTTTTTTTGCTTTTATTTTTTGCTTTTGGCTCGACTTTTTCTTATCTTACCAAAAAAAAAAAAGCTAACAGCAAACATACAACCACAGGGACATGCAGCCTTGAGGACACAGGAGTGCAAAATTTACCATTGCTCTCCTCTATTGTTCAACATATTCAATTAAATGGCACACACATACCTGTTCCTAGACACATGGTCTTGTTTGCGCACCAGGGTGTGGCAGGGAGTGTGTGTAAGTGTACAAATGTGCAGTGTGTGCAAAAGCCATGAATTCGTCGTACATTGAAAGTTTTATTCTCTTCTCCAGACTGAGAAATTAAATTCTAATTGACATGAAGCTAACAGTAAATTATTAGAGGTGATCATGAACCTTATTTAGTTTTACAAGTGGATTTCATTTTGATGGGAGACACATTTACGATGTGAATAATATATGTTTGTGTTTATGTCTGCACACTGAGCACATGTGTGATAGTGTGTATGTACATGTACTATGTGTCTGGATGTCTGCATATCTGCAAGTGTGTGTGTGTGTGTTAGTCGTAGGCTCAGAGGCGTAGCGTGGGTCTGCATGAGGGAGTGTGGTGGCAGAGCAGTGCTCTGATAGGCCAGATCCAGGGTGCACTGAAGCCTTTCGCATATATATGGAATTTTTGAATATCTAAACCATTATTTAGCATCCAAATCAGTTCTGCTTGTCTGACTGATGGACAATTTCAGTGTGACCCCGGTCTTTTTGCATGTGACCTATACTGTCGGGATTCTTGCATATTGTTTGGATGTTCACGTTGACTCCTCTCCCGTTTTTCTCTTTGATCCTTTTAGCATGCTCTTTGTGTCGGAATTCATGAAATATTCATAGCTGGACTGTGGCTTTTCCATATCTTTATGTACAATTATTGGCAGCCGTCCTGTTATGTCGAGCCATCTTAATAGTAGGTATTGGGCTCGGTTAAGTGTGACTTCAGATTTTTCTGACAGTTTAGCTGGTCTGTGTTATGAATTGATAAGGTGGGGCATTATATTTGCAGATTGTGTGGTGCGGTTGCCTTTTTAGCCACCATTAATATTGATAAACGCAAATAATGTGTCTCACATGAGAGAATAAAGATCAACTCTGGAATATGAAATACGGAAAACAAATGTATTAATATTATTTTTAGTAGCCGTAATATTATTATTATTATTATAATTATTGTTATCATTATGTGACGCACTTGAGAATATATATCATATGTTTTACTAGTAATTTCTAGCGTCCTCCTTTGGTTTCTTCATCGTCACCTTAATAGAGTCCTGATTTGAGGTATGCTGGTTGTGTCGATAATGCTAACAGGGTTAATAGTGTGTTCCTCTCCATCATGACCAGTGCTATTGGCAGCAGGAGTAATTGGACAGAGGATGTTATTATCATGCCCCCGTGTGCAGCCGAGGATTTGCAGGACCGCAGAGGCCTGCGGTGTGGCCCTTGCCAAACACACTGATGTCCTCGGGAGTTTCACATGTAAATACTGTCTATTCTCCCAGCATTTAATAAATGTTTCTGGAGGTTTATTAATGTGCAAATGGGTGAAAGCGCTGCTCCCCCCGCGCCAGCACAACGTGTGCACAGAGGCACAGAGCTGTTTAAGGAGAAGAGATTCACAAATCAGCCGGTGTGGAGCTAAGCCTGTGGCTCTCTTCACTAGGGAACCACTAGGAGTATTTAATTCTCTCTCTTCCCCTCTCCCCCTCTCGCTGTATGTGTGGATGAGACCTGTGTGTGTGTGTGTGTGTGTGTGTGTGTGTGTGTGTGTGTGAGTTTGTCTGCATGTGTGTGCATGAGAGTCCATTACCTGCCCAAGAGTCTCCATGTTTACTCATTTGTACCATTCTCCAATAAGTTCTCCCACTGCCTCTCCAGCCAGTGAATGGTAGTGGCTGTGCAAGTGAAATTGGGCTGAAAGATGTGAGAGACATCCAGATACTGGTATCGTGCATAGAGTTCCTGCACTCACAGGGGCATACAAATGGGCAAATCTAAGGATAAAGGCTCCCAGGATCCAGCTATAGTCATATGAATGCAAATAGGATTAAAGTGCCAGCTTTAGAGGCTGATATACAATTCACAGTTCTTATAGGAGTCTGGCTGCAGCCAGACCCCGTACACCATCCTCTGCTCCTGGAAAATGAGGATATGTTTATGAAGATGGCTTTCTTGCCCCCCCACCCCCCCCCCCCCCCTTTGAAATGAGGCTCACTGTGATTAGCAGCTCGGAAGGCCCCTCTCATTAGCATTCACTGTCTCATCTTTCAGGTGTTTTTCAGTCAATATTAGTTTGATCTTTGTCTGGGGGATAAATGATTGGCTTGATGTAGCGTGCATTTGTTTTTACAAACCCAACAGAGTGAACTACAAAGAGCTTTTCATTCAGGTTTAGACAGCACTCGAAAGGCTTTTTTTCTCCTCTTTTTTTTTTTTTTTTTTTTTTTTTTACTTGGCTGATTTAACAAGCGTTTAAACCGACTGATCTCAAAAAAAAAAAAAAAAACAAAAAGAAAGAAAAATGTGTTTCATGCTGCGGCTGGCTCTTTCTGTTTCACAAAATAGTTAGTGCAGTCAGGGCCTCTGTGTCCATAACCTCTCAATGACTGTTGATCGCAATAAATATTACTTGACGTTTGGCTGCCGTTTTTCTTGTCGGGGGAGAGAATAACAAGGGCCATTCTGCTTCATATATTTTCACTCATTAGGTTCTTTTTGAGAAACTAAGCCTTGTCTTCCTCTCTCTCTGTCTTACTTTGCTTCTCTCTGCTTCCCCCCTCCCTGTGCTCTTAGTGGGGCTCTGTCAAAACCAAGGCCTGCTTTATCTCCATCCATGAAGTTAAGAAAGCTGGCAAAGCTGTAAATTTGGACGCCCTTCGTTAGAGGAGCTCCCCCGGCTGTAATTCATCTCAATCCTCAGCGGTCTTTAGTTCCCTTTCAGAGGCTGTAAAGTACTGCCTAACACTCACTGGGAGCTGGGGGGAGACGGGGGTACAGAGGGCCCAGGGGTTACCAGAGAAGGCCTCGTGTTTGAGGGGACAGTCCGGGGTCTGTGACACATCGGGGTCAGGTGACAGACTGGGAGATGATATATGGATGCTCGTGTGACACAGTGCTAACAAGACTGGCTTTTACAACGGGTCTCATTTTCCCCTTTCTCCATGTTTCTCCTTCCGTTCTCCCTCACTTTCCAAGTCTCTTTTCCTTCTGTTTCAGTCACCGCTTTCTAGGATGCTGAATCCTTTCAAAACCTTCAGCTATGACAGTCGTCAAATCAGTGGGAAGAAAAAAAAAAAGAACTGCAGAGTGTAACACTGCTGTGGAGAAGTTAGATTACTTTGATAGATGTTAGAAAAGAGTACACAGAAACAAAAACTAAATAAATATCTAAAAATCACACTGTAAAACAAAATCCAAGAGACTGCTGCAAAATTAAAAGCATTAATCTCACTTCTATGGTGTGAAAAGAAATTCTCTCTATATTATGCAGGAAGGATCTAATAATCAAATGTTTTGTATTAATTACTTTACTAAGGTTGTTTTTAAAGTTTTGTAGACTTTAACTATATTTTATAATCATGCATTCATTATTATTTAATAAGGGAAGATGTTTTTTCTAAACTGTAGAATTAAATTGCTCATAAAATCATCTGATTGGACTGAAAGTGCCTTATTGAACATGACCAGAAGGTTGTGACAGGGTCAGAGGGGTTAAAGCACCGTTTGTATAGTAGTATTATATGAAACCCTGTATTGGTTATTGCATAAATTGCAGTATAAACTGCTGAAAACAAGCCTACCAGTTTCAGATTCCAAAGCCCTTACACATGATCAAGTAAAGCGGAGATCCTCCTTTTCTTTTTATCTTGCACTTAAGGGTCAAGTAATCACCATACAGGTGGCTACAGCAGCTAAAAGCTAATTTACTTTATGAGGAGATGCCCAGGCTCGCATGTGTGTATGACTAGAGTGTGAACTTTGTGTAACTATGTTCCCTATTTTTTTAGGCTGAGACTGAACATCCAGTAAAACCCATATTAGCTTGATGGCAGCCAGGCTTTATTTAGGGACGTACCTCTTGAGACGGAATAGAGCGTCCTGTGTCCATGATGGGGTAGTTTGTTTGAGGACGCATCTGATGGGGAGTCAAGGAAACAGGTGGGGGGTAAGTGTGTGTGTATGTTTCTGGGTGGAGGGGGTTTAGAAATAGCACTCAGGGCTAGGTCCTTACGTCCCAACTATCCACCCACCAGCAGTCAGCCAGCCACCCAGCCAGCAAGGCAGGAAGAGAGGCCTGTGCCTGCCCTCCTCCTGCCCACATTCCAGCTCAGATCTGATTGCAAGGCAAACATGGCATCTCTCTCCCCAGATCCCTTGGTAAACATTTTCTAAAGCAGGGGGAAAGAGAAATAGATAGGCTGTGAAAGTCTAATGAGTTAATTATGACAATACACAAAAAAACAGTCAGCTGATCACAGCTCAATCAAGTTGGTCACAGAACAGACAAGCAGGGTTTTTTGGTGTCAGTTTTTCTTTAGTTTTAGTCTACGGAGCTTGTGGAGTTGCTTTTCTCTTATACCGTGTGTTTGTTTCTGTGCAAAGGAACTAATAAACTGTCCCTTAAATTTATATATCCGTCACTGTCACCTGTCAGAGCAAGTCAGAGACTGAACTGTAAAATACTGGAAAGGCATGGGTTAGATGGCTTCATGTTTTTATTGTACCAGCAACATCTGGGTCCACATTTGTGAGGTTAAAAGAGAGGGCTGCTGCTTTAGGTCAAAACCTAAAAATAGGCCCAGTCTTCAGAAGCGGTGCCACAGGCAGCCAGGAAATGCTTTGATTTCTCTTCCCCCTTTTTTGATTTTATAAGAATATTCAATAAAGCCTCTGGATCTGGCGAACAGGTGGCAGAGCTTAGGTTCCCCCCACAGTGCTAAAGCAAACTTCCCTTACATATTTTAGCATCACAAAGCCCTGTAACACATGCAGAATATTGCTCCTCTGTTACTTACTGTAAAGTAAAAACTCTGCATTTCATTTTTGCTCCGATGGAGTGTGGAAATGTTCCAAAATAAGATCATCAATAATAATAATGAAACAGAGACAAAAACAGTTTTTACTTATTACTTATAATAAAACTATTAGCAGAGAGTATCTGTGGTGTTGAAATAGCCTGAAATAAATGAATCAGGGTTTCTGCAGTTCAGTGTGTGTGTGTGTATTCATGTGTGTGTTTGTGAGTATGTGACGCACATTGTGGCTCGTCTAAGTAACCTGAAGCCTGGCTTAAGGGCCCACCTGTCTCTAGTTGTGGACAGACGAGTCCTGGCTGCCAGGCGCTCCATTCATCTCTATTGCTAATGCTAATACTAATGCTAACATTAGTGCTAACATTAGCTACTGTTCTTGTTTCACTCTGTCAGCCTCATGCCATTCCCCTGGCCTGAGCCAAAAGGGAGACTGATAGCCTACTTATGCTGATGGCCTTGCTCTACATTCATTATATTAGGACGTGGGAACAAATAAAATAAAAGATATGTATTTATATATTAAGTGATGAATTTGTAACAGTTCCGACCCTTGTTAAGTTATACTTTATTAATCCCTGTGGGGAAATTCAGTTCTGCATTTGACCCATCTTAACTATTTAGGGGCATAGTTCGGTGCCAAGGGACCAACTTCAGACCACTGCTTTGGTCAAGGGCAGGGGCAGAGGTATTCTATAACCTGTAGTGACATGCATGTCTTTGGCAAACCCACATGAACACAGTGAGAACCTACCTACAGTTGCAAGATTAGAGTTTCTTGGTGCACCAGAAATGATGTAAATACCATAGCAGCAGTAATATAGATAATGTACAGACCAGAAAAAAGCTCAGTTCTTCCTGTACAAGTACAATCCATACATTATGATTTTAGTATTTCAACCTTTTCCCTACATTGCTCATTCACAATCCCCCTCTTATTCCACTAGTAGTTAGAACATTAATAAATAAATCCTGGTTTCTGGCTTATGTTGTGATTGTACTTGTTTTCTAGTGGTTTTATGGTTCCCAGCTAACATTACAGATCTGGGTAGATTTGTTGAAAATGTGTTGCAGCCATAGTGCCTAGCTAACTCAGTTTTCAGGTGTGACCTTTTAAGAAAATAAATAAATAAACAAATAAACAATGCAAGAACCTCTGTTTTTCTCTCTAAATAGTGAGTTCAACTTAACTGGGGTTAAAAACTTAAGGTCTCATCTGTTTATAGGGGAATTTGCCAAATTAAGTGTTCAGTGCAACAACATATGCTTTAATTTGCCTGGAAAATGGGTTGCATAGTGAGATCCATGGTTATGTCTAAGAGTGTTACTTTAGCTTGTTCTGTTTTTTTCCATGTGTAATTACAGCGTGTTTTCTTTTGGCAACATGCATCCTAGAATTAGCAAATGAATGTTTTACCTTGTTTAACCCTGGTGAACTTCCACAGTGTTTTATGCTCTCCCCTCCCCATTACATTGCATGTCTTTGGAAATGAAAACAGCCGCTAATGACCTTTAGCATCGCTGGCAGGTTTAAAGTGTGATCAGTGGGTATATGTTTAAACGTGTTGTCCTGTGCCTCAGGAGATTACAGTAACGATACCAATTAGCCCAATCTCATTAGCCAGCGAAACTCCACTGAGTCACACAAATTAAGGACCTTCTCTAATCTGACAGTCCTAGAAGTGGGCCTGTGCCCTGTGTGTGTGTGTGTGTATGTGTGAATGTAAAAGGGAGACAAAGAGCATGGTCTTTCATTTTGCTAACTGTGGGTTTATGTATGACCTGTTAACTCTGAGTCTGTGTGTGTTCATGTGCCTGTGAGGGTCTAACTGTGTGTGTGTGTGTCGGGGGGTGTGAGCATGCAAGTGTGTAAAACTATAAGCTTAATTACCAGTCAAGGATCAGACACAGCTTCTATATGTGCTCCCTCCCTGTCTGCACACACACATGCTCTCTCACTCACACACACACACACACATACACACAGAAGAGCAGCATCTAACTTTCATGTGTTTGTTTGGACATTTTCACCGCCTGGTGATTAATTTATGAGTTCTTGAAAGATGGAGGCTGCGCTCAATCTCAGGTTTAAAAGCTTCATGTTTTCCTCTCTCTCTCTGACACACACACTCTCTCTCTCTCTCTCTCTCTCTCTCTCTCTCTCTCTCTCTCTCTCTCTCTCTCTCTCTCTCTCTCTCTCTCGCTGTATGCCTGTTTTTTTTTTTTGCCACTTTGAAACATACTGGGGCTTTGAATAGATTTGGTCTCACACATTTTTGGGAAGAAACCTTTTTAACATCACATAATTTTGATTATGAACTGATCATATATGTGTGTGTGTATAAGATAAAATATGTAAATTTTAAAAACTGAAAAACTTTATTCATTTATATACATTCAATTAATGTACATTTCACTCTCTCTCTCTCTCTCCCTCTCTCTCTCTCCCTCTCTCTCTCTCTCCAGGCCCACATCTGATTAGTGTCTATTAAAGATCAGAGGGATGAAGAGGAAGTACCGTGGTGATCTGTGTGCTGAGTGGTGTGTTATCTTTGGATGAGTTTGGCCACCCTGCTGGCACACCACCGTACCTTATTACTGTGTTGCTGAGTTTATTAGAGCACCCGTGGAACAGGTTGGTTTTTAACTGAAGCAACATGGGAAATCTCCTCTTGGTGGCTGTGTGCGTGCTTTTGTGTGCGTATGTGTGTGCAGTGGTGATGGTGGGGGTGAGGGGGATTATGGTATGGTAAAATGGTGATTTCAGATCAGCAACAGTAAATGAACAAGTATAAATATGCTTTGTGTTATTCAAGTTCAATAAGACTTTTGTTCTGGATATTTTCACAGGTATGGATTAAAATTTGAGAAACTTGCTTCACTCTAGGAATGCTCTCACACAAAAAGCCCCATAAGCATTGTCAAGAAAGTCTGTCTCTTAGGTAGCGTCTTCTCTTGGGATTGGTAAAACCATAACCTCGACTATGACCCAAACCTAAACTTGATCTGTGAGCAACCTGAAAATAATACTCTGTTTTGTTGGGTGTCATACACAACACAACTTGGTAGGATGCTGTAAGGTGAGCGCATTAATGACAGTTCGGTTTTATATGAGATATGTAGATTTAAGACTTTTTTTTTTCCTAGTCTGAATGACACAATCACAATTTATTACACTTTACACGTGTCTATAGAGTATACAGCACAATACAAGGTAAATACCAGAACCTGACTTACCAGACCTTCTCCAGTTAAAATTGGAATTCAATTATAAAAATGTATTATGATCAACGGCATCACAGCTGTTGATCTTTTCATCACAAAGTGTGTATTTGTCTCTTTTTTTCATCTGGAGATTAAAAGTATTTGTTTTTCATGTTACTACACTATTTTACTTTAACTGACGCGATGTTACATTATACTCTTGTTGTAGAAACTGTTATAATTTACCCTTCAAGAAAGCTTACACCACTCCAGTAAGTCTCACTAATGCCATTTAACCCTGTGTTTCCCCTTCTCTCATGCTTGGTCTCATTAGGTCAGGATTAACAGGGGATTACTGTAGCCATGGGCTACTTGCTCTTTAACACTAATATCTCGTAGAGATGCTCCATAATTTCATTTTGAACGCCTCAAATGACTTGAAACAGGCGGGGTATCTGGGCCTTGGCAGCTAATCAAAGAAAATAACTCGGGGATGGCTTTGATAGCAGAGCACTTTCCACTCACGCCTTCGTTGAAGCCATGTTTATTTATTGTCCACAGAGGCAGGAAATTAAAGCTGGCGTGTTTAGTGTAATTGGTCATTTTGTGTTATTCACATATCATCAGGCCTCTGCAGATTAACACTACCTGTTATTGCAGAAAATAATTTCTTTGAGCCAGATGACTTTAGGGAGGGTATTATTCTGTCGTCTCATTCAATCTCATTTTCTTTTCTTTTCTTTTTTTTCTCTCTTCCTTGCTTTATTTACAGGACAGAGGTGGAGAGATGAGTGAACACTGGAGGCTCACAAGGTGTGTATCAAAGTGTGTGTGTGTGTATTTGTGTGTGTGAGGGAGAGATACATCAAACTGAATTGACGAACACAGAGGCCACTCGCTTCCAGGGCCTGTGACAACCATGACATCAAATCCGAGAATTCTGTGATTCACACACACACACACACACGCACACACACATACACACACACACTCACACACACACACACACACTCACACACACACACACACACACACACACAGAGTCTGTCACACAGGCTCAATAGCCTGTTCCCAGGAATCCTTTTGGTGTTGTTGTAGGTGTAGTTGCTGCAGCAGCTGTTGCTGTTTGTGCTGTTGTTTTGGGTGAGATCTGTATCTGAGAGGAACTCAGCAACCTCCACAAAATGTCTGTGATTGATCACTGTATTCTGCCATCATATTCTGTCACCTTATTCGCTTGGCAAAAATCAAAACACTGCCTTCAAAATTCTCAAATATGGAGAACAGTGTAGGGAAGTAAATTGGTATCTTTTTGGTTTGTTTGTGTGCCTTGTAACTCTACCTAACAGCCAGAAGGCCACAAGACAACAGAGGAGTGATTTCAGTTACACATCTGAAGTCAAGCAGCGATTCCTGCCTGCCAAAATGACACTCAAGTGAGCTGTAATGACTACATTGTTTTTACTGCCTCTCTCTCCACCCTTCTTCTAAGCAGCAGGCAAACGCAGCATCGTAAGCTAGCGGCACACTGAAGTCTGTGTGCTCTGAGAACTTACGGAGTTTATAAAGTTAAAAGAGGGCTTTTCTTCTCCCTGATCCTGTTGTGATGTTTCCCTGGCTGTCTTTTGTGTTGGAGTGCACTAGACGATGCTATTATGTTAGAGGTAAAGTAATATGACTGTGACAGGTTTCAGTATCCATTTGAAAAGCGCGTTTGGAAGACAGCCTCGTGTAGTGCAACGCCTTCCTTTAAGAAATGCACTTTTCCCTCATGCACACTTTCAAGAATCTTGTTAAACACAAAAGGAGCAGCACCTGCTTCTGTGGGACGAAGTGGGGGGAAAAAAGAGAAAGGAGAAAATAACTTTCAAAAAATATATTATGAATGTGCTTGCCAGGTATATGAATGTCGAGTTGAATTTGGTGCAAAGCCTGAAACAGTGCAGTTAAAGAGCTTAAAGGCTGACCTTGAAAAGTCTGCCGTCAGAATCGTGTTAGTAGACCTGCTTCTCGCCTGTCAAGGTACGGTAGAATCACGACATTGTTTATTCACTTTGATTTGTCAGGGATGCATGCAAGAGTATTGACAAAAGATCTCTCCTCGCTGCACCTCCTGCCTGTGTATCCCCTCTGTATTTCCATCTTGCCGTCACTGTGCCTGGTGCCATGTGCACCACAGTCGTGCCCGCGCGTGGGCCTTTATTGATGTCCCACCCTAATTATGTACCTCTGCTAGTGGCACTTAGGGAAACATTGATGAAATGTTTTTTTTTAAGGGTCAGCGCCGCCCATTAGAATTAGCGCCGACATAGGCTAAGGCGTTTGTCATGCGTGTCACACACCGCTCTCTCTTCCAGCTCTGCCTCCCCCCACGTGCACTCCATCTGGGAGGGTTGGCGGTGGTGCTGAAGGGGTTGATGGGGGGTGCTGTCCATACGGGGGCTGTGGTCCTCTCAGTGTGGCACATCAAACTCTATAAAGGGAATCATTTATGTGCCACTCCCTATTACTGAACAGCATGGAGACAGCTAATGAGGGCCAAGGCAAAAGGAATATATCCACCACTTTGCTGTTAGACAGACACTGGCAGGGAAAGAAAACCAGGAGTCTTCAGGGAATCATTGTTTTCAGGAAAAAAAAGGGAAGAACAAAAGGAATATGTGTGTGTGTATGTGTGTGCATGTGTGTGTTTTTCTCACACCCGCTCTATCAGTTTATTTATTTATTTCTTCACCCGCTAGCGTTGTACTTAAGCTATGGTAACAGCTTGAGGTGAATATTCTGCAAAACACACATCGTTTTGCACGTGCTGTGTGTGCGTTTTGTTTTTTTTGTTTTTTTTTTCGCTGCTGAATTTATGATTGGCGATGATGGGAGTAAATATATGTGTGTTAATGTGTAAATAAATGTATACCCTGTGCCGTGTGTGAACTAATGGACGTCTAGGTATGACCATGTATGTTTGCAGTGCGTGTACATGCGTGCACATGTACGTGTACGTGAATTCACACATGCACAAAGGGGTCTAGTGGTGCTGATAAAAAGGTAGCTGTGACATTTCCAATTTGCCATGCACCAGCCCACTCCATTTTCTTCCCTGCTGCCTCTTACATGGTAGAGTAAGCCTCTAGGATTGACAATAATTACAGCCTGCATAAAATGAAGAGGGTAATATGAACACAGCTTTGCCATAATTGCCTTTTCATTATTTGCTAACAGTGAGCTATTCAGTCATAAGAAAGAGATTGCATAGTAATTGGCTGACAATGGGAGGCTGAGGCTCTGTTCAGAGGCTGTGGTAATTTTTGTGTTGCTGTGAAGGTTTTTTGAGGGGCTTTTTTTTATTAAAAATCTGAAGCATTAAACTGTAATTTAAAACTACAATTTCCAGCATGAATGAAAATCTGGGTATTAACATGAGCTCCTATTTAGAGTGGAACATCCTATTAGCAGTATTAGCACTATTTGGTAACTTTCCATATGGGCCGCCTCTCAGCCCAAATGGGATTTGAGACAGCTTTGTTTCTCTCTCCGTCACTCTCACAGATCAACAACACACCGTTGTTTATGCTGGTGGAAATTTCCTGTGCAACGTGTGTATATGCAAGTGTGTTTGTGGTAATGGAGGGTCAGGAAAAAAGTTTGACAGTCTCTTGCGCACGGACACACACTAAAACAGAATCAGGACGCAAATGCTCACTACGCACTTTACACCAGCATACGTCCTCATGTGCTCACTGTAAACATCATCACATCATAATGTTTGGATTTCATTCAGGAATAAGTGGACAGCAGTACCTCTTCTGTTTATATGAGAGGCTCATACTTTTGCACCCTGGCAACATGAGAACAGACAGGCCGTTCGTCCGATAATGTTTTTCAAAGCAACCCGTCTCATATATTACATCATAAAGGGTTTTCTGCGTTGCAACGCGAGTCCTAATGTTAATTTGACTAAATAGGATTTTGAGGTTATGCCTGGGCCTCCGGAGATGCTGTTACAATATGATGTCAAGGACGATGACACAAGGCAAACAGAGTCAGTTTGTGTGTGTGTGTGTGTGAGTAGTGGAAACGCAGAACACTGCATCAGTGATCCTCTATAGATGTAAAGTCCCTCTCACATATCAGGAAGAAATCAGGTCATCTCTCATTGTTCCTGTCTTGTTTTGATAACTACATCGTTGGCATTTACAATAGATAACACGCACACACACACACACACACACACACACCTAGAATGCTTTTTAGACAGTGTAATTATTTTTCATGTAACTCACCTTCCAAACACAGAGGTTTAATCTTGAAATGTATTGCTTCACCAATTACTTGCTAAAAATGTCACAAGTAACATAATTCTATCGCGAACAGGAACTAATTACTTTGTCTTCTTACAAAAACCAAACAGTGAGCTGTAGTACACATAGTGGTTACTGTTATCGTAGGCCATTATTCAAAGATGTATAAAATGACATTTGCAACTGGTCACATCTTCAAAACATCAGTGAATTAAAATATACTCCCCTTTAAAAATGCTTGATATGTATGTAAATAATATAATGATTAAAAATATTTGATAGAAACTACTCTATTTACTTGTGCCTAGTGCAAACCAGTTACACATCATGTCTTACTAATTAACCTGGCCCCTGTCTGCACGCAGCACAGACAAGCATGTCAGCAGCTTTTAGCACATTGTTGCTAAATGAACAGGAGGAAAAATTCATAGTAAAAGATGCTCTTGTATAAAGAGAGTGAGTGAGAGAGAGACCCAGTCCATTTGGGTTTGGATCTGAAAGACTGAAATTCCTGTGAAACGGTCATTTATGGCTGAGCCAGGTCGAGCCAGTCTATTCTTTATTTGGAGCAAGCCTGGTTGGCACAAAACAACTCGAACACTCCCACCCCCCCTTCTCCTCTTTATAGACATCTCTTCTCACTCAGACCTTATTCTTCACTGTAGCTAACAAACCCTCCATTCAATCAATATTTATCTTATATAGTGCGCCGCTCCTCAGTAGCCATAATCGTTTAGCTCAAGTGCTTGCATGAGTGAGAAATAAATTACATTTACAGCGCTATCATTGAGGGCCTGATGTTTCCCGGGCATTAACGGATATTTAGAGATGGCCAAACGTGGTAGGACATTAAAGAACAAGGCTGAAGGAGATTGATTAGATGAGCAACAACAGGCCAAGCAGATGTAGAGAGTAAGTGGAGGTTAATATGATTGTTGAACTGAAGAATTTTCCATCTAAGTCACTTAAGCTAATATTGACTATTAAGTTTTTATTTTAGTTAAAAATAAGTGATGTAATTCACTCAGGGTGGCGTCCAGCCCAGTTCAGTTTCTGGAATTGTTTTTTAAGTGTGTTTAGTTTTTCATGAAGTGATGTGAACTTGATTCTAGTGTAGTAACTTGCTTCATTTAAAGACTTTTTTGCTTGTTTTTAAAATTAATTATTGAAACAAAAAAAAATGAATAAAGAAAACATTTTAGGTTGTTTGTAAAAATATTTTTGCTACAGGAGAATTCTTCAAACAAGGGATACAACTGGGAAAACAAGGGAGATTATCAAGTTGGTCAGTGTTTTTTTATTTTATTTGTACTTTATTTAAAGATCAAAATCAGATTTTAAGATGCGGGTGTGTTGTAAGCATGAATATTCTCCTGCATGTGCTGAGATACTGATGCCAATAACTTTGTGTGTCCTCCTTTCACTTGGTCTCTGCAGTCTATATGAGTCCATGTTTGATTCCTCTCTTCCCCCCATGATCACGAGAGCCATGGTACACCCACCAGCCAGGGGCTCTGTGTGTTTGAGGTGCAAGCTGGTGTCATAATTATCTAACACAACGGGGTTGCTGCTCTTATTAGTAATTAGCTCCTACCAAAACTGATTGGTATGGGTTCCTCCACTCATCCCTTTTAATGTTTAAACATTTACTTTGTGCTTGAAGGATTTGTTTGTATATATCTTGTGTGTGATGAGCGCTTTTCAAGTAATTGGCTCCTAGGGGACAACACTTTCTAACAGTTAAAGAATAATTACAGCCCTATGAAATGTTAAACTGCCCCGACTGTCTTTTCGCAGGGGCTTAATTGCGTGCAACAAGTAAGGCAGGCTTTTCATTTTGTTCCATCACAGGAACGGACTGAACTCTCATGGAAACACACAGAAATTTTGTCGAGTCGTAAATAGCTTCTCATATGGTAATTTTGTAGGACACCAAAGCAGTTTGAAAGGCGTAGCTCTCATTGAAAGCGATGCCGGTAGTTTATTTTATTTTTTTTTTCATGTTGAGGAAAGGGGAAGCGAGGGCTTGGTGTCTGTGTTTTTATGCTCTAATAGACTTTTGCATATATTCATTATAAGAGAATCCTTAAAGGGGGAAAGACAGCATAAAATACCTAAAACTACTGGGCTTATGCTGCCCTTGGATGTATGGTTGAAAGGGTTTGTTTATATCTGTCCACTGTTAATATCTAAACTAAAATATAAATATGATATGAATAGAGTTTATGTTTATGATCCTGGTTGTTTTATGAAACATTTTCTTTAACAGACAAATAATCGTGTATTATCACTGGTTCATTTAAACGTATACATTTAAAAACAAAGAGGGGTGTCCCGTGAACTGCTTAATTCTTTGTGTATATGCATCTATAGTGTGTGTGTGTGTGTGTGTGTGTGTGTGTGAATGTGAATAAGCATGTATGCTTGTGCAAGGGTTTGATATTTCTCTTTGGTATTTGCAAATTTATAAATATGGGTTTCAGTGTGAAATTTGAGACATCAGCTCAATATTTTGTTTGGAATCATATTTTCCATTAAAATGGAAGCAAAAGGGCCATTTTGGCCAAGAATATTATTCTGGTATTATCATGTTGGATGTTCACAATACCAGATAAATGATGTGGTTCTTTTGAGCCCCAAGGGTGCAATAGGTCAGCCCATAGGTGATATTTTCACACTTGCATAAAGTGGAGATTATTCAGATAAGCTGTCAGTTCATACCAACAATGAATATGAATTGAGCCATATATTTTCATATATTGTGTGATTGTGCATTCATTGCGCTCCGTATGTAAGTACTGCCATACCTTGAACCTTCTATTCTGACCTGCACATTGGATGTGTTATCATTGCTTCAGTCAGTCCAAGAAACGTGTAAGTCATGAAGTGAAATGACCAAAAAAAAATTGTTTTTTTTTTTTTTTGTTACTATAGATATGCACAGACACACCTCTGCCCTTCATATGCACTGTACATTGATAACATTCACCAACATGTCACCATGTATGAATATTTACTTTTCCATAAACTGCTGTCACACCACAAACTAATGATTTAATGTTTGGTATGCGTTTATGTTTTCCCCACTGCATGCTGAAATAGTGTGTTTTATTGATTTTGATCCAGCGGGTTCCTGGCTAAATGCACCATTGATTTAAGAGGAGTGGATGGGCGTTGCGGTCTGCATGCCTCACATTCCTTCCTGAAATACAGTCCTGCTTTCGGTCCTTGCTGGGGAGGCGATGCCGGTCTTACTACAGACAAATGGAACGATTTGGGTCGGGCGGGTTAGAGCGGACTGACCCTCCCGTATGGTCCTCATCATGCCTCATCCTTCTGCTTTTATAGCTTCTCTGCTGTTCTTAGCTGAGGCTTACGAGCATTGGATTAGGTTTGCCTTACAGGTATCCATCAGCTCTCAGCCCCTAATAACCCAGTGTGACTACAACCATTCTCTTTTCCTTTTCCCAGTTGGGTTGCCAGGGTAATATAATGCATTCAAGTAAATTGCATTGGCCTCCGTTTGGCAGTGCTGGCATGCATTGTGCCCAGTGGGCCCTTTGTAAATAAAATGTTATTACACGCCTGGATATTTCATGCCCTGTGTGCGTATAGGGCTCATTGGTGCCATACTTCCACGAGATCACACGCAGATGTTAATCAGAGATTAACACACACTCAACACAGGACTCAATCAGCCTCTCACTTGCCATGCTCCCTGACACACTGATTAAGAGAAGAGCCTGCCATGCAAAACTCTCTCCTGTAGCTTTATACTCAAGGATCTTAGGTGCTGATAATTATTTTCTTAATTAGCCGATAGGCGTTTGATGCAGCGAGGTATGTGTTGTACTGATGCAGATGTGATGTTCCGGAAACATTTTATGTGTTTAATTTTCTCCACTTCTGGTATTTTCCTACTTGTTTAATTACAGAGGCGTAGGGAAGCGAGGCGGATGGATATATTCGCCGTACTGTCTGCCAAAGTCAAAGAAAGAGATAATAAGATTAAAAACTTGGTCGGCACCAGCCTGGTCGTCTTACTCTCCGATTCCTCGGCTTGATTGTCAGATTCTCCAGTAAGAGAGGAATGTGGATAGTGTTACATGTTTTCACACTTCTCTCAGAGTGTGTAGTCATGGCAAGCTTTTGACAGGACATCCAGGTGTGGGCCTTGCAGCCCTCCAGACCATCTATTGGTCTTGGGGGAGTTTGCTATGACTGATTTAATCAAGCTGAACCTAACCTAAGACTAAAGACTAAAAGTCACCCTGGACTGCTTTGTTGTTTTCAAGACAGCATACTTTAATTTTGTGGACGTTTGGATAGCTCTTAAGGGATATACATTTATGTCAGATGTAGACAAATAGTGTTTAATGTTTGATCTAACTTAATTATGTTGGTTTGTAACCCAACATATATTTGGGGATTCCACGGTAGCTGTGATGAATTTGGGAGATAGTGCTAACAGCCTGTGCCTGCTAGATTGAGCCCTATGATCCAGAGGGGAAGAAACACAGCCCATGGCTAAACAAATCCTCCTTTGTTTTGGGGTGTGCTGAGTGATCTCCATTGAGAGGAGGGGATGGGTAAACACTGCTAGCTCTATAGAGCTACACATTGTAAACACACAGCGCTCATTAACTATAATGAGATGTTATGAGGAACCCTTGAGCTTATTGTGTGGCTTCTACAGAAGAAGCTGCCTGCTATTGTTGTTGTTGTTGTTTATGCAAAGCAAATCATGGCTTTAGGTAGGAAAAAAAACACAGCATTCCTCTCACACTTTTCACCCACTAATCATCAACGCCAAGGGAGATGGTTTAGAAACACCTTGGCCTGCTATGTTTTTTTTTCTTGTCTTTCATGCCCAGTGTTTGCCCCAGTCTTTCAAGCAGTATGCACCTCTTTCTGCAGGTCTGCATGTTTAAAGTGTGTTACCGTGTGTTACCATTGGCCTTCTAAGTCGCAGACATTATCTTAACTTGGTGTGGTCTTAAAAGTGCATTGCTGTGGTTAAGAGCATCTCCTCCTCTCTGTAAAGCTTAGGTTTTTAATGAGGAGGACACTGGACTCATGCTGGGTTACCATGACCTTTCTCTGGGTTTCACCCGTTGTGACATTCCAGCCAACCCTGCCCTCTTTCTCACTCCCTTAAAAAACTGTAGACCTACTTTACTCTGTGGATGTGTACTTACAGCGCCACCGCTCCACCTACCCAGCATGCTCTCCTTCATGTGTCATTTAAAGCTGCTCTGAGGCCACCGCCATGCAGTACTGCTCTGCATTTTGAGCCTAATTACAAAAGTGCCATCGGATGCTGGCAAAGTAACGGGGAGGGTAGGAGTCTTGCATGCATGGCTAGCATAGCCTCTTTGACGACAATGAGTGGCTTCACCTTGGCTGTTAATTGCCCCCCTGCTCGGGTCCCTGGCTCCCAGTTGCCGGATCCTCTCCTGCCTTTTCTTCCTTTTTCGTCTCCCCGCTGATTGGGAGCGATCTGAATTGGCTGACAGTTGGCTGAGATTTCTCAGCCACATGCAGCCTGACACCCCTAATTAGATGCTCCTATATGGCGGTTTACATTAGACAAACATTTGTGCAGGCCATGGGAGATGCCAGCTTTTGTTTGGAGAGCTCCGCACACCCGCACACACACGCACTCAGACACACACACACACACACACACACACACACACAATATTGCTGGAGAAACAGGCGAGTTTGCTCATTTGCGCTTGTTTCCAGACTTTGTGTGTGTTGTATGTCTGTCTGAACCATAGCATGGATTTGGATAACTGTGCAGATAATGAATTTTAAATCCTGTCCCAGAGATGGCACATTGGTAAGAAACCCTTAAAGTTAATTTGCTTCCTGAAAATCATTAACATATTCCTAGTTATTGGCATAAGGGCTGTTGAGAAGCTTCTCTGGTTGTTTTTGTTTTGTGCCTACAGCTTGCCAGAAGCAGAGTATGGATTCACAGCTACTGTCTGCCCTTTCTCTCTTGCTGTAGAGATGCTCACTTGATAAGCGTCCTGCAACGATATGCTCAACACCAATGCAGACATATTTCCATCAGGCCTGCCTTTTAATTTTCAGAATAAAAGCCACCCCTTCACACCCCTCCCGCTTATCAGCTCCACTATCACTGGCCCTTTCAAAGCCAACAAACCAGGTTTCAAATGGCCTGTTCAGTCTGTGACAAGATGTAGCTCATTTCCCTCACAGACCCACAGCAAGGTCACCAGTCTTTTAGATTCATTCTGCGGGAGGAAGAAAGAGAGAAGGGGAAGGGGAGGGAGCCATAGAACAAGGCCTTGTCCTCTGCCTGGAGGTCATTCCAAAAGCCAGTCATCATATTCAGCTGGATAAGGGAATTGGAGAGATAAGTGTGTGTGTGTGTGTGTGTGTGTGTGCGCTTGTGTGTGTGCTTGTGTGCCTGTGCACACTTGTTTAAGTACACATACGCACAATGTAGTATATCTGTTTGTTTTCCTGTTTGTTTTTGTTATATGTTCATATTTGAGTCCACAATTATGTGCACGTCTATAGTTGTTGCTTTGTGCCTGTGTGTGTGTGTCTGTGTGTGTTGCAGATATGATGGAGAGGTACTACATCATTACCATAACCCCACCGTTGGCTATTCTGGGGGATTTTCTATAATAAGAGGGCCTTTGTACTTTTGCCTGTCCTCTTGTGTGGCTGCTGGGCTTGTCAGCCTGATAGTTTAATCAGCCAACCTGTCATAACCAGTGCTGGAGTGGGACTTTGCCCTGTAAATGCAGATTTATATCTAAGTTACATCATTGAATTACATTTTCTGTCTAAATAGCAGAGAAGCTGGTTGAGGGATGTAATAAAGCTAATCTACATACAGCCCTGGGTGGATAATCACATCTAATAAGTGGGACTCACGCCCCTATTAGCAGGGAAACGATGGGGGGAGGACGGAGGACAATTCAAGGAGTCAGCTGTGCTTGCTAATTATCTCTTTGCAGTCCTGATGCCTGTGTGTGTTTGTGTGAGTGCTGTTGTGACGTGTGAGTGTGTGGATTTAGATTCCAGTGCTTGTGCAGCAGGTCTACTTGCTCTGCAGACACTTTGTGCATTTGTCAGGGTGTTTTGGATCAATGACTGTGTGTTTACTGCAAGTTAGATCAGAGGCTACATGCACTTCCTGTGGAAGTTTTCCTTAAATAGTCTCACAAATCATAACGTATGTATGATAGAAGCATCTTGTAAATGTTTTTATTCTGTAAGTGCTATAAATGATATTTTTGTATGTGTGGCCCCAGTAGTGATCCTACACCTTGATAGCAATAGTGCACTTGAACTACACAGTTGTCAGCTTACTGCCCAGTGCTCGGCAAAACCGCATAAGGATTTTTTTGTGTAAAGCCATTCTCACAATCTCAGTTTCCTTTGCTTTTGCTCAGTACTCTGACAGGAAGGCAGAGAAAAGAGGCAGGGGGGGGGACTTTCAGTTTGAGGCTTCAGGGTTTGTGTCCAAACCCTCCGTGGTTTGGCTAAATTATAAGCGTACATGCTTAATAACTAGTCTATCCGGGGCCTGCCAGAGGCTGCATCCCAAAAATAAGCCCTGACACATTGAGAAAAATGCCATCTGCTTTGAATGATGGTCTCAGCGTCTTCTCCTTGTGTGGGTGGAGGCCCCGAGGTGACAACCTCAACACCTCTTCTGCTTAATCTGCCTGTTCCTCTGACCCCCGGCTCTACCCTGTGCCATGGCCCTCTGGGCACCATTATCCAAAACCAAGGCCCTGTGTCAGACTGGACCCCGTAGCCATGTGTCCTCTCGCCTCACATCAAAGGAATGATTAGTGACAGATATGCAGGAATGATTTGCTGGAGATATAACAAGTCACAGCAACCATCACACAATTTTGTGTAGATCTGCAGAGGGAGTGAGACAACACCATAGGTTTGAGTGTGGCGGCAGTCAGGCTCCTCTCCGCTCCCCTAGATGGAGCTGCTGAGAGTAGACCGAGTTGTACATCTTCTGTTGCGCCCCCCGCCCCCCGCCCCCCCTTCCTCTGCCTGTGAGCAGCCCTCTCACATCATAACACATGTGGCAGTTAATATTCCTGTGCAGGCGATACCTTCTTCCCGTTATATAAGTCAGAAAATTGTTTCACCAACACAGCAAAGAAAGACCACAGTGAATTGCAGAACAAAATTTGTTGTTTTTTTTTCTGTATAAAGTTATTTGAACTTATATTAATGGAACCACAATCACAACCTTTTCTATGAAGTGATTAGATGCTTTATCTCCTTGACATTTGATTTATTTGATTTTATTATGATATTACACATGGTTCGCTTTGAAACTGAATTATTCAGAGATCCGCTCACATCATTTTACATTAATGAAAATATAATATGAAATTAATGAAGCATTAGCCATTTATGATTTTTCCACCTTACTTATTAATACCACAGCACATGTAAAACTTGACTTTGTAATTTCTGGACAAGTATTTCAAACATGATCTTCAGCTCATGCAGAAATAGATCTCTTAATCACTGCTGCATTCTATTCCCCATCAATTATTGATTGCTGTGTTAAATGAAGATATTTCCACCTATACTATAAACCATTCCCTCACGTGCTGCCTCCAACGTGTGTGTGTGTGTGTGTGGTGGGGGGAGAGCAGGGACTGAAAACAACAGGTTATGACACTTAACACAGCCCTGTGCAGAGCCTTAGTTTAAAATGACATGTTTGGGTGAAATTCACAAAGACATTATCATCATCTCCCCGAACTGTGCAATCTCGGGGCTCCTGTGTGTACTGCTGTGTGGCTGTTGTTAGCCAAGCGGTTAAATGAACGTTGTTTTACCCTGATTGAACTGTCTGCGTAGCACGGAGCAGTAAGGCCGCACAGCCAGCCTATTTAGAGGGGAGGCTGAGCCTGCCTCGCTGTCGCCGCACGCCAAAGTATTACCTCCCTAACTGGAGACTCCTGTTTCACCAGAGAGCTATCACATTTCATAACATGGAAAAATAACACTTTAGCAGGGGGGTCAGGTGGGGAAATGGCACTTCTAAATGAGGGTTAAGGCCATATCATTGTCTTCTCTGCCGGAGCCACCCCCGCCTCCAATAATTCTGCTGACCTTCGGTGCCATGCAGCTGGTTCGACATGGAAGGGTGAGCTGCCGGGGAGACGATCCTTTTCACGCAGCCCGTTCCCCTCAAAATGGCTTTTTCTTCTCCCAGACAATCATCTGATACGGAGGCTGAATGAAATCACAGATTACATAAGAAAGGTCCTCTCTCTGCCGCCGATAAGGGCTGCACCTGAAGTGACTGCTCTCACCGCTCTCCACTCATCTTCCTCTGCCTCATCTTCTTTCCTCTCTACGCTTATCTGCTCTTTTCCCCTCTCTTCGTTCCTGTGCTCTGTCTCTCTCTATTTCTTCTTTAAAACCTGAGCTCTTGATTTAAAATATGTCGATTGCGTTGGGCAGAGCAGATTAATATGTAAATGTCTGTAAGCTTTTTAATTATATAAGATTAACTGTATTGCGGTATAACACTGAGATGGCAAATTCTACACAGTCTGTTGTCAGTTCTCAGGTATGTATCGCTCAGTTTTTCTCATACCTTCTGACCTAATGTTTCCACTTTTATATCTTCTTTCTGTAATATAGGGACATCATCAGAGGAAATATTTCCCCTCTGTGGCACATGCGGAATTGAACTAAGTATTAAATAAAGAATGATATCCATTATACATTTGAGGATGAAAAATAATACTTTATTTCCCTTGTGTACATGCACTATATATGAGAAGAGAGAACAGTTCTATTGATCTTGGGTTTCATTAGGTGAAAATTCCTCCCTCGGTGTACAACAGCAACTTTTCAAGCCCATTGGAGTCTGGGTAAACCTATAAGAGGGACACTCTGAAAATATATTCCCCCACCTGAGAAATTCTTCAAACAAGGCCCGAGGAATGTAAATGAAGAGGCTTCTGTGATGGAGGGATTGTAATAGATTCAGAGGCATCTGCAGCAATGAGGGTAGCTAGACAGAGCTTAATCAAACACATGCACAATCAGACTCCCTCTCTCTCTCTCTCTCTCTCTCTCTCTCTCTCTCTCTCTCTCTCTCTCTCTCACACACACACACACACACACACACACACTTGCTCACATGCACAGACGTTTAATAGTGTGAAAAGTGGGGGGACAGATGGTAGGTGCCAAAACGAGGCTCATCTCAATCTGCTTTGACTCAGTGCAACAGGCAGCAGAGAGCAGAGCGCCACACTGTGGACTGGAGGGATATTGAGGGAAGCGGAGGAAATCGACAACACTGATGAAGTTGGTATCCTTACAAATCACACAGTCACGTCATTTTATTATACACAAATATATATACAAATTGGTCGTATTTGCTTCAGAGGCAGTACTGAAAATATAGCTCAGGAATACGCTATACACAATACACACTTACACTTTACTACTGTGTTCATTTCTGCCTCTTTCCCGGCGCTGCTCTCTCTGTCTGTCTCTTTCACTCTTACAGCAGAGGCAGAGATGGGGCTGGAGGGTTGAGACTAGGTTTAAATCAGTAATCAGTAATTAAACTTGAACATGGACCTGATGGTTTTCCTTCGTGTCCTGGGGATCTACTCAGTAAAATTAAATATTTTAGTGCTTTGGGTGGGAAGGGCGGGGGGGTAAGAGGGTGTGTGTGTCACTAAATCCATCAGGAATGGAAATGGGCTTAGAGCTCTTGCATAGATTATCCAAATGCAGTTTTGTCTCTCCTTTTTTTTTTTTTTTTAATATTGTTTTGCTTTAAATTAATGTTAATGATAATCTTTAAAAATGAAAATATTACAATAGATTAGCATAGATTAAAACACGTCAGTGTAATAGGTATATAACTGAGGGCTGGGAGGTATGGATAAGAAAAATATTTTTGATTCGACTGCAAGTAAAGGAACAGTTTTACAATGTTGTTTGTGGGGTGGGAGCACGAGTTGTTGCAGTTTTCCTTGTTGTGATTAATCGGATATATTTACATCACAATCTTGAAAGACTTATTCATGCACCGAGTTTCTGGTATCAAGTGTTTGCGAGATAAGAGGAGGAAGCCAGGTCTTGTCAATGGCTGTACTTATCTTGGGAAGAAGTGAGAGGCAGATTGCATTTCAATCCACATGTATTATCTTAGATGCTTTGAGGTATTTTGTATAAGAGCAACTTAGCTACTTAAGAATGCTTTCAGTGTTCATCTGGGGATGCACTTCAGAAAGTTTTCTGAAAACAAACATCTGCATGGATTAAAAAATTAAAAGATTTCTTGGGAGAAGTGACCTGAATATATAATCTACAAACAATACTTCCCGACAATTTAATTTATTTACTCACAACACAAGAATCTGATTGGCTTCTATAAATACAAATTATAAAGTAAACTATCTTACACAGCAATGGCAGCTGCTCAAAATGAACCCTGTCCCATATAGCTTAAAGGTTCACTTTTTCTCACTCTTTGTGTAAGAGAATGTCTAAATCAGGCGTTGTTATCTTAAGCAGCTCTTCCTGATTACAGAATGAGTTTGTGAAACTCTTTCCAACTTATTTAGTCTGA
This sequence comes from Toxotes jaculatrix, assembly GCF_017976425.1. NCBI lineage: Eukaryota > Metazoa > Chordata > Actinopteri > Toxotidae > Toxotes > Toxotes jaculatrix. Next base: position 9,627,253 of record NC_054394.1, on the reverse strand, counting down.
TTTGTTTATCTCTGAGTAAAGGGGGTAATTTTCCGATAAGTATTCCCCCGTTGAAATCCTCTTTAATTCATTGGTTAAAAAGCACAAAGGAATGCCGAGGGCTCTAATGCCGGGACAAACCCAGGCGACGGCAGAGTGCACATCCAAGACAATCCCAGTGCTACCTGTGCCATGAAGATTAGACCATTGTGAGGGGGGAATGTTATCGTCTGCGTGCCAAGCGCCGACTGTGCACTGTAAAAGTCGCCAGTAAGGTGCTTAAGATATGCAGTTTTGTCCCAGGATTTATTGATACTGTTACAGGAAAAAAAGGTGACCTGGTATCTTGGATATAGTCTTCAGTAGAAGCCCCTTTGTGGTTTTTATGCTTGTATATATATATTTTTACTCCTCCTCAGCAATGTTTGGGGACAGTATCATATTCGGCGAAGGCCTGACACTGTTCAGTGGTTAAATTTTATCTGTATTCTACAGAGATCAGGAGCCTCAGCTCAGTGCTTTGCAAGTTGAGTGCTGCTGCCAGAGGAAGTGCAGGGCTCAGGGAACCATGAACATCCCTCAGCCCCCCCCCACCCACCCATTTAGTCCCTGAAACTGCTAAGCCTCATCTGACTGCCACCACCACCAGCACCACTGTCTCAACTGAGTCATACCACTGTAAATCCATATGAACTAACAAAACAAAACAAAAAAAAAAATCAAGTTAAAAGACTTTGAACTTAGTATGTAAAAACACAACACACTAAAAGTAATGGCTTGAGAGACCATGAAAAAGCATTATGATCATATAACAATAGTCATATATCTCAAGCAGACCTTATTAAAAAGACAAACAACCATGTGAAATGAGCCTGGAGCCTTGGAGCCATCTGTAGACCATTGACTGGACTCTGGACGCCACGGCCCCTGAGGCTGTTGGGACTGGTGAGAGCAATAAACAAATGAGGAGAATAGGAGTGGAGTGGCAGAACGTCGTGTATCAGAGCTCTGCTGTGTCGGCACTCTGATTTCGTTTGTGCTATTACATAATTAAATTTGGACTTGGATCATGCTTTTTAAGAGATTATGTGAGCATATGTTGCTTGAACACGTGCCAGCCTGTGAAATGGGCCTTCTTTCATGAGCACTGTATTAGGTTTAGAGAGTTTATTGAAAATCAGAATTAGTTCGCTGCCAACAGTTAATGAATTGGTGTTATGATCTTAGTCCAAAGGATGCTAGTGTGCTATAACTTAGAGTTGACGTCAGAAGAAAGGATAAAGAAGTCTGCTAAACAAAGATTGTAAATTAAGATTTTTACTTTCCTCCAGTAAAGAAATTTATATACTGCAGTTTCAAATATACTTCTCAGTGTGTTGCACTAAATGTAATACTGTTTCTGTGTATTGTTTTAGTGTATTTTTTTATTAGCTGGGTGGTAAAGTATTTCAGATAATACAATTTAACCCATAAACTACAGAAAATATATATTGTTTATTTATGGACACACATATTTATATGTATATACATTATATTAGTGCTGTTTGTACTGTCCGTTGGCAACATTATTAAATTCTTCATCCATAGGCTCCATGTTACTTGATGCATAGACACAGAATCAGTTTAAATAATATGCTCACCCTAATCTTAATACCAAATGTCAAATAAGCACCTCTGGCATAGTCTGCATTGCATTGGCAAGATATCTTTAAAACAAAAAAATGTTTCTGTGAGTTTTTTTATTATTCACTTTGTTTTTTATGAATGACATTTTATTTTTAGCGAATATTATTTACCCACAGAGAAAAAAAAAACCCTCATCCAAAATGCACTCTTCTCTTGCCATTTTGTTTGTTTTCCCTTCATGTCTCGAGCCCCATGCATCACTTCTGTCTTCTCCCTCGTCCACTTCCCTCTCCAGCTCTCCCTGTTGTGCATTCATCAGGATGGGAATGGACAAGCCAGTTGGCTCCACTTAAAGAGACACACATATCAGGGTGCTCTCCCTTTGCATCTGTCATTTTCCCTTCGGTTGAAACATGGCCCCTGTCAGTGCACTGGCTGAATATATCACTCTCTCTCTCTCTCCCTCTCTTTATTCCTACCTTGCTCTGCTGTCACTGCTACCATGCGGCTGTGCAGGTCCGTAAAGGTTTAAGCGGTTATTCCAGTCATTATTGGCTGTTAAATCTGGTGATGGTCGTAAAGGCCCTGCCTGTTCCCCCGTGCCTCAGAGGTCAGCTGATGGTCTGCTTTATGAGCTTGCAGCGCCGTGCATCACGGCTGGGCCACCGTTTCATTCTCGCCCCCCTCTCCTCCTCCTCCTCGTCCACGCTTCATCCCAGAGGCAGGATGGATGGATAGGCAGGCCACAGACCGCCATCTATTTGTCCCCCGTCTGCTGGGCTAACCCAAGCTGCCAAAAAAGCCTCCAAAGTCCCATATTACTCCTCGGAGGCTGGGAGGCCCTTTGTGATTTGTGACTCCGGATTATATGAAGTGACTAAACTAGCATGGCCCACGAAGTGAAAGCAACCATCATCATGGGGATGGCAAGAGCAATTCAGCAAATTTATGGCACATTTCGAGAAATTGTCATTTTTTACAATCCCATAAGTGCGAGAGTGAGTTACTCGCACTCGTAAGTTGTGTCTTTTTCCCATGCCGTTTGTTGGAGTGAAATTCCCCAGATTATCATTGAGTTTCAGAGAGTGAATGACATCAATTTTATTTGACTTGTTTAAAGGCCTTTGCCTCATAATAAGCATTGTTATATGAGACTACTGCTCTAAACCGCTGTGCCACATCAGTTATGATTCAAGGAGAGGAGAGGACAACTTCTATCATTATCACTGGTTTTATTGAACGCCCATTCATCACATTGACACATTATTCTCTATAAAAACAATAAAAGTTTTTTCAAATAGAATAGAAGGTGGTCAGAGTCAGAGGGGAAGCGAAGCACCCGTTTTATTTTTTATTTAAGAAATCCATTTACTCATGTGAACCTCTGTTCTTTTAAAGGCGAGGCACATTTAGTGGAACCTCCACCAATAAGGGACATTGTTCTTGCTGTAGCTACTGTGTGTGCTAATAATTCATTGGTCTGCCAATTATTATTTCTCCCACAATGGGAGACAGGAAAGAGAGGAGAAGGCAGGAGTGAGAGGAAGTACGTTCCACTCGCCTTTTGCTCAAGGACTGCCGCTCCCGGAGCCAAAGACACTTGGATGTTTTCCTCTTTTTTTTTTTTACCCTCTTCTTTCTTAAAGGGCTTTTTTTTTTTTTTGGAGAGCTGCACACAGGCGTGCTGTCTTTACTGTGAAGTGCAGCCCCTTTATTACCAGGCCTCTGGTGACCTCACCCCGCTGAATGAAGTCATTGACTGAACTGCAGGAAGACAAACCAGCGTTCCGGGGAATTAATCAGGTCCATCAGCGGCAGAGCTGCCGGGCGCTGGACGGCCATGCTGGCTCAGTTGGCTCTGCTGCCCCTGGGAGCGATGCAGGGTAGTTACCGAGTTGACAGCTAGCTGATAGCCCCGCGTCCTTCATATTACGAGCACATCAAAGGCAGGCCTCCTGGATAAAGCGTCAGGGTCGCGGAGTGGAGAATGAGGCCTCTCACCACTGGCTGGATGAGTGCAGCATGACCTCATCCCTAACATACTCAGCCAGATTTGGGATGATGGAGGGGACCGAGGGGCCACTGGGAGGGGAGCAATTTGGATGTTTAGCCACCTGAAACTCAGTTTTCCAAACATGTCTTTTCCCCATGGTGAATAAAATAATAATAATGATAATCATCCTCCTCCCTCTGCTCTCACTTTTTTCTCCCTCTCTGTCATTTGTGTCTCCTCTGTTGTGTTCCAGCCTGTCTGTCTATGTAATTTGTCCTGCGTGATGGCGTGCTGCTCTGTCCAAAAATAAAGAGAAGACCCCCTTTAGACATCACCAATTAGAGAGACAATTAGACTGAGCCAAGCCACTCTAGGGCTGCGGAGCGCTCACAAGGCTGTCCTGCCTGCCTCGTCTGAGTGTGTGTTTGTGTGGTTGTGGCTGTTCCATAATGCCTAAACTAATACCCTTTGTAGCATGTTGATTATTTTAGCTTACTTTGTGCGAGTTGTGATATGTGGACATGTGTAGACTTTGAGCTTGACATTGGGATTTCCTGTGTTTGAGTGTAGGAAGGTCAGGAGCAGAAGTAAGGTGTTGTTTCAGGCCACTTTATGAGGAGCACAACAGTGAAAAGCTAGTGAGCCCCTTGTCACAGATGAAGAGCCATTAGCTCGCCAGCCAGTGCTTTGTTATGCTAACAGTTCAGCACTCTATGCAGAAAATGACCCCTTTTTACCCTTTTTGAACAAAATAGACTTTATTTTATCATTTTATTGCCGTCTTTCTTGTCTGCGAAAGGCAGTCATTTGGTGATGTTTGATGGTGCGAGCGTGTTTGTGTGTGCCTGAAGAGAGGCGGGGGTGTTTCGCGTCTGAATTCCTCAGCTGTGTGAAAAGGATCGCTTTCTTTGGGGCTGAATTTAATGAGATGATCAATGACCCTCAAGATTCACATTCACAACAGGGAGAGAAAAAGAATGAGGGAGCTGAAGACTCAATAGGTTTACTACGATTGTATGTCAGCTGTGGTCCCCCTTTGAAAATGTGAATTGTTTTTGAAACATGAAATCCTTCTTTTTGATTGCCGAGGGTTGAGTTTCCTTTGATGTAGCTGAGGCAGACAGAAACAGGTCTAGGATTCTTTTTCAAGTTAGTTTCTGTATTAGATGAGACATTGGTCAACAATAAGTACGAGAGCCTGATTAGACAACATGGGTTTTTTATGCATGTTGCATGGGATACAAGGGTCACGATAAGAGGGTCATTCCACCAGCAGCAAATGGACTATGATGTCTTAGCACAGTACAATGCAGTCGGACAATTTGTTCTGACTGATTTCAGCTAATTGTGCTCACCTTCCCCTCTCCTTCCCTTTGAACTGCAAAGGTAAGAAGGGAGTCGGAGAGGTAGGCTGCAAACAGTACTGACAGATTGGACTGTGTTCTCACTTTGAATTATGGAGCACACAGTTGGATGTCAGAATGTATCGCTTTTGAGATCATACAACCCTAATATTTACGAACAGTATGAGTGTACTTGTTCTGTTCTGCATATAAATTAGCCTGCATTCTATATTAATTATGTTAAGGGATGTTCTGTTAGGCATTTATATTGATATCAGCATAAAAAGGTAAAACATAACAACTATGCAGAGGCTATATGAAGAAAACCAACTAAGAGAATATTTTGTTAGCTTGCATGTTCTGTCTATATATATATATATATATATATATATATATATATATATATATATATATATATATATATATATATATATATATATATATATATATATATATATATCACACACACACTTATGCAGAACATGTGCATGGCTGCTACTGATGTGGGTCATATGTCATGACAGAGGAAGGACACTGTCCTCTGGTATGTTTTGCTGTGCCCTCTTCCTTAATTTGCCTATTGTGAGTGTGAAGGGGAGCCAGGGAGATGACATCATGCAGCAGGCAGTGTTTGAAGTGCCAGTCCTGAAGGAACCACTTATAGCAATTAGGATATCCTTGAACAAGCGTTTGCGAAACATTGGCTGGTTTTTGGCATTTGCCTCCCGTTCCTGCCTACTAACTAGCGAGGTTTGATCTCCCATAATTATCTACCCACCGGCTCCTCACTCCTGACAGCTCTCTCCCTGGAGAGGGCTGAATGCCGGGGCTACTCACTGATTGCATCAAAGTGTCAGAAATTGCAACATCAAAAATAATAACTGATATTCCGGCGGCAGGCTGCTCTTTGAATATTTCCTTTAAAATGCTCTCTAATTTGTGTCTCGCGTGGTGCCAATGTGTGTGTGACTGTGAGGGCTTAAAGCAAATAAAAGCAGGGGAAGTGCATTCATTATTGAACCCCTATTTACATATGGCAGACTATTCTGTCTGAACTGGCATGAAATAGATATGCGTTTATTCTGGTGCTGCTTTTACGCCATCCCACTCTTCTTTCAGGACTTGCTCAGCATCTGTCCCCTTTTCTTCCTTCATCCTGACTTTGAAATATCTCTGCAGTGCCTTACAATACGTAATATGGCATCAACATCTTAAATGTCCCATCAGAACAACTAACAGAAGGTGACTGGGTGGTGCAATGGTAAAAGTGGCCATTCCAACAACTAAACACAACATGTTTGATCCAGACAACAGGCACACAGTGTGTGAGAATGAATTGTAGCAAAATATTTTTGTAGCTAGAATAAAAGTAGCTGTTGAAAATGATTTATTAGAGAAAATGTGAAATTACAGGGTTGACATTTTCCTCCATGTGTGGTCACTAATTAAATACAGCTGAATAAAGCAACCTGAGACATGATGACAAACTAATATTAGATAAAAAATATCTAATATATAAAGAGGTGGAAAGTTCCACACAGGTTTGGAGCTGAGTCACAGCTGCTGAAAAGAAAAAGATCAGCGCTAGGGTCAGGTACAGAACGCAATACTTTCAAGGGTACTGAGCAAATGACATTGGTACTACAGAGTACTGATTCACGTTAAATCAAGCTGTGCCAGATTTTGGAGAGAGAGCGAGAACATCTCCCCTGCAGCTTGTTCAAGTCACACTGAGTCAGGACAATGGTAGGCTGAAAGCAGTCACAGTTATGGTTACACACTTTAAAAGCTGACATAGACAATGTTTGCTGCAATATTTGTGATGCGAAATGCAAAACTGGCCAGGATAACATGTTAGAGGGGTGAGGAAACACCTGATCAAACACCAGATTTATCTAAAGGTGATGAGTGTGCTGGAATAGATGGCCTGAAATAGTCTGCAGCCACAGGTAACGTTAGCATGCCCACAGCCAGAACTGAAGAAGCTGAGTCCTCCATGGACGGTGAAACACTAAGTGAAGCATCATCATAATCTTCAGGGAATGAATTAGCTAGTTAGATTAAGTTGTTGTTGGAGATAACTGGGCCTTTTTCACTGTCTTTGTTGACATTAACTTAGCATTGTTACCAGCGTTAACTAATACACATGCATCCAAAATTCCTCACCAGCATGCTATTTAATACGCTAAAACAGTATGAGAGTTTTTTAGTATATCCAAAACCTTGGTATGAAATCAGTTATATGTGAATTACAAACTATTTGCAGGGAGACATTACAGTATACGCTATGCAAGCAGTGCAAGGGAGGGGTTTTATTTTGCGGGGTGAGTAAATTGTTCTCTTACTTTTTTAAAACTGAAATGAAAAAGGTGTCGTTGTGCACCGGAACCACATCTGTTCAAAAGTGAATGGTGCCCAACCCGACTCAAGGCCCTTATTCTCTTCACCGCTGAACTGCTGTTGGTAGCATGACCAGCACTGCACTGTCCTCAGATAATGCTCACAGAAATGTAAGCAGGTGCTCTGGCAAACACATAAATATTCTGTCAGGCAGTGTGTCCAGAGGGTCTACTTGCAGCAATGTTAGCAGGCTCTTTGAGGGTGACATCCATATTTCAACACCTATCTTGACTTCCCCGACCTTGCCGAGTTACGCATTAATAACACATTTATAATACATAATCTCTTTCTTGTTCTTTGCGTGTACATTTTTCTGTTCAGCGCTGATGGCATTCGTTTTTAATTGTGGACATCAGAAGAATAATTTGCAATGTCTCACACGCTTTAGTGTTCCACTAAAGACCATTTGCATCACCTGCCCAGTGTCTATGGATAGGGCTTAGCCTTGCTAGTGGTGAATATTACTTCACTGAATTGAAGGGGACAATTGTATGTTAAAGCAATGAATTGAGATAGACAGTCAGCCAAGGTTTTTGCAAGGATGAAATTAAAATCAGCGCAGCAGCGAATGGGGCTGCTTTACCAGAATAAATTAATGCCAGAAGAGAGGGGAGAGGCAGGTTTGCTTTGCAATGACAAATGTTGATTTCCCCCGAGGTATTTAAAGTGATTTGACCCAGTCATTCTTTTAAATCACAGACAGGAGATGATAAATGTGCTACTAATGAGGCCTCTGCATTTTATCTCTCACTCTCCCTCCTGCAGGATCGCCCAGGCTCTTAGAGGCGCCTGCTATGCCTTCACATTCTTCTAAAAGCACCCTTAGCCTGACTAAATCCCAACAATGCAGAGTACAGAAAAAAACATCTGCATGTATCCCTTACATGCTGCGAAAGATTGTCAGAAAATTAAAATCAAACACGCAATCACATTGTTCTGCAAATGCACCCTTTTTAAAAGCCCCACTAATCTGAAAAAGAGTCACTGAAATTCAACCCTGTCAGCGTTTGTAGACATTATGATAATCTTCCTACCAAGGGCCCTGTTTTTTTTTTTTTTTTAAACTGTCTCTTACCTCCATCTTAAAGGTAAGCACTTTGCCTATATACACATGACAAAAACCAGAGCTGCAGGAGCTGTTAACAGCACGGCTCTCATTATCTGCAGCATTGAGCATGTTGTGGAAGGAGATGAAGGCTCTTTTCAGGTGCAGATGTAGAGCATCATTGATAGGGTGTGCTGCTTTCCTCCTTTACAGCCAGCCTCTGATCAATCAGTGCTGACAGGGCAGGGGCTTTGTGTGCCTCATAGCGGGACAAATGTCTGCCAGGGAGCGGGGCACACCTGAAAAGAGGAAGCAGAACACACCACCCAGCCCCACGCCTGCAGATTAGCCCCAGCCCGCTTTGATGGATTAGCATGTAGAAAAATTGCTTGATTATTGATATGAAAATGTTTTGGGGGGGTGGTTGAAGGGGAAGAGGAGGGTCCCTGGCTGGTGGGTTTCAGAGGAGTGTGTGTCTGTGTGTGTGTGTGTGTGTGTGTGAGGGGCTCTAGTGATTATCTGCCTCGCTTTCCTTTCTCTCACCTGCCCCCCTTCATCCCTGCTCTCAGAGAAAAGAGTGGTACAAAGGAGAGACGAGGACATGGGGAGGAGACAGAGTGAGCCTGGGCTCTCTCCAGGAGAGACACATTCAGGCGCCCTTCATGAAATATTGTTCATCATCATATTAACAGGGCTGAACGTGGGGAGATAAGGCTTGTCTAAAAAAGTAAGCAGAATGTCCCCGTGAGATATTTCAATCCCCCCCCCCCCCCCCTACATTCCTTATTCATTCATTCATTCGCAGTGAATATGAAATGTAGCAGGACCTTTTTTGAGCCAGCCCAAGAAAATGATGACATAATCACCTCCCCTTTAATTGCTTGATTTGTCAATCCCTCGCAATCCTGTGCCGCTGCGCTGTACATCTCCTGTCTCCAGCATCTTTTTACTGTCAAATATTACCCTCAGTGACAGAGCCAGGACCTGGCATTTGCATAGTTCTGAATTATATTGATGTTACACTACGCATGAGATACAACACTTGCAAAAATGTACAAAATTAGAGCACTTAAAATGCACATATAAAAGGGCTGAGAGAGCAGCCTGTTCTTTAGGACTTGAACCTAATCTGCCCCATAGAATGGAAGGACAGTGACAGGACAGAGAAAGCATGGAAAACAGTGACATCTTGCATGACCCCTCATCTACATGGGGTCACCACTGCTTTCATAGGAAAGACAGCATCAGCAGCTACTTGATTTCCTTTCAGAGCTCCGGTGTTTATTACCATGCCTTGCCGAAGCACGAGGTGCAAGTCCTATAAATGTGATTGACATAATTATGGTGTCCTCTATCAGTAAAGAACACAAGATGGCAAGTAAAACCAACACTAGTCACGTATATCATCTATTCAAAGCCAACTGTTGCAAGTTAAATCAAGCAAAGGGCCTTTGTGACTTTCAGACGTGCATCAAGTTTGTATCAGTGTGAAAAAAATGACAATTTTTGACATTTTTCTTTTACATCTATTCCCTAGTTAAACGTCTATTTATAGACTTTCACCCAGAGTAGTTCTCTGAGGAAAGCATGTGCCTAGCACTCCAGTGGGTTGGGCTTAATTTTTACAAATGATGCTCTGAATTAAAACATTGACCAAATACCTTAGTATTTCAAACTGAAAGGTGCATTAAACAGATACCATGTTTAGCCAGAACATGGACTTAGGAGCTGATTTCCGGTGGTTGACGCAGGCGATAGTTGTCCCACAACTATCAGGTGCTGCCCATCTCTGACAGCCGGAGGATGATGATGAGGGATTTGTGAGAGCCATGGATTAGCTTTGCGGTTACTGCTGTTCTGATCACAGGAAGTTGGGCCCTGTCTGTTAAATGTCATCCGTGACCGACGCACGGGATGCCACTCTCTCTCACGGCCCGGGCCCATTACTGCAGACGGAGGCCTCTCGGAGGAGCAGTCCCTGACTAATGGAAACAGTGTGTGCACAGTCTGAACCCCAGAACTCCGGTGACAAACACAAGTAACGCAAAAAGCGTGTGTTTTACAACCCCCCGTGTAAAGGTCCAGTCGTAAACTAAGAATTTACGCCCTTCATTAGAGGTAATACAATGCACATAACTCTAACGTATAACAATTGGGATAGCTATAAAGTAACCATTTTATGCCTTCTCAAATCTGTGACTTGTAGGTGACCCTGGCAGAGGCAGTGTTAGTGCAGGCAGATTTACAATGACTGCATATTCCCTCTGATAGGCCTCTGCGTTTTTAGGGAATTAAAGGTGCCAAAATACAAAATGACTTAAATAATAATTTTATGTACCCCATCAGAAATATTAGTCTCCAAAGCATAATTTACAACTTGTAACTCAAGTTTTTCGTTCAAGGAGATTTCACGTTGATTCATGTCTAACTTTGGTTTAATAGCCAGTCAGGGAAGGATAGAAACCCACCTCTGTTTTCCTGGTTGTTCCTTGCTCTAAAGCCTCACTCTGTCGGTCCATTAATATGACATATGAGGTGTAAAAATAGCTCAGGTAAAGGTATTCAAAATTAACAGACTGTTCATTGAATGCTACAGTATCAGGACGTTTTCTCTAGAGACTTGGTTGCGGGTGTGCAAGGCCTTTTGTTTGACTGTGACCACATCTTTAGAAAAAAAGCCACAATTCATCAAAGTGGGCATGTTTTGTACACACCCTCTGTGGAAAATTTGCAGCTCTACTATATCAGTAACTGCACTCAGCACATGGCAGGGGAAAGAGTTGAAATCCGATCCCTTTTCAGCTTTGTCAAAGTGATTTGATAGTTAAACCTATGGCACAGAATGTGTTTGTTTGCTTGAGGTACGGTACTGTAGTTGTGAATGAAATAGTGGAAACACTCAGGCGACAGTCCATTCTTCTTCTCTGCGGCATGACACAGTCAGTCACCTGACTGCCATCAGTGTCAAAGGGTGGCATACACTCAGCAGGAGATCCTGAGTGGAGCCCATTGATGAGATGAAACAGGTTGACTTCTCCCTCGGTCTGAAGTGGAATGAAAAACAAATGTCATGGAGGGTGACAGAGAGCGTCTGTGTCTTATCAGCCCGGCCAATGTGAGTGATGGCTCTTATCTGGCCCCCTGCTCCGTGGCTGTTTATTATCCTAAGGTGGCAAGGCGGTGCTGGGAAGAGAAGAGGACTGGGAGCCCCTTCGTGATCCATCACTCCGGAGGTCTCCTTCCCCTCTTATCTGACCGCTACATGGATAACTGCAGCTCTTGTTTACAGACGCCGGCCCATTTGAATGAGTAGCAGGCGCAGGAAACGATTCCTTTGCTCTCTTTATCAGTCCAGGTGAGTCATAGGGAGATGGAGTGTGCCACATCATTTTCTTTGCACACCCAGACATGCACATGCACACACAAAAAAAGCAGGCCAGCATTTACAGAAACACACACATGTACACTGGTATGCACACGCTCACACACAGGCATAACCGCATACTATTCTTCTCCTGGGTGAAATAAATGGAGGTTGAAGGGAAAAGGAGACGATAGATGGTGAATGCACGGCAGCGCTGCACACACAAGAGAGTAAGCTTGTGTGTGGCCCAGTTTATCTCTTTTCATGAATTACATTCATTTCTGTTATCATGGTTTTTTTTTTCTTGGTTATCTGAGCCAGCATGTGTTGTCAGTGTATACAAGAGTGAGAGTTGATATGAGAAAAAGAAATGATCTACGCCTGTGGTGGTCAGTGGGTACTCTACTGAGGTTATAGCATTACAGAGCGTCATATCCTGAATAGGAAGTGTTGTTCCTATATTTACTCGTGTTTTTGAAAGGAAAACCTCAATAAAGATGGCTATTTTTTTTCACTTGTTCCATTTCCTTTCGCCATCTCTGTTGGGATATTCCTGGTGCACCCTGGCAGGGCAGAATGTGTGGGTTTCCATTTCAAACAGGGCTCTCATGTCCATCACATCACCAGGGGTCGCTCCTAAAATACATACCTTCTGTGAAAGATCTAGGATAGAGGGTGAATGGAATGGAGCAATGGAGGAAGGGAGGGAGGGAAAGAAGTGAGAGAGAGGTGTTTAAGGCTACCGGTCGCCCATTCCCTTGGGGTTTAGTGGCAGGCAGGCTTTCTCGTCAGATCCAAGTCAGCTTTCTCTGAGGCTGAAATAACTAGAATTTGTTTGAATGTACAGAAGAGGAGAGGAGGCCCGGAGGCCACTGCCTGTGAACCGACACAGTAAACCCCAGTGAAAACTCTCCAAACACCCCCCCCACCAACCACTGACACCCCGCCCAGCTAACAGTGACACAGCGTAGCTTGCAGTCTCCAGTTTTTAGCTTTGCAGAGCCAACAAAGCAGAACATCACGAAGGATGCTAATTGCAAACCACCAAAGACAGGCGGCCTTCGTGAGGTGGGAGTGGGAATTGCCAAAGTGCCAGAGTTGGGAGTGGATACGGGGAGGTGGCAAGGGGGAGAAAGGGAGAAAGGAATGTAAACACTAAATTGTGTGCTCTCATTAAAGAGTTGTGAAAAGGCCTTGAGCTCAGAGCAGCATGCCAGGCTGTGCCAGCGGAGATGCCATTCTAATGATGAACAGGACTCTGTAGACATTGGCCAAGTTGTCCGCTAAGACTGTACTGAAAAAAAGAGAGAGCATAATAAGACGGCTGACAGTGCAGTGGTTACAGTAATACCTTCATCATATTAAATATCTCCATATCCATTCTCACCAGATCTGGTGTCACTGTGGATCCTTTCTCTGTACTTATAGCGAGTCCCCGCCATATGGCTGCTGAACACCAGCATCACACTCTGCATTAAATTCTGACAGTTTTACTGTTATGTGCTTTGAAAAGTGCGAGATGTATCCCTGCCTATAGACCTGATCACTCACCAGAGGCCCTGGAATAAATTGGCCACACCTGAAACATGAAATCCACTTCTCCATCCTCTAACCCATCCCTACTGTAATAATTAGAGATCAATCAGAGCAGTAGTTTTAACTTCCTAGATAGTCCAGGATTGGAACGTAAGCCGTACAATCAAAGCCAGAAAGCAAAGGCAATTTGAAAATTGTTCATTTGCTACTGTATTAATTGTTTTGATTTATTAAAACACATTCATCTAGTGCTCTGTGTAGAATAAAGCAAAAGCATACTTAAGATCCTGCAGCTACCACGTCTGTCTGCAGGCCGGGCTTTGTGTTTGAGGTTACGTGGTAGAGTAGAAACACGGCTCAGAGCTCATTCGTCCCACTCCAAGAGAAAAAGCCAAATGCCTCAGCCTGATGCTTACCAGAGCATGGTCTGTTGTTTCTCCCATGTCTGAAGCCTACACATGCACACAGTGCAGAGACACACTGCATAATGCTTACATGTCCAATCTGACATTGGCCAACTCTCTAAATCATGCTTTATTACATTGTCACAAGAAACAATGAATAAATAATAAGTTTCCATATTTCTTGTGTTTCTATCATAGAAAAGCCAACTATAGCCTAATGCCACCAAAAAGTAATTTATTGTAATTTGTCTGTGATTAATTTGTAATGTAAAAGCAGCATTTATAAACAGGCATGATCCACCTCAGCTTAATCGTGTTCAATTAATCACAGGCTGGGCCCAGTCGCTGCCAAAATAATGGCAATTTAATAACGCGACGCATATAGCAAGGCAGATTACCAAGTATTTATAAATGTCATTGGCTAGCCTGTAATACACACTGACAGGGAAACATGTGCTAGGCCCTGCAGTGTCTGCTCCTATGTAATGCAACAAATGTACCATCCCATAGCAAAGAGGCTATGAATAACTGTGATAATCACTGCACAATGGCTTCATTTATCAACGTATGAGGAGTGCAAATGTTGGGGTGATTATGCTGCCTCTCTTGTGTGGTGAAGGTTTGTTTTTGCTGGAGCGTTGGGCAGGCGTGTCTGCAGAATGATGCACAGGTGACTCCTCAGCTGTCTGCGTGTGACCTCTGCTTTTGTGCATCATCGCTGGCACATAAAGAGCAGAACAAGTCCTTGTGAACACGAACATGAATTTGACTGAGAGTGACGGTGATTACCACAATGCCAGTGGCAATGTTTTAGCAATCCAAACCAAGAGAGACGGCCCAGCTGGTTGTTTATGAGGGAACTACTGTATATTATCCCTGAGACAAAAGTGGGAAGCTACAATAGTTCCGCACATTTTTCCTGCTCCTTTGGTATGTCTAAGATCAGCAAGGTCAGAAATTAAATCAAAATGTAGAAGTCTGTGAATAAGTAAATAATTACATTCACAATATTTATGAAAGCTGAAACTTTAACTGAGAGAAAAGTATGAAGAATAAGTATATTAATCATAAAATGAATGCATAGGAAAGTTTGTAAAGTGGGAGCTTTTAAACCTCTATAGAAATGAAAAAAGATGCCATTTCAAAATAAGAATAAAGAATAAGGATAAATGTGTACAAAAGAAAAAAAAGCTTATCAAAGAATACAAGTGATTGCAAAGTAAATGTCTTCAACAAATTCAATTACTATCACAAGTCAGTGAACATGAATTCAAGTTCAGGTTCAATGACCGCGTACGTACGTCTCTTCATCTCCTCTGTTTGATATTAAAATCATAGTTACATAAATATGGCTTCTCCTCTGCATTTTAAAGAAGCCGTGATTCAGTGCATATGTCTTACACTCGTTTCAGGATGAGCTCACTCTGTGTGTGCTGTCACTGGGATTTCAATGGGACAGGCCAGGTGAATTTTCTTTTTCACCACTGCTGCACTGTTTTAATATAGCTGTGTAAATTTTGCACCTGCTTCACGCAAAAGTGACCCTTGCAAATGGAGTGAACCTTGGTAAATCCAGTGGAATTTTCAATTAACCACACTTGTTATGCCCCCCCCTGAATCACCACCACTTATTTGCGTGATCCATCTTTACATTCATATGCAGAGAGGCATGTGTGAGGCATGTGTGAGGCATAAGTGAGGCACATTTTACTGAAAATGTGCCTCAGATGACACACAAACAACATGTCTTTTAGTAAATCAGATCCATCACAGTCCTCCTCAGCAGACTGAGTCAGTCGGTCAGTCAGCAGTCAGCTGTTGTTTCATGATTCTGAGCTCCACTTCTATGGGACTCCTCCATGTTGACTTAAAAGTTAAGGTTATTCTTCTGTTTCAACTTTTCCTTTCTTTCAGCCTGCTCAAAATAAGTTTATTTTACTTTGTCACATAAGAAAGTGACAATAGTTTGACAAGAAAAATGCCCTTATTATTGTTTCTATTATCTTGTATGTCACCGGATATGACTGCAAACTGCTGGATATGTCTAAAAAGTACATGTAAAAAGGTAAATATAAATGGTTACAGCTAGAGTGAAGGGTGTGTCCAGAGTGTGTCAGAGCTTGTGCGGTAAGTCGGGTGACAAACAGCTTCCCTGCATTGTTGGCATGAGACAAAGTCATCACACACGTTTTAATATGAAAGTAACATTTGGTGGCTGAAAACAATACTTACAGACACTAAGAATAGCTCGGGTGTTGGAAATGGATGACTCCCATCCTGAGGGGAAAATTTCACTGCAATTACAGCTTTATTTAGAAGTAGTTGGTGGTCCTTAATTTGATATGGAGTTGTTTAGATGTAATTTTCTTAGTATTCATCAGTAGCATATTACTTACGCATTTGCACTGTGTGCAATGCTAACATTTAAATCAGAGTAAACAGCTGATGAGACGATAGATGAGCTATGGGAATTTGATCCCTTTGTTGGGGGGGGGGGGGGGGCTTTTCTGTCCTATCCGAGTAAAAGTGTGAGATGGATAGGCTGACAAATGAAAAAAAAGAGAGACAGCAGTGGAGCGGAGGCTGCTCAGTGGGGATGTGAGAGGAAGGAGGTAGTGGTGGAGCTGACCACCGTTGGGACCGGAGAAAGGTCATGGTGAAATGGAAACTGATTCTCCACCCTGGCTCCCTGGGTAATATCCAGTAACTCTGCCTTTCTTTCCCCCTGTACGACAGCGTCTCACTGCCTCCACAACCTGAACCGTGTTTAGCTCAGATCAGAACGGACTGAGCAACGGAGAGAGCAGGTCACCAAATCTGTCGGGGTACATCCTTTATCGTAACAAAAAGAGGGGCTGTGTCAGGGTGGTGGGGTGGTTGGGTGTAGTTGCTGAGCAAAGTGATCATTTCTGACAGCCTTTAAGCTACAAGTCCTGACTCTGCCCGAGGTTCTGACCCGAGCAGCGTGATAGGAATGCAGCGTTCCACCTCTGATGGCCTGATTTCCTGCTCACCTCTTCAAAATGCGTGCACAGTTGGTTTCAGCAGAACCTTCACATCAATTACCCTGAAGGAAACCAACCCGTGGCCTGATGTTGTGGGTGAAGGGAGATATTCATTGTTAGGACATGCAGCAAAAGCAAAAAAAAGAGGAACAGAGCTATGCTTGGTAATGCAGTGTTATGTGTGAGAGATGAGATGAGGATTTCTAGCTCCCTGTTGTGTGTGTGTGTGTTTGCGTGTGTGTGTTTAAGATTTCAACAGTTACGCACTGTGACATGAAACTTTTTCAAAACTATGTTTGTGCAGGTTGTTTCTTTTCGCTTTGCTTTTTTCACCCTGTCACAGTCGCTCACTACTATCCTACTACGTTACCCTGACCAAACTTTTGTTTTTGTTCCCTCATATGTCTGCTTTAAGTGGCAAATTCTGGATAACCAGTCAGTTTCAAGTCACATCTATTAAACTGGGCAGTACTATCAAAACTTTCTTGAAAATGATGTCTTAGTCTTTCCACAAATCCACTAGTAAATTTCATTGTAGCTAAATGTTCCACTGGTCATTTTCTTATCGTCTGTGCTCATTTGAAAAGAAAAAAAAAGAAAAGAAGAAAAGACCTAAGTAACTTAACTTTGTGTCTCAAGTTATAAATGTCAGTTACTGCACTTACTAGAGTTACTGCACCTCTGTTGAGATCCTGCTGGAACACTTGAGTGACTTCATGCTGACTTGGTGCTGACCACTCGAAATCTTTCTCACCGCTACCTGTGAGACCAACGGGTAACTTTACAGTCATCCGCCACCTTCTGTCCTCTTAGGCCAAAACGCAGCTCTGGCCTGCACATACAGTGCACTATTAAAATATTAAGGGCTCTGCACAACACGTTCTGCTCAAGCCCCCAAAGACACCAGACCGCTTAACTACACTCAGCACAAACAGTTTTCCTCTCACTTTCCCTCCCTGAACAATCGTGCACAGTGGCCATGTGATGGCCTTACCCCTGAGTAAATGACGCAACTTTGAAAAGCCAAAAGCAATGTCAGCTTTGTCCTCCTTTCAGCTTTCTAACATCTCACACTCGGGAAGGCGAGTAACGCAAGACAGATTGTTGGGCCAGCGGTAAAGAATTCAGTGAACTGTACCACAGGCGAAGATTACTTTGTGAGACATTTAAAGGTCCACCCTTTAGAGTTACAATGGTGTGGTAAATAGCCATCATAATGTGGAGTGTTTAACAGAATTGCTTCTCATTTTCACTTTCACGGATGGTTTGAGGATCTCCTGCTGTAGTGAGTGTGCCCCTCTGTAAGATGTTAATCAGTGCTCAGGATTGTTTTGGAGATGTAGAACATTGTTAAGCAAGTGTAAAGGGCAGA
Organism: Toxotes jaculatrix; assembly: GCF_017976425.1. NCBI lineage: Eukaryota > Metazoa > Chordata > Actinopteri > Toxotidae > Toxotes > Toxotes jaculatrix. The sequence continues at coordinate 9,609,186 of NC_054394.1, read as the reverse complement.
CTCTGCAACTGCATTGCCAAATGACATGTTGCGAAGATAGCTTGTGATTTTTTTGGGGACTTATAAGACGTGACTTTGTGCAAACGTGACAGTGCAAAGAGTTTATAAGTGCTGACTTGCTGTTATTTTTGTGTATAAGTACAAGACAGTTTTGCAGTGTTTATTTTGGTTGTCAGTGTATGTTTGTGTGGACTGGGGCTTTCATGGCACCACATCTGCTCTCTCTTGTTTTTTGCATACATGATGTAGAACACAATTGCAGGTTTCTCGGGGTGTATGTACATTTGTCAGCCGTTCCTTTTTTTTTTCTCTCTCTCTACCTTTTAGACCCAACAATAAAAATAACATTTAGAAAGTTACCCAGCCCAAACCATTATGGGACATTTGCTGCCAACTATCCAGAAAATGTGTTTCTGGTTCCTTACACTATTATATGGTTTTCACCAGCAAGGGGCACAGAGGTTGGCTGGTTTCCTGATAGAGATTTATATAGGCTTCATGGTTGTTTCTTGTGTTAGTGTGTGTGTGTGTGTGTGTGTGTGTGTGTGTGTGTGTGTGTGTGTGTGTGTGTGTGTGTGCGGGGGGTGTATTTGGACATGCACGTATGAACATTAAAGGTGTATTTCCTTTTCCAGTGGGAAAAATATGAGGTTAAGTTCCTTTGGCTGTATTCCCCTATATGTCTGGGTGATGTGTAAGCAGTAGACTCTGTGTTAGTGATAGCTTTTATTTGACTAGTGTTTTTGTTGCTATAGCCCCTGTGTAGTCTTCACCATAACACACAGCTAAACACTGATGGAGAAGTATTCACGGACTGCTGGATTGAAACACAGATTGCACCAGCAAGGTGTTGATAATGCTCAAGATTAATGGCTCAGCCGTGGATAATCACCCTCATCCCCCACTTTTCTGCGCAGCAGTCTCAGATAGACTCGTTCAACTTCTCACGCCGGCGCTCATAGGACGAATGGCACACATGGTCTTGTCGGAGAAGACACGTTCTTGTCCGCTCATACACACTCACAAACAAATGCATACGGTGCATCACAATCATCCACACGCAATCTCACCCACGCTCAAATATACAAGGCATGCGAACGAGGCTCACCAGGCTGCGTTGTGTAGATATCACGAGAGGCAAATGTTCACAATGAAGGAGGCACACACACTGTGAAAGCAGCCTTCACTCAAATCTATTTCATCCTGCTGTTTCCCCGTCATCTCCATTATCCTCCCCTGTGTTGCAGATCTCTTGCTCCTCTTTTTGGCCTATCCCTACTTTGTGGCCATAATTCACTATGGTCTGGCTTTTTGACATGCGTGCAAATTGGCAAATTACAGGATGGCGAGCTGTCACTAGTCAGATTCATGTGGTCACAAGGGGCTTGTGGAAGGTGGGCAGTTGGGGAGGCGCTGGTGGTGGGGGTTGGGCAGAGCACGGGGGACATTAGTCCTTCTTGCTCTGGCCTAACATTGTTAACGTTGACCGCTTGATTGACACTCACTGCTGCTGTGATTTGAAAGGGCCCTCAGTGCTGCGCTGCTTTAGGAGGCCTTCTCCCCTCCCATCCTTTCTTTGTGTCCATTTTCCCTTCATGTTGTTTTTCTCTCTTTGCCCCCACCACCTCATTTGCATCAGAGGCCGGGAGGTTTCATAGTGTATGGGAGGGAAGCGGGAGGACTCCCCAGCTGAACACCCCCCCATCCCAACCACCCACCCTCCAGCAAGCACTCTTTGTCTCGTTCACCCAGGCCAGATCGAGGGCGCAGCAGGCCTCCTGCCTGGTGCTCCTGGCTGGGACAGGGCTGGTGTTTCAGGACGGGCTGCTGGGGAGAACAGCATGAAGGTGTTATTGTAACTGGGCATGGCCAGGCTAAAGCAGCATCTGCATCTCTGTGTCTGGTTCATCCAGCTGATCCCCCAGGAAAGGATGTTTCACTTCAAGGGAACAGGAAGCCGCTGTGGAGGATGGGATTTCTGGATAAATAGCAAGGCTGCTGGGACAGTGTCTCCTGTCCCTCTAACATGGACTGAACTGTACTGTTATGAGAAAGAAGTGGAAAAAGAGAGAGTAGAAGATGATATTCAACCTGACATTGTTCTGCCATATTGACTAAATTGAAAGTGGAGATATCTTACATCATCAGAGCTATTAGGTCACACTCCTTCTAGTAAAAACAAGACCTTACAAGAAAAAAGTTAATTGTTAAAAAAAAAGAAGTCTTTAACTCTCCTTTACTGTTATCCATTATTAACATGAAGGTCTTTTTCCAAAATAGCCACTGTCTATAGGTTTCAGTTGCCACGTAAACCAAAACAGACCTGTTTTCCCTGCAGATAAATGCCCCCCTCTTGCTTTTAAGTGGTTAGAACATGATCTTAGTCTGATTAATTACACCCCTTGCTGCTTGCCCCCTCTCTCTGCTCTCCTGGCTAATGGCTAGTGTTTATGCTGAGAGTACAGCCATGGTTTCAGGGGGCGGGTTGGCGGTACCAGCGTTGAGTCCTCGCGTGAGGGGAGCAGTTTTAATTAACGTGGAGACAACACCTCTCTCCCTGCTCATCTTTCACCTGGGAGACATGGGGGAACTCTGACACCAGCCCGGCATGCCGCTGATTAAAGCGGGGCCTCATTTACCGCTGCCTGCTGTCAACAAAACACCACTAATGGCATTATGCCCAGGCCTTGGGGGTGGGGGGGCAGGCCCAGGGACTATCCCCACCCAGGTTCAAATGAGAGAAAACAAACTTAGACTAATCTCTGATACAGGAGCTTAATCTCTCTCCATGATCTTATCTAGGAGAGGTCTCACATGTTACAGGACCCGACCCTGCTGAGGCTAGATGGACAGGGCTTAAGCAGGTAAAAGCTGCCCTGTTCTCTTTGTTTGGGAAGGTGACTGAGAGTCTGTATTTAAAGGTGACTTAGTCCTCTTAGTGGTTTTGGCGGTGGCCATATTCAGAAGCCAGTCACTGACCCTGGACTGGCAGGGAAGAACTATTTGCACTTCTTTCATCACCTGATGGATGTTGGCATGGATGTTCTGTGCATTCTGACGGTGACCTCATACATGTCCAACTCTCTTCGTCCATCACTTCCTCTATATATAGACGGGAGTCATTGTTCAAATAGCTTGGGTTGTCCCTTTGATGTCCTGGCAGAACAAAGCCGCAGTGTCCTTACGTACTTAGAGAACACTCCAGCCTGGAATCCTGAACATGATGCTTGTGTCAACCAGTCCATTAACACCTCCACACTCCCTGTTCACGTGTTTGAGATGTTAAATGGATCTGTTACATATGACAGGTTTAATTCCAAAACACTTTGTATACATCATGAGGAAAAGTCTGAAAAACAAACAAAAAAAGATTAACTTTAATTCAACTGATTAATTTTGTAAACAAATGTCCTTAGTCCCAAATCTTACCTTTCAGTATATCCCAATTTTCTGTCCCCCAGTCCACATTTTACTTGTTTTTTTTTTTTTTACACCATTAGTCTCTCTCTTTTAATGGTCTTAACAGTCTGCAGTCAGCTCTGCTATTGGCACTCCCTGTGCTGTTGCCCCCATTGTACATTTTGATAAGTTACATATTTTAACATGAGTGAAAGGGTAGTATAAAATTTAATGCTAAAAGCTAGGTCACTTCTCTTTGGTGTGCATTGTACTTTTACAGTGTTCTTATTAGTTGCCCCAGAAAAGAAAATTTAACAGCAGCTTTTTATTGATTTATGTCAATAGCCATTAGTTTGGGCTTTGCCTTCTCTTTACCTTTAATAGGGGCATGCATTAGACTTGAAGCGCATTAAAAGACCGGGGGTTATTAGCGTAATGATTAATTAGAAAAGTTTGTTTCTTGTAAAGTGACAGCTCTTCTTTAAGCAGCCCTGTAAACTTTTATAGGACCATACAGCTGACCTCAAATTGGAAATTAGTGTTGGAAGCAGCCTGGCTCACCATCACAGCTCCTGACTGTTGTTAATTTTATATTTGTCCAATAAAAGGCAGTGGGGGTTACAGACATGCGCTGTATGCTTCCCCCGTGAACCCTACTCCTCTTGACTGCCTCTCTTTCATGTGGTTGATGAAGGGCTTCCCAGTGTTTTTAATACAATGGCGTAATGTTTTTGGTCATAACCTTTACGAAGCAAGGGATGGATAAAATTCGAATAGGTTTCTAGTTATTCCACAGAATGGTAATCTAACATTTAATGGAAATGCGTGTGTAACATACTGTAGTTACACTCAGAAGGCACAGAGCATACATAATGGAAATCCCACAATGGCCAACTGGCCAATGACTGGCCAACTTTGCAGCTGAGCCAACTGCCTGTTTCTTTGCACAAGTAAAGGTTTAAAAAAAAGAGTTTTATACTGTAAATTAAACACAATCATGTTCATTCAGATGTCAGTATCTGTAGATGCCTCTGTTGGTGGAAGTCAGCACTGTATGTAGTATTGCTATGTCCTATAGGCCAAACAACCAAACTAACAGAACAGTGCTTCTGTCAGTCGGCCCTTTCTCAGCTGTTTATACTGAAGTCAGCGTAACGTTAAGAGGCAGAAGAGGAAGTGCACAATGAAGCTTCTTGATTACCGCCCTGGGGAGACCGAACTGTGGAACCACTTAAAAGATAATGCCCGAATGATGTTTTTTAAACTCTGGCAGCCTATTTTGTGACTTGAAACAATATCAATGATGTAAAGGAAATGGGACCTGAATGGCACTGTTTACAGCTGTTGGATGTTCACACATAAGCAGCAAGTTCCAACATAAACATCCACTTAGTGCATGTAAATCTAAGGGCTATTAATAAGCGCTTTTATCTTCTCTTCTGGAGAGTGGCCCTGGAGGCCTTAGGGTAATCTGGCCCTCACTGACTCTCCGATGTGTTTTTCTTCTCTCTGTTTCTCTTTAGCAAAGCCCGCGCCTTTGGGCAAACAAACTCATTACCAAGCTTTAAACACCTTCATTTCATAGTTCCTGCTCATTTGCTGGAGAAAGTTTGTTTTAGTCTTGTGTTTACACCTCTGTCTATTCCGCAGACTGTTCTGTATACCTGTATCCCAGACATGCTTAAACCTCACCAACCTGCCAATGTCTCTGTTGATGTGGAAGGGTTTTACTGAAGGTTTCCCTGGCTCTCAGTTCGCTCTCCACCAGCCTGTCCCTTCTGTCTTGTGTTCAGGAGGACAGTGACAGCGCTCATATGGTTGCATCTCCCTTACATATTTTCCCTCTGCAGACTGATGAGTTCTGACGGAGCGAATGCCTTTGTCTCCCGCTCTCTCTCATGCAGACCCCCTTTCAACTGTTGTTTTTCTTATTCCTGTCGACAGAAAGTTGTTTTTGCTGCCTCCCTTCCCTGCGTGTCCGTGACAGGCATACTTCCTGCATTGTGTGTGTGTGAGTGTGTTTAGGTGTGTGTGTGTGAGCGGAGGACTTGTGTGTTTGTGTGTGCAGGCATGTGTGTGTGCACGTCTGTCTTTGTATCTATGTATGTGTGTATGTATGTCTGAGTACTTCAGTGGAGTAGAAGCTGCTTTAATGTCAGTGCCAAGTGTGGAGAATGGTTCTGCTAGTGAAGGACAGCCTCTTGTGCTGCATTGGGCTTCCCACTCTGTTCCGAAGAGCCAAATGCCTTTATCTGATGTTGGATCTTTGTTATTTGTCCATGAAACTACAACTGAGAACACGTTATACCTGTGGGACCGACCGAGTGATCTCCTCCATTCTAGCATGTGGACATGAACATAAATGGAGCAGTTTGCCTTCCTATATTGTTATTAACTTGCCTCCAGCTTCTTACTTCGGCTGTGTTTGAAATATCAAATGTAGTGGCTCACAAAGTCCTACTAAGATGGCCATACGGGCAATATCCTGCTTGGCTGAGGCTAGCTGGCATCATCCCAAAAGCTCAAATGTTTGTGTCATCATGTCACACCTAAAGCAACTCCATATTTAAAGTCCTACATCCTTGAGACTCAGAGTAACTTTGTGGCTTGTGTTTGCAGACCATCTTCCATCTTGAGTTGTGTGTTTCAGCCACTGTCTTGTGGTTTGGGCTGGTCCCAGGTCTCGAAGCAGATGGTGGCACAGTTTAGCATGTGCAACACACTGGTGGCACCAATTTCCCTATCATAAGGTATCTAGTAAAGTGCTTCAGTCCTATTTCCTCTCTAGGTCATTGTTGTCACACCTCTGATCTCCCACAATTAGTAAGTTAACCCTCGCCGTCTTACAGTCGACACTGGTCTCTTGAATTGATAAACTTGGTTTCACTCTCTATATGTTTATCTATATTCTTTTAATCCTTTTAAGTTAGTTTGAAACTGTGTTTTAATTTGTGCTTCAAATATTCTCTATGTAGCAGACTGTAACTTTGTGTATAAAAAAGAATTTGTATTTTTTAAAGACATTCGTAAAGCAGTTTTTCTGTTTTCCACTTCATGCTAAAATAATGTATGTGAGCCTTTTATTATTGGTGTGCAAAACAACACACCACATCTTGCAAATGAAACCCAGAATGGCCATCTCAGTCAGAAGTTGTTGTAGCCCTTGTAAAAAGGTTTGCAGTCTCATTTCTACATTGTAACTCTGCCTCACACTTGAGATGGAAAGTACAGTCTAGCTGCCAAGAATAGACGATCCAGAAGGACGCTTTGATATCTGCTCACGTAGCTTTGATGCTCACAACGCTAGATGTGCAGAGATATTTACCAAATCAAAGTAACTTTTCTTTCAACAGCTGCATAGAATTTGAGATGAATGGAAACAGTTGTATATCACTGAAATTCAGTAACAACTGTACCTTGAGAAAAAAAGTGATGTTTCCATGTCTGGTGAAATGCAATACCCAAAATATGGCTTGTATTTAGTGTATGTCAGGGAAAAAGCAATCTAAAAGTTAAATGTAATAAAATGAAAGAGATTTTCTTTTAACACAGCTTGTACAAGTTGTGTTGTTACTGTAACAGTGACAGTGTTATGGTAATCCATTAAAATTAAATTAAAAGGTCTGGAATTCAATTCCATCATCAATACTATACATAAGGATTAGACATGTATTTACATATGTTTGATCTCAAGGTTATATATGATCTGTCTGATTGAATTGTTGAACTTCCATTTTGTGGTTGGATCAGATGTTGGGGACAATGCCAGAAACACCTGATAAACTCAGAGAGGTAGTAAAGGTGAAATGGGAACTCCTGACTGAGGCCTCTGACCATAAAATGTTCAGCTCCCACCTCTGAAAACATTTTTTCCCAAATCCTGCAGAAGACTGGGGACATGGAGTTCGAAGGGGTCATGTTTAAACCCTCCACTGGTGAGAATTGTGGCCAGGGCAACTTGATGTGGCAGCAACCGATGAACGGTCTGGTGGACACGATTGTTGGAGGGACCCCTCAAGCTGAAAATGGATGCCTTTCAGTCTTGGCTAACTCTTGAAACTCTTGAATCAGAAGATATTTTTGGAAGGCCGTGCAGAAGGACTATCAATTTGGCTCAAAAAGTTAACGGGAAACCCTCTGGGAGACGATTCTGGGTTTTATCCAGGCTGTTCTCAGCCAGAAAGAACAGCTGACCGCAACGTGGTATACAGTGGAGCTCTGTGAGTAACTCTGAATCTGACAGACAGCCTCCAAAGCAGAGGTAGAGCTGGAAGATTATTAGAATTTATGAGTCAATTTGTAGTCCTATACTCTCACCTATGGTCATAAGCTCTGGGTAATGACTGAAAAATGAACTTCCTGTGGGTGGTGTCTGGATTCACCAATATGGACAGGGGGGTGAGTACAGATATCATAAAGGAGCTTTGAGTGGAACCACAGCACTGATGTGTTAAAAGGAGCCAGCCGAAGAGGTTCAGGCTTCTGGTTGGGATGTTGGTTCTGAATGTGTTGCCCTGTAGAGGTATTTCAAGCAGAGAGGGCTTAGGGCAGACCCATAACATGCTGGAGGTGTTATACATCCTACCTGACATAAGAAGCCCCCAGGATTTCTGGAGGACTTGGCTGAGGAAAACAATGATGAGGCTATTTTAATTATGTGCTTCTATCAAGACCAAGACCCAGATAAGCTGAAATAAATAAATGGATATTAAATATATGTTACAGATATTTTGAATGTTTAATTCTTTAGAAATATGAAAAAATGTGTGAAAATTGTGTTGAATTATTAATTCTATAGTAAAAAAAAAAAAAAAAATAGCATTCAAATGCAACATCACAGTCATATGTAGTTTTTTCCCCTATCAGGCTGATAGATGTCTAAATGCTTACATTACACCTGAAATGTATTATTTTTTCAGCACGTCTGTTGAAATCCTTTCAACCATCTTACACAAGTGTTAAAAACAACCCTAGGGTGAGTTTGAGTGACAGGAGTGGCATTGGAACAGAGCTGGCTAGACAGCCCATATCCCTTTCACGAGCTGGAAGTAGAGGCTGGCCGAAAATGGCATCTCCCAGGGAAAGCCAACAACTGGCCATCACCCTGACCGTTTGTCTTCATCAATCAAGCTCCGTTTGTTGACCAAGCAACATGATGTCACTATTAATTTCATGCATTCCCTTAATGGGGTCCAGAGGGGAGCCTTATCCTCACAGTAGGCATTTCCTGTCCTGTTGCATTGTGGGATATGTCCGCTTCCTTTAAGGAGATCAGTTGGACTTTTTCAAAGTTTTACTTCTTCTCTTGTTGTTTTTTCTCCCTCTTTTTCATCTCCCCTTCATTCCTGTATGCCGTTTCCCCCCTCATGGTGTTATTTGCTTTGCTTTGTCATAGCTCCTGTGGTTGGAAGCAGCTCCACTGTGTTTGTATTCTTGTTATGTGAGTACTTGTGATGATTTCCACTTATTTGCCGAGGTATACACTGAACTGGATGTACCGAACCTTTTGATCAACCCTCAGATTTCATGAACAGATACTGGCGCTGTGTGCTCAGATCAGCGCATTAGCGTTTCATTTGAAAGAATGGTGTCACTGTGTTGACAAGCTCATGATAAGTTGGTGGCTTCTAAGGGAAAATGTTTAAAGCAGATAAATGCCTGAGGACTCCATCTGTCTGTCTTATTGTCCTGATTGTAGTTTATTTTCGGTGATTATGAAAACCTGCTTTAAACAGGCTTTGGGGATGTTGGTTTATTAGCTTTAGATGAAGTGTGCCCCTTGCGCAACGATTCCACACGAGGCACTTAATGTTATCTCTTCTGACTTCTGTGCATCTGTATTTACTGTCTACATGACTGGCTTTTTTATCATTCCTTTGATTATCACAGAGGAGGAGGGAGTTGTGAATGATATTCCTTGCTCTCAGTCTCACTTACTCCCTTCCTTCCTTCTCAGTCTCTCCCCCCTCTCTCTGCCTCTCTCTCCCTGTTACTGCACCTCTCCTCTGGCTTTAAGAGGCTTAGCAGCAGCTTAGCGCCCAGGTCAAACTGGCCTTTGCCCTTCATCTGTCAGCCTTTTGATGTGGTGCCAGCCTGGGCTGCTTGCTACGCTCTGCCTTTAACAGCACGTCCAGGGGTCAGAGGAGGGCTCTGCTTCAGGACCTCACCCCACCTTAACACCCTCCTGCCCCCCCACCCAATCCACAATCCACAAACACCACCACCTCCCACCTTCCTCGCAGATGTGTCTGTCTCTGATGCCCCCCTCTCCACCGCCGTCTACCTTCCCTTGCCTCTTCCCTGCCCCAGTGCCCATTATTATTTTATAGTTTGGTTCTGCATTCCTTTCACTCAGGCTGCGGTGGAAGGCAGACCTTTGGCTTTATTGCTTACACATGTCCATGGCTTTCTCCCACAGCAGGGAGAGACAAAACAGCAAGAGGGAGATGGCCAATAGGGGCCAGCCATCTAAACTCTCCCCACCTTGAACTAATCGTTGGGGGCCAGAGAGTGGCTCTACCACAGCCCTGTGCCAGTGGGGTTTCAATTTGTAGAGACATAAACAGATACTAAAGCCAGGGTAACAACACAGTGATTTATCAAGCCAGTTCACATCAAATTATCACAGCGCCCCCCTACTGTCAGGGCCCATAATAGCCCCCAGCTCAGCCCCTGTTTCAGAGGTGCACCGTGGTCACACTTCATTTAGGAGTGCACAAACATGTGTCCCTCTGTCTGGTTTCCCTCTGAGCGTGACGCTTCTCACCAGCCAGTGATCATCCTGGACAGAGCGTCAAGAGATTAAAGAGGATGTGAATGTCTGCAATTGTGTGTGTGTGTGTGTGTGTTGTGTGCTGATAAAGGTGTATGTCCTTCTGATGTGCATAGAGGCAGTATATTCACTCACATGCACATGCTGTAGAATTTGTGTGCACTGACTTCAGTTGAAGAAAAAGTGTCTGTACAGGTGTCTTTGCTAATTACGATGATAAATGCATATGTTAATAAGTACAGTACACAACAAAACCGAGTACAACCCTGTACAATATCAGTAAAATGTCATGATGAATGATGAATGAATCAGCGTTGTACTGCTGTATCTTACAATAACTGTATTATTTTTAAGTCGAAGTGTAGGATATTTGATCTTATGTATAATAAACAACAAAGACATTAGATAGACCACATTGAAAAAACAGGCCCCCAAAAAATAGTAGCAATGAAGGACAGTGCAAATGGACTTTGCGTGATCAGCCTCTATGCACATCATCCAAAAAGAAAACCGTTGCTCACAAAACTGCAAGATTAAACTTTGCCAAAGAAGCTGAGAAGAGGCCTGATGAATACTGGCAGTACAATCTTTGGTCAGATGAAACCAAAATGAATTTATCTGGATCAGGTGGGGTCCAGCATGTTCAGTGTGAACCTGACCAAGATTACCACAGTGACTGCATAGTGCTGACCATGAAATATGAGGTGTGAGTGTGCTGATATGGGGCTGCATGAGTGCAAAAAGACATTTATAGACATCACTATGAATTCAAGTTTGTATACCCAAAATACTGATTCAAGAGATGACACCCAGTCTTTTTCAACATGACATTAATCCCAAACACACTGAAAAAAAAGTTTGTAAAGAAGAAAAGAGTAAAGCAAAGTATGCCCCCTGACCTGAATCCAATAGTACACCTTTGGAGTAATTTAAAGTGGAAGGTAGAGAAACAAAAAGAGCAGCTGAAAAGAATCATTTGTGAAGAACGGCAGAAAATCTCTCTACAGACCAAATCTGCCACCAAAATGCAGAAAATAAAAGAATCTCACTAATGAAGTCTGTACTGACCTTTGTTGCAGTTTGCTCTTAAACATTTCATTATGGTTTAATTTGTCAAATATTTCAGTTTTTCAAATGAAGTGGCTTGATTGTTTTTGGGCTTTAGCTGAAAAAAATAATGAACTGAATGGACAGGATTTGTTGTTGCTTAATGTTTCAGTGATTCTGCCCTGGGTTGTACTCAGTTTTGCTGTATACTGTGTGTATTGATACTAACAGTCCGCATGTATTATCTCAAACATATGTTGTCTTCCTTTCTTCCATTTCATCACCTGGAACAGATAACCGAAGTGGTTCTTGGTGGAAAAGCACCTGAGTCAAGTTGAATTGTGTATGCCCGTGCAAGCCAGGTATGTAACAGAATCTATCTTGAAATAAACAGATTATTTTTCTGTAGCAAAATCATGTTTCACTTTAATATGGTGCCTGAACAGAGTGCTGCCTTTGATCTCCACTAGCAGAGCCCAGCACATGGATAATATATCTTTCAGAGATAAAAGTAAAAATGTGTGCTAGGTGATGATGTCATGCAGTTGTGGCCGCAAGCCTGGGAGAAAAGCAAACTTTCACAGGCGAGGCTATCCCAGGGATCACTAAGGGTGCTCTCTGAGCCTTTGGGGAAATCAATTACACATTGTCCGAACTGTGATTCCGGCTGTACGAACTTAATCGGGGGGGCCTTCTGCAGAGGATCATCCCGATGAGTTTGGACACTGTTTTTGCTCCTTGGTGTCCGCTCTCCTCTCTCTGCCCCCCCCCCCATCACCACCACCACCCCCCAGCTCCAACCTTTGCAATTTGCTACATTTGTGTGCAGCTTACAATTCTGCAGAGAGTCATTCATCATCATTTGCTGGCGTATCTGTCTTGAGTGCCTTAGCTTTGATCATGTTGTATTTTATACTTTACATCTGTTCTACATTTAACCTTCTGTAATGCTGTAGCTCAGAAACTATTATCTTGGCAAAACAGGGAAAGAGTTTACCTGGTGACTTTGTAGTCAGTGTAAATCTGGCATATTTGTCATGGCCCGGTAAATAAATGATCCACCAGTTGAAGCGTTGTGATAAGCAGATCTCTCCTTGCTATTTCCTGCCTTATGGGACAGGACTGAGAGCAATCCTGTGCTTCCTCTTACGTGGTCCTCTCCTCTTTCAAAAGCTTATCTGCTCCTAAATCATCCTCTTTGAGTTGGGAGGACACAATATTTTTTTGGATTTTCTCTGTTTTCAGCTCTATCATTTCCAGTCATTCTCTGAGGCTTTGCTCTCTGTGTATGTAACCCTGGCACTCCACCTATGCCCCCCCCAACCCCGCTCCCTTCCTCCCTCTCTCTCTCTCTCTCCCTCTCTCCTCTGGCCTCAGGAACCCAGGAGCATAAGGCCCTGACCCCCCTCCTCCTCCACCAACACACTAATCATCCCTAATCAGAAGTGAAATGCATTTTTCTAAGGAAGTAGCTGGAAAATTTCACAATCTGCATTTCTCCGACCAAGCTGATTAGGGAAACATTATCCTGCTTTCACAGTCACTTCCAATCTGCCTTTAATCTGTCACTTCAATCGCCTAATTATTTAGTCAATGACCTGGGGACGCAATCTTACAAAAGAATGAAATGCATTCCATATCATTTTCCCTTTCATTTATGCATGATATCGCTGGTTACATGTTATGTTCCCTTGAGCTAAATATGCAAGCCTTGTTCATGTACACGTATATGTGTGCCTATGAGTGTGTGCACGTGTGTGTGTGTGTGTGCACTGTTTAGGCATTTATTGTCCTTGCCCATCGCATCCATACATGTGTGGATGTGTGCTTCAGTGTGTGTCAACAGTAGCTTGTTTAGAAGCTGCTGAGCTGTGAATGCTGGCTGGGGGTAATGCAGTTTAGCCCTGAGTTGGAAGAGCCTTTAGGGAATGAGACTCTATGGGGGAGTCGTGTTATTGGAAAGGTCATGATTACAGTAGGGGGTCAAAATAACTCGCTGACACTCTTTATACACAAGTGACTGCTATTGTGCCTCAGGGTGTCAAGAACTATATTGAGTATTGACTATATGTCACAGCAATAAAAAGGAAACCTGTTCTCCACTGGTGAATGTTCTACCTCCAAAGAGTGTGAAGTCAGGACAAAAGGTAAAAATATCTTCAATGTCAATGAGACCATCATGTTGACATGCTAATTTTGCTGCAGAAGGGAAAAGAACATTCCTGTCTTTTAAGACTGCAGTTCTAAATAGAAAAAATAGATTGAGGAACTTAAGAATTGCTGCGTTTTTCCCTTTTTCTTCTTTGTATGTCAAAAAATGAGAGCCTCTGTTTCTTTGCCAGGGAAAATTAGCTGCATGACTGACTAAAGAAGGACATATAGTGGCTAATCTGCAGGTCTCATTTGCAGAATATATGAAAACATTCATTTCAGGGAACTGGAACCTGTTTCACATAATAAAGGTTGAAGGAAAAACATGTTATCACACAATGTTTACATTTGAGGCAGTCTTTCCCTGGACGTGTTCACTTCATAAAGAGAGTGAGTGATTTGTGATACCATTACCCACTTACAGATGCATATGTGAGAGGGAATAAAGACAAAGGATAAGGAGGAAATAGTGGAAGGGAGGACTTTGAACTTTCCGCGCTGTGTGGCTCACTTATAATAGTCCAAGTGTGACACAGGACCCAGCCAACCCGATAAGGACCCAGACCTGTCTGGGGCAGCTGTCGCTCTTTCATCTTTCCCTTCACTGGATGGCAGCCCCTTCCTCTATTTGTGTCAGCCTCACTTCTCTTATCAACTATGCATTCTGGAGAGCCATCATGCTTATTTGTTCTTGACACCCAATCCGCCGATAAATCTGCTTGGAAATGTGCTTTTAAAAGAGTGTAAGAAAACATTCCAAAGTCTGGCTATGGGGCAGGTCCAGAGTCCCACCAGCCCTTGGCTAAAGCCAGCGCTTAGCGCCTCCATTGAGTGTCGCAAAACACACCATCAGAGGTCATGAACTCTGGCACTCATAGAGCACTTTGACCATGGGAATAGCAGTGTTGAAGCCAAAACAAACAAGCGATGCACATCAAACACTGAGACATTCTGTTGGTTAAATTCCATATTTAGGTTGTTGGTTTCATGCATTTTGGTCGTTGTCCAACTTGATACCACATGTACGATCACACAGTGGCCACTCTTTACATCACTAAGTTTTTGAAATTGTAAATTTCAGTTTAGACTTTATATAGTCTAACTGTCTTCTACATCTGTGTTTTTACAGTCACAGTCTTGTCTCACTTTTATTCAAGACTTTGCTCTCTTTCCATCAGAAACCATACCAAATGGATACAAAATGAGCTGCAAGCAGAGTCTGGATTCAAAGCCTGCTCAAACATAATTGTTTATTCGTGTATTTTATTTATTTATTTCACAATACCTATACTCAAAAAACAAGAGTCATAATTTGATTCTGTATGGACTTTCTTTGTTAAAGAATGTGGTGTGACAGTTATTATTGGCATTCCCAGCTGTTAAATGCAGCAGTAAACTGACAAATCAGTCCTGATGCACTAACATCGAGGGTAAAAGTGCATAGCAATAAGCATAACTTTTGTATCAGAACAAATATTGACTTGTTCTTATGTCTGACTGGCAGAGACACTCAGTGATCAGGCTATAATAACAGACGGTGCTGTAACAGAGAGAGAAAGAGTGTGTGTGTGTGTGTGTGTGTGTGTATGTATGTGTGTATTGGGGAGGTTTCTGGGAGAGAGTTGATGTGTGAGCTATTTCAGGAATGCCTGAGAGGAAACATATTGATCAGGACACTTAGATGTGATAAGGACGTCAGGTTTAAGAGGAGCAAGGCAATCATTAAGTACACCACTGGCCGCTGTGGTGTATATTTGCTGCTTCGCTTCTCTACCCCCTTTCTTTTTTTTCTTTTTTCTTTTTTTCCACTTTATTTGGCTCTTTTTTGCCAGAGGTGAAAAGAAAATCTCATCTCCATCAGGCTAAATTGTGGTGGGCAGCATTATCAGTTCAAAAGACCTGGGGATTTGACAGCTCCCACTCCATGGTGATTAATTACTTCTCGACTGTGGTGGGCCCTCCACTCCCCTCTCTCTCTCTCTCTCCCTGCCTGCTGCTGTAGTGGTGGTGGTGGTGGCTGGAGGCAACACATGATAAGTGCTGCCCTTATTACTGGTCTCACTGGGAAAAGGCCCAGGCAGCACTGGGCTAACGCAGGCCAATCGCACCCCCCTGTGCCGCATGGGGCCAGGAAAGCTTGCAAGATACATGCCCTTTGTTTACTCTTTAGTGCTTAATAGAAAGGTACAGTGCTGCCAACTCTGTGTGTGATGTTGGGTTAAATAACCTCTTCTGCTCTTTAATCTCCCTTTCTTTCTTTCCATCCCTCCTTCACTCCCTCCCTTCCCTCAGGGTTATAAGGGGTTTCGATCTCTTCCTTAATCACTTTGCCAGTCTGGATAGGAACTACAGACTCCAGAGCTCTCTATTATCATCAGCCAAGGGGAAGAAGGACACTCCTCATCACATGTCTGATGGACAGAATTAATCACTTATGGACATCATACAGGAGAAGCCATCTATTATAACCAGTGTAATCACACTGGAGAAGTAGCTTCAATCAACCAAAAGAGACCTCAATATAGTTAAGTACTTAGCTGTGTACATATTTGTATTACAAGCCTGTGGCAGCCTTTTCCACTATTATTTGCATTCTGGGGTTCTCAAGGTTCTGCACACAGCTGGTCCTTGAGCTTCATGTCTCCCTGTAGGCTCCACTGTTTGGCTTGTGTGTATGAGTGGCACTTTCCCTGAGGCTGTGCCTGTTGGTGTGTGCCTGTGCATGTGTTTTTGTGTGGGTTTCTGCATACGTGTCTCTGTGTGTGCGCATGCATGCATGCCTGTGTGTGTATGTGTGTCTAAATAAGCCTACATTGGAAAGCTTCATTATTGGACCTGTCAGTGCTGCAAGTCTCCCTGAAGGCAACGAGGTGGAGATGAGAGACAGAAAGACACACGGTAGGGCACCGTTCACACACGCCTGTCACACGCCTGTCCCCAACGGTGGGCACGCAGGCCATTATGATGTCTTCCAGATGGACACATCTGTCTGTTTCCCTAGGAACAAATCTGCTAAAAGCAGGGAGAGAGTCACGAACAAGCCGTCTCTGGTGGAGTTTTATTTGTTTATGTTTGCCGTCGCAGGCTGCCTAGATGTCATGATGTATGGCCTGAGAAGACACCTCCGTAGACACCTCTGGTGCTATGAGAGATCCCTCAGATAACACGTGTTAAGATGCCAATATTCTATTAGAAGCCAATGTTCTCTTATGTTCCTGTACATCATTATTAGAATGGATTTCTATTGTGGAGGAGGGTCTATTTTTACCCTACATTGTAAGCTTATACTCCTGAAAAAAAAAGTTGTTGTTTTTTTTACTAGCTGTAGCCTGTCATGTAGATTCTTGGACCTCCATTTGTCCCTCCTCCTTCTTCCAGTGGGAGCAGAGAGGATGAGTGTTGTTATTACAGACAAGCAAGCAAGGTGAACCTTTCCTAGACTGGGGACCTTTTCCTGGTACGCAGAATCAGAACAACCCCTCGTCGCACCTCCCCATAATCCCTGGCATTTTGTTTTGATGCTCCACAGCATGAAAATGAGGGAATATGGCAATGTTATGGCATTTGAAGTCAATATGTATTATAAAATCAATCTAGATGAAGATCTGCCCATCCTTCTAATTAGACGGGGTGATTGGAGATTGATTTTTAATTGCAAAAGTAATTACATGGAGCAGATAGCCAGTGACATTTGATTATCTAGGTGATTGATTAAAAGGCCTGGCTGCTGGGGCAGACTGTCAGCCAGCTGAATCCAGACAAAAGAGAAAATTAAAAAAGTTGTCCCGTTTGTAATCACGAATTTCAAGGGTGAAATTACAAAGCCAAACATCCCCTTAGAGAAGCCCAGCATCCTTCCACTTTGCGCCTGTCTGCCCTCTTATCTCACCCCCGCCGTCATAACGCCCACAACGCGAGACCCCCGTGACACGCTAAAAAGGGGAAAACAATGATGTGAAAAATGAATTGAGGAATTGTTCTGTTACAGACAGCCTGGTGCGTAAATGACGGGTGCATATATCTGCTTAGCAGCCCTGTCACATCATCATAGGCAGCAAGGAAAGAAAGAGAGGGAGAGATACAGACAGACAGAAAGACAGTCAGACAAACGGAGTGAAGGAAACCTCTTATCTCTCAGACTGCTCCTTCACTCATCTTCATCTCTTGTCATCTCCCTCCAATAGGTGCCTTCACTTGTTCATTGTTGTCTGTCGACCGGTAAGGGAGTGAGACTAAATAAACAGCGGAATAATATCTTTTTTTTTTCTCTCTCTCTCTCTCTGTGTTTGGGAAAGCCAGAAGAAATCCTTTTTCATGTTGTCTTTTTTCTTCTCCTCCTCATCTGCTATTCTTGTGGGATCCCTCTCTTAGAAAATGAACGATGACAAGGTAAACCACCGGGGGGACAGCTGAACTGTTTATGAGCCTGACAAAAACTGTTTATGTGGATGTGATGGACAGGCTAAGTGATGACAGTTGGAAATGAAATACATTCTTCCTGTCTACCTGCTACTTGCAAGTTAGACTATATATCACCTGGTGGGTACATTAAGCGAGTGTACTGTACAGTCCTGTGAATCCGTACTTTGTTTTCATCTTGATTTGTCTTCATATCAGAATTCCTAGCCCTGTCAGTTTCGGGCTGAGCAACAAAGAATAAAAATCTCTTATCTCTAGTCTCACCCGATGGCTAATATCATCCCACTTATCCACACTTGTTGATAAGCTCCAACTGACGCACACCCACCCACACACACAGACACCACAGCACGTGAACAGAGCAACATGTTCTCTGTTCACAGTCCTCATAACCGGGAGATCCATTTATTTCTCACCGTAGGACGTGCCTATAAATTATGCCTGCTTAAGGTATCATTTAGGCTGGACTGTTAAGCCACTCCTGTCATTTTAGTGGAAGGTTCACTCTTTGCGCTTTCCATGAAGGCAACATTTATGTCTTTAATTTACAGCTCCTTGCCTGGAGGATATTCCTTGGCTTTATGAAGTGGTATTAGGGGGCCTATTTAGTTGTCATGGCAGAGCACTGCTCAGTGTGGTGCAGCCAGCAGAAGCCAGCCCCTGAAAAAAGAGAGACGAGGGAGCAAAGGCAGTGATTTCAAATGAGAATCGCTGTCCTTTTAACTCAAAGAGCTCTGTAGCCTGGCAGGAGCAGCTGAGCTGGGCCTTTGAAGGGAGGGAAAGAGAGAAAGGGAGGGGAAATGAAACAGGCCCGGGCCAGCCCCACATATTATTCCCCCTTAGGATGTACAGAGTCTATATTGGCTGAAGCAGCACAGCCCCTGGGGTCACAGCTCCTTCTCTGGCTCAGAGAGCCACAGCTCTAAGAGGGACTTTCCTCTGTCTGCCTTAGAAACAGACCGGCGAGTGTCTGCGGGTAAACCATCACACATGTGCCTCGCAGCACCAGGCCCGGGCTCTGCGGGTGAACACAAAGCAGCGGCACTTATTAAATTTCCATGAAGTTTACCGAATTTGCGGGATCAGTGGGGTGAGGCCGTTAGGGAGCCCATGCCGCTGCCTGCAGCTTCCCTCTGCCACTAAAGCCCAGTGTGGTTGTGTGTCACCTCCTCCCCATCTCCACCTCCCTAGTTTAACAGTGGAAGAAGATTTCTACCGGCTGGGCCTTGTACCCTGCAGAACTTGCTTTCCATATTCTATAGGGGCCCCAGAAGGCCTATGTTTAGCAGGCAAAAAAATAACTGTATATGAGCAAATAGATGTACACAGATAGACACGTGACTTGTAATTTTCTGTGGCAAAAGGCATAACACTTTGACACATACAGTATATCATGTGCAGAGTAACAGTACAGTCAGACTAAATGGTCATGCCACCATATAGTACACAGGATCTCAAAAAAAATGAATAATGGTCCCATTATAACTCAGAGAACGTAGTTGACTTTATCCAGTGAGAAATGGGAGGCAAGTCACAGCCAGCCCCAGAAATTTAGGTAGATAATTCCTTGCATGTCATGGGTAGTAAATGCTCACAGCGGGCTGTTCATCAGAGCCAGAACTCTTCCAGATGTGGAACCAGTTACTGAAAAAGAAGCTCAACGGGGTTAGAGAGCAGAGAGAGACTGTTAGCAGACTAAAATGAGAGGGATACATGCAGTATACAGTACATTAAATGAATGCACTCTCTTGATATTTTAATGCCGAATATAAAAATCACATTCAATGTGATTTGAAATTTGTTTTTCCAGTTAAACACTTTAGTTTTAATTCAGACAGAGCTTTGTGAAACTCATGTTTGTATACAATAGACTTGAATTTCCCAAGTGTTAACTGAAAGTCTCTATCTTCATCATTCAGTACAAACACTCTGCAAACTTACACAGCTTGTTTCTTGTAAAGTTGTCATTTTGAGTTAATTGATTAAGGTGATGGACATGAGGCAGTAAGTGCAGACATCTTTAAGTCAACAGTTAGAAGAGAAGGAGAAGAAATATCCACATTCCATAACATATTTCTATTCAACAAATCCATATTTATATTAAATAATTCAATAAAAAATGAGGAAAATCAAGTTTAAGCAATGCAAATATGCAAATGAATGTCAAGCAAAGTATTGTGAAAGTGCTCAACAGACCTCTCCTACTTATATAAAAGCCAGAAAGTGTTTTGTCTCGTTTCTAGATAGAGGACAATAATGCATATTACTCATGCAACAGACAAAACCAGGTTTAGCAAACAAGACTACATAGAGTGAGGATGTGGTCAATGGAGAGTCAGCTTCAGACAGTCAATTACGGCAAGTGGCAGCCATATACAAATACTTTGCTTGTGCATGCATAAATACCAGTTTATTCCCATGTTGTTGTGTCTTTTATGTCCTAGTCTAAACCAAGACCAAATGCCTAGGTTTTGGTGCTGTTTAGAGGACAGCTTCTGTGTGATTCAGCACGCCACTTCAACCCTGCAATGAAAAGATAAACTCAGACAGCCATTCTGTGATTGCAGGTCAGGACAAAGCAGGCCACAATATTTTCCAGGTGCAGATCAGCACTGAACTGTGGACAACATTGTAGGTTAAACAAGACTGTGTTTATTCAACCAGCATTTTTCATCATTCTTGTTCAGTAATTTTTGCCACAACCATGGTCTGGTTCCCTGTGTGCTTTTGCAGCTAATGAAAAATAACTGGTTGGGAAAATATTACCAAAAAAAAAAAAAAAAAATCACAAATTTCTTCATCTAATTTTCCAGCTACCCAGTTTGTCAAAGGACAATCTTTTGAAAAGAGAACTAATGTAGAGCCAGTTGTGACCTTAAAGAGTGTCTGGGTTCCGACCTGTTAGATCTAGATGGAGATGAGGTGTACAAGAGTGTCCCATTAGCTCTACCTTTTCACTGCCCTCCCTCTCTGGGTGATGCTGGCCATACTCCAAAAGGACCACGTTTTGATCCCAGGGTCTGATAAAGTCTGGCCCGTTGATGGGTCTGATGACATCTGCACTGTCCGTCTGTGCTCCCAGACAAATGCAACCCAGGAAGGTTAGCACCGGCCCTTCTGCCCCTTATCAATCAATTACATTTGGCTTTGTCAGATTAATTGTATAGAATTGTTTGCTGCAGATAGGGACCAGGTAGATTCTGGATGGGGGCTGGGCTGTGTGATTGTCGGTAGATTGTTACTGTGTGTTTACCCTGCCCTTTTTTTACCCTTGTTCATTTGTAGCTGTGCCTCTGTTTGTATCTGTAAGCTGTGTTTTTGGACAAAAATTCAATTTATTGGATGTTAAAAAAAACAAACAAACAAAAAAAAATAACACACTTCTGTCTCCCGCCTGTGAGTAGTTATGTTTTTATTTAATGTAAAAGTGTTTCAAAAGTAGATTCAAATCATAATTGATTAAGAATTCGAGGCTAGCTTTGACAAAGCGAGCTAGTTTGTGTCAACAAAGGAAAATAGGGCACGCTCTGAGTGCAGATTTTTCACTTTTGGGTGAGTTAGTCAGTGCCATGCCAGTGAATTCACCCCTCTTCCTTCTTTGCTTATGAAAAGCTGGATTAATTACGTAATGTTCAGCTCACTGTGGCTAATAGCTGATAATGATGTGTGAGAGGTGTGTCAGACGGGAGAGCGTACTGGACTGCCAAGTGCTGTTGGACCCAGGTCAGGCTGCGTTCATCTTACTAATGAGATGTCACACCGAGAAGATGGAGCGACCAGAGCGACCAAGCGGTCACTGCAAACAAATTCCACCCCTCCACCCCAGCTTTGGATTGTACAAACAGCCCCAAATTCAGAGAGGAGCTTGCGTGGCCTGCCAACTGACGACATCGCTCTGAGGATTCATTTTTCAGAGGGGTATTTGGCTGTAGGGAGACAGCTAGGTCCGGTTTAGCTCAGCAGCTGTGTCATTTGTAGTCCAGAGACGCTAACGGTGGGCCTCTGGTCTTTATTGGTCTGCAGAATACAGCCGGTGATCCAGTCTCCCATCTAGTCTTTAGCTCCACTCTGAGGAGATGAGGTGAGGTTAAATCAACGCTTGTCTCCTCCTTCTGAACATCTAAATCTGCAGAGGAGAGAAGTGAGATATGCTCCTCCCTTCATCCACCCCCTCAGGCTAGCCTTGCTTCTCTTAAGTTCTCTGCTGCACTGCCAGTGGGTCAGGTTGATCCCCCCGTCATTGAAACTCATTCGGGGGGCATTAAAGTGTAAACCAGATGAAAAAACAAAGGGCTTAGGCAAATCAGATGGCTCAAACAACAACAACAAACGCACACTCTGTAATCTGCTTAGGGAAATTAATGAGGGGGAGCCCCCTTGGCCAAGGTGGATAATGATCCTGGACCATGGGGATGAGAGGCTGCAGTGGATCAGGCAGAAGGTGAGAACGGGAAGGGGGGATTAGAGACGGACTCCCACCAGAATCAAACAGGACTCTGCCAAAGGGATCCCTCCCCTCCTATGCCCAAACTTCAAAAACTCCAGCCTAAGCTGGAAGTAGGTGTCTGTAATCCCCTCTGTGGCTGTAGATCTATGCGGCCGACTCAGGCCCAGCTTTCATCCTGCAGCTTGTTCGGCATGCTCTCCCTCCATGTCCTGGGAACGTAAACTTTTGCACTGTGGCCCCCTTGCAGATCGCAGGGATCCGCTGGCTCATTACCTCTTCATTAGCGTGCTGCATCATTGGCTGCCAAGAGGATCAGACCATGCGTGGAGTCTAGCTGCACAGACTGCTTGTGGGGGCCAGAGACCTGGACACAGCAGCCAGATGGACGAATGCATGCTACTGGAAACACGAGTTAGCAGCCTATAGATCTTTGCACTGTTGGAAGTCTCCATGTAGCCAGTGAACCTTTCTTTGTGTGACACACATTTTAAAAGGCCTATTTGTCCTTAGCAGTGTTACTTCAATAGATCCCCTAGAAAAATATCCTGTGATTGTCATTTTACCTGTCCATTGCTCCTGCATGGTTGTCCAATCTGATCATCTGAATGGAATGGAGGGATTTTTCCTATATGTATATATACACTCCTATTTATTAGGTTCTTGGAATTAGTGTCAGAACTGTCACTTACATCCTCTGAGTATGTTTTGAGATACCTTTGAAATGTGATGCCAGGTGCCACTCAGAGTTTTATTTGCCTCTGCTTTTCTTTCTTACAATTCATAGAATACAGGATGATTTAAAGGGAGGTGTGGAATTGAGAAAATAAGCAGGCTTTGTACTGCTTAATGGGGCCCAAAGCTCACTGTTTAAGCCCTCCCCTGCATCCAAAGCAGTCGCAGTCAGGAGCCAAGCTCCATGAAGCCAAGTCTCATCAACCACTCTGCCATCCTCTGGTGTGATCATGGCAATACACACATACACACACATATTACCAGCTATCTGCATTCACAATTATTATAAAGGTATGTAAAGGCAAGGTAAAATTCATCAGTGTTGGTGAAAGATAATCTATGTTGGAATCATGTGTATGAATATCTAAATATGTGGGAAATGCCAGGGTCATCACAGGAAAATTTATTTAAAAAATTAAAAATAAAAAAAAAAAATTGAAAAAGCATGATGTAAATGTAAAATATATGTGAAAGTCAGTTTCATGCAATGTGTTTTGATTGCCAGTTGAGCAGCATCAAGTTGGGCAGGTTAACTTACTCTGATGTTCTGTTATTCTAAGCTGGTTAAATCAAACACTAAGAATTAATTGCAACTTTCTTTAAAGCCCTGTCTTGACTAAAGGTGCTTGAACAGTTAGAGTTTAAATCTGTGAGGAAATAATGCTCAAATAGCTTCAAGTTCAAGTATCCTCAGCCCGACTTTCCTCTGTTGTCTCCTTCCTCTTGCTTTGCTGCTGGTGTGATCCTTGCATCTAAATTATGCAGTTCCTTATCTGACAGTCATTTCCAAGGCCATGCATGCAGTGTGGCCCCATGTGGTTATGGCCAGGTGTAAAAGCTTGACCTCTCTGTAGGACAGCAGAGTGACTTTCATTAGAGCGCCCACTGGCTGCTTCCCACTGAGCTCACTCATAGATTTAACACAGCGACTGCATACAAGATGAGAGAGAGGGTTTACATAATCCAATAAGAATCACTTAGGGGAGATGAAAACAAGGACATTCATGGGTATTAAAATAACTAAATACAAAAAGTACAATTTTTATATTGCCATACTCCTTTGAAATAGAAGCAGGTATGTCCATTGTTTTTAACAACACAAACCGCAGTGGTTATTTTGTGGAAAATGCAGGCGTCACCTTTGTAGCCTGGATGGCTGACAGGGCCCACTGCGCAAATGAACAATGTGGCACTGAGGGTTTTTTGACTAAATAAATGTATGCACACACAGCACACATCTGATGCCAGCTGAATGCGCATACACGCTTTGAATGCCTCTGGATTTCCCAGCATGCTCGCTATTGCCTCCCGCCCGGCCGGTGTCGTCACGTTCTCTTTCATACGCGGTCACAGTTGTTTTTGATATTTTCATCTACTAGCCAGAGGATATTTATCTGCAGGAGTGTAGTGGCTGGAGAGCCTTTTTCAAATGTTAACAATTGCTCTGCCACAACATGAGGAGCTTGCTAATTAATGCATCCAACACGGTCCCGCAGTTGTGCTGGTGAAACTCAAACGATTAATGTGTGTCATTATATTGTAATTGCGTGGTAATTCTACATCTAAAGCACACACACAGACACACGCTTCTGTCAGCCTAAAGGTAGGTAGGTATTCCACACCGCTCATGGAAGTAGATTAAGGTCAGAGATTGTTTCTCCGTGGAGAATAAGGATTAACTAGTGCCAAAATATTCTCTTAGCTTCCTCACAACTTCATGTGTTGAATTTGTTTTGGTTTATTGTTTGTTTTAGAACACAATTTCACAGGACTACAGCATAAAAATGAGTAGATAATAAAGCTGATGGTAAAAGTCTCATCCAGGAAGAGATGACAAAACAGCCATGCAGTTTTGTCATCAACAGCCATATTAAGCTACTACACGTTCATCATATTTTTATGGTATTATTTTATGCAGTTTTGTTTAATTAGTTTTAACTGATTGGTTGATTAGATGATTGGAATCACAGGAGGAGCGCTGGATCTGCAGAGATCCATTGGAGTGTCCTATGCATGAGGACACGGGGAAGATACATGTTGTTTCTCTGCTCTACCATATACACACTGTACTGTACACATGCACCTACATTACTCTGCAGGAGTGTGTGAGGAGGAACAGGAAGACAGAGTGAGAGAGGAGGAGCGTTTGTCTATTTCAGCTTGAATAAACTAAACTGCTGTGCTGTGTGCTCATTGGTGGCCCCTACTGTGGCGCTTCATGAAGACATATGGGCTTAAAGAGCACTTGAAGTGGCTGCTACCGCCTTGCTTGTCATCCACAATTTCGCCTGCCCTAATCCCTGCTTTAATTTACTCCACTCCACAAGGCAAGCAGTGACTAACACTGTCCTCGGGGGTCCTTTCACTTATGCCACTGGTGACAAGGAATATGCAAAGGCACAATTTCTCACCAGGAAGGGTGACAGAGAGCAGTTCCGCCGGGGAGCACACCTCCCGTTTCTCAGCATCTTTTAATGTCACTCACAAGATCACTTTGCAGTTGCAAACTATTCTTCAGAGACCCCTTTATTAACATGTTGATCCAAGGGGTCATTAGGTGAAGATTGTTTGGCGCACAGGATGCGGCTATTGATTTGCTGAGAGATAGACTTTACTGGAAAGTTTTTGACAGCGCAGAGAGACTACAGAGACTACTTCTTCAGACTCAATCTAAACTGTTTTCAGCCCCTTTATCCTTTGCCACTGCCTTATTTTTCCCACTCGTCTAATTTTCCCGTGGAATGCTGGGAGTGAGAGGAGCCGTTGACGGGCACAAGTAATTGCTATCAGTCTGTCATTAGGTTCTCTCTCTTGCTCCCTCTCTATTTTTTTGTCTCGGTCTCTCTACACAGGTCTGTGCTCAGCATTGCTTACAAATAAGACACTTAGGAGACGAGTGGAATTTGCTCCCCAAAAGCTGTGATGTATTGGATTTTTTACGGTCAGAGCAGCTCCTCCAACCGCCTTTTCATTCTCTGTTGTCCTGAGAACCATTTTCTCTGTGTTTGCTATATTCACTCTCTCTCCCTCTCTGCCCTCTCCTCTCCGCCTTTCAGGGTATCATTTGCAATTTAATGCTTACCTGGGGTGAGCCTTGACAATAGCTTCCACCATGAAATGGCCCAGGCCCTGCCTGCATGCCTAATGAGGTTGATGTTGAGCTATTTAGGTCATTGTCCCTTTACAATATCTACTTAATGCAACTCCATGGGAGTGGATTGTTGGAACGGTTAAAGATTCTATTAAGTCTTTACAAAAGCCATTCCATTCCTCTGTCCACCACATACTACCAGGGGCACTGCTCTACTTCACTTTTGCTTTGTGAGAGGCTGTTGCAACAAAGCATAGCAAGGAGGTGCAATGTTACTCTGAAGGGTCACCCAACTAATATCTCTCTACTATTTGGCAGTGTGTGTGTGTGTGTTTTTTTTTTGTTTGTTTTTTTTTTGCAGGTGAAACATCCAGTCAATCAGCAGTTCCTTTTGTAACATATGAAATCTGGATTGAGCTGGCAAATTCATATTAATCATCGCACAAAATGATCTGCCAAAACAGACGGCCAACACCAACTATTAATCAGAGCAGAACCCGTGACAGCCTTTGGAATCGGAAGGGAAGGAGTCAGAGGGGGGGCCTCTTTGAGAGAGTACTTGATATGAAAACTGTGTTGTTGTGCTTTGTACCAGCCTGTGGGAGTTTTTAAACAAGCCCATATGGTGGTAGCCACCAGCTTTGGAGGAGGCGGGTGGGTTGGAGGGTTAGCCAGGGCCAGGATTTCACACAGTCAGTATTGAGTGGGATTGAGGAGGCGAGCTCTTAAGCTGTCTTTTCAGGCACAGCAAAAGCCCTCCATCTGGCCTCCCCTAAAACTCAGGGCGAGTTTACTCAGCTCCCTGTCGGCTGATTGGGCCTCCTGAAGCAGAAGTAACAGCATCAATAGTGTAAACCCTTGCCACTTGAGAGTATTACATTTCTTTTCATGCTTGACTTAATCAAAAGTGGGGAAGTGAAATTTACACCTTTTTGATGTTCTTTTTTCCCCGCTCACTAAGAGGGGCGATCTTAACCCATTTGATCTTCACAAGCGCCCACTAAATGGCCAAATATGCCAAGCAGACGGAAGCAGACGGTTGGCAGTTGCCAGTTTGCGCAGGGTCACTGTTGGAGCACTCCATGTGGTGGGGCAGGCAACCTCACAGAAGGCTCCAGTCTTCACAGAGTCCAGCCAAGCTTCTGTCTGGAGGCCCACTGTCCCTGTCCACACCCAGCCAGAAATCAATCCACCCTCACGCTGATTCTCTGTGCTCTGCCTGAGCCAGTGTAAGATTTGTGTCGACTGAGCAGCATCAAATGAACACTGTAACTGGGGCTTTATAACAAAACGGATAGACAAAAAGCACCAGCCAAGTGTCAACGCTATGATGTGTATATTTGATGGCATTAGCACGGCTTTGCAGAGTCACTATCTAGTTCAGATGCATATCACATCATGTACACACTGACAGATTGAGTTGCCCGTGAGTAGTTTAAGTTAACTGAAAATTGTGAGGATCATGCTTCTTATCACTGTTATTTAAATAAGCAGCCATGTGATAGCAGAGAAAGGGTTTAGCCAACCACGGGCAGACTGGCTTTGTTGGGTGCATAAATGTTTTGCCTATAGTAACCTCACTAATCCAAGCTGTTAACTGGTGTTGGAGCAGAGGGAGCCAACCTGGGGTTGTGTGAAGATTCCCCTCAACGGGAATCTGGAGAGAGCAGTTGCTGGAGAGCTGCTAGCCAGTGACAGTTGTTCCAGGAGCCTGGCTTTAATGAGTGTGTGATGTCTGGAGTCTTTAGCTCATGTTAAGCCCGGGCTAAGGCCAGGATCTGACTGATGGAGCCCTAGGCCTGAGTACTGTGGAGCTGTGTTTGCACCTCTTAATGAAGCTGGGGGCCGACGACACTGCCTGGCCCTCCGCCTGCCCTTCCTCTCTCCCCAGGACCAACCCTGCGCCAGCCAAGACTGCAGCAGAGACCCACTCCATTAGTTCCTGTTTATTTCCCAGGCTTCCAAACCCTACTCCCTTAGTCATCGTGTGCAGCAATTTTTCCTCCTCCCCTTTCTTAAACTGTTGTTGGTTATTCATTTTGGTCCAATTTTCTCACTCACTGTTGTAGGCAAGACATGAAAAAAAAAAACGGAGATAATTAAATGCTTGTGCCCTGTGGAAAACAATGTTTTCCCCCTCTTTGTGCTGAATATAAATTACCATTACAGTGCCTGGGTTGCAAAAATGTGTGTGTGTGCGTGTGCGTGTGTGTGTGTGTGTGTGTGTGTGTGTGTGGAAAGAGTTTACTTGGTGTCAGCATGAAAAGAAGGGGCCCCCATCCAGGCAGCCAAAATCCTGCCGAGGAACTTGTCTGGGATCGTGATGTTCCGACAGCTCCACTGCGACAAGATACATAGTTTCCATTCAGCGACAAGCTTCTTATTGGTTACTATAGTTTCACTAATGCCCAATTGAAGGCGATGCCTAATCTCAACAGAATGGGTTAAAAGGTGCCGATGTCCAGAGCCACAAAACCACATGTTGAGAGTCAAGGGACCAAGGCCCCACAAAGCACAGCTCCTCCAGCTTTGATGTGGCCCTATCAGGGGCAGGACATTGAAGCGAGTTGGGGGGAAGAATACACAGAGGCCCCCGCAGCATACAAACCCCTCGAAGGGCTCGCTGACAATGGCAACTGCTGAAGAGCGGGTCAGGGCCCCACAAAAGGTGGGGCATCTCAGGAGGAGACACAGCACCACTTCCTCCTCTTCCCCTACCTCCACCATCAGCACTTTCATCTTCATTGCTGTCATTTTTTATCGCCACCGTCACCATAATCACAATTTTTCATCATTCATAAAATCATTAACACCATCCTCATGATCATAACTGCCTCACAGTTTTTCTTGATTGTTACAGAACATCATTGCACCATCCCAGCCTGCTACATCACACCCTTGTCTGTACTCTTTGCATCAGTGCTGCTCAGAGTAGGGAGTCAGAGATGGAGCAGTGAAAAGACAGAGAGCAGAATAAATAAGGAGGAGAAAAAAAAGAGGATGAGGAGGAGTGAGAAGCCACTGGTGTGTATGCTGAGGGGTGCTATGTTTAAGGCTCTCACATTTCAAGTACTATGCTGGAGTAGCCTGTGGAGGGCAGGGTGTGTGTGTGTGTGTGTGTGTGTGTGTGTTTGTGTGTGTGTGTGTGTGTGTATGTGTTGGGGTGGTGGTGGGGGGTGCTGTCTGTTTCAATAGACTGCTGCTCAATGGCTCTGAGGAGTAATTGAAAAGCTAATATTGTTCAGCATATCCCAGGGATTACGTCTTATTGTAGTAACAAGTATGCAATACTGCAATGTTTATTTTTGGTCAGGCTTTGTTGCAGCCACTAATTGGTGCTGAGTGTGAAAATGTGGAGTGCGCATTACCATGGCTGAGTCATGACGGCACAAACAGTCCCGCAGTAATCACTTGCTCTGTGTTATCTTTGGAAAGTATCTTTGGCTGCATATCAGACCAATGGCCAAAAGATGCGATTGATGGGCGTCGTTTTACAAATGTGTTGAAAATGATTCTGCAAATATGTTTGAAACGTGCGCTTATGTTAGTGATGCTGTAAAATAAGCAGGGTTGACTGGCAAAGCATCTGCTTTTGATGTTTATCTCCCAAACACAGAGCCAGCTGTTTGCAATCTCATTCATTTATTAGACACACATTAACATTAGTGCTGAAAAAAAATTCTCAGTCAGCATTGCTCTATCATCAACCATTGCCATATCTCCCCTCATTGTGCGGTTTATGGCAGATTTTAAATCAATTAAGTATGTAATTTGTAACAACTGCTGAGACTGGTTCAGGCCTAAACAATGGCAATGGGATAACTGCCCTTTAGTGAAGCATCAATAGGCTTACAATGTGCTGAATTAGCTGGCATATTAATGACCAGCCGCAATACCCCT
The DNA here is from genome assembly GCF_017976425.1 of Toxotes jaculatrix. Classification (NCBI taxonomy): domain Eukaryota; kingdom Metazoa; phylum Chordata; class Actinopteri; family Toxotidae; genus Toxotes; species Toxotes jaculatrix. The sequence goes on along the minus strand of NC_054394.1, from coordinate 9,579,228 downwards.
CCATTCTCCTCACCCAAATCTGCTTATGCAAATGGCCCATGAATCCAGTTCAAAGGAGTCTCTTTTAAGTGAGGCCTATACCCATCCACACTGGGGGCTGTGAGAGAAAGTGACATGAGAAAAGTTAGGGACACTTGTCTTTTTTTTTTTTTCTTCTCACAGAACATGATCCAGTTAGCATGCATCTCTGCTGGTTACTAGCATGGTAGGGGTTGTTGAGTCCATAGGATTGCTCCACGCAGGGGGAGGAGGAGGAGGACGGGGTGGGCAGCGAGCGGGTTAATCCAGCCAATTGTGACTGTGTGTTTAAAATGTGGTGTTCAGCAGGGGGGAAAGCAGGACCCATCCAAGTTCATGCCCCTGTGTGAAAGAGAGGAGAAAGGCTGTGAGGTTCGAAGTTGAAGGAATAGAATAATCCCCTTCACATTTGTTAAAGGGCCACTGGTCTTTTGTGTTGGCCAGGACAAATTTAAAAGGCGATGTCATAATGGTTCAATTGGAATGATATCTTTGAACACAATAGATGTGGCTTCTTTCCACGAACAACTTAAAGCCCTATTGTTCCTATTATTGGGTGAGATGTTTGGATACATGCGTACGCTCTGAATGAGAATAAGTTGTTGTAATACAACCTGTTATAAAATATTGAGCATGATTACACATGTTGTGGTCTCATGAATGATACAGCAGAAAGGAAGGGGGGATATGTCTTGATGGTGATGTGTGATTTTTTTTCCCTCCCATACAGCAAACATATGTTTGCCAATATGTAATGAATAGATTTAGTAAACAGACAAACTATTGGATTATTTATTAATATTTATTTATTTTACTTACTATTATTTATTTTACTTATTTCTTTATGTTATTTCTTTTTGGAAGGCCCTGAAAATGTAAAATGACTTTAGACACCATATTACTTTAATGGCTGTATAGACTTGTATATACTGCATGTATATATGTACTTTGCAGAGGAGAAAATGTTTGTGAATGAATGTTCCACTCTAATTTTCTTATGACAAAAGACATTCCAACAAAAAAATCCCCTGTTTGACCTTGTTAAAACTCTTTCGGGTGAAATATCTTTGAACATGTTTGGTTTTCATGTTTGTTTTCTTTGGGGCTTTGACTGACTTTGTTCCTGACATTAGTGATGATGTATATGTTGGATATAAGCGTGGAAATTCTTGCTGGAGTTAAAAGGACTCTTGTTCTCACATTTCCATTTGGGGTGAAAGTACAAGCCCCATAGTAAGCACTTTAATATCCCAAATGAATAAGACATTTATCACCACTAGCAGCCCTCCTGTTGGAACAGCCTTTCTTTACAATGCCTGACATCATGTATTTGCCTGCATTTCCCAACAACCGTTGCCTGTGTATCTAGAGGCTTAATGCTAAGTTTATCCATGAAGTGCACATTCAACACGCTGTTAACTCTCACAGGGAGTTGCCAATTAAACACAAAGCCTTAATTTATAAATCTAACTCTCTAAGTCCACATAATACCCAATTGAGAGGTATTATTTATTATTGCAGGATTTTTCATGTGCTTGCTGGGAACAGTCCAAGCTCTGGGAGGCCGTGTGCCAGCAGCAGACGCAGTGAGAATGCTGACATCCTCTTGCTCACTCCTGGACAGAGAGGTCATTTCACCAAATTCGAGTGCAAACAGAGGTTAAATGGTAAGTACAGATCTTTATTTTAAACTATTTGTGTAAATTACAATTGCAGAATGTGAATACCATTAACATGTTTATTTATTTATTTGTTTGTTTTGTTAGTCAGTCATTTATTATATTGATATTCTGTGCACAGCTGCTCAGCAACATCCTGAAATAGAAATAGAAACCACTAAAAAAGGAGGAGTAATAGGTCATAAGAGTATGCTTCAGACAGTATAAAAAAGTAAAAGCAAAACAACTCCCCTCTAACTTATGACCCACACCTCCTCCTCCTCATCCATCTTGGCACTGGGGGTGCTGGACGCTGGCCTCTCAGTGAATTTTCCCTCCTTAAAGAAGCTCATAATGGCTGTGTGAAGTCCCTAAGAGGGAGGGTTCCACTAGGTGACAGATTCTTCCTGTCCGTGAAATTCCCCCTGCGATAATTTGTCTTTGTGCTGATGGGCCCGTAGCTCCACGCGACATGGGTTATGGCAGCGAGGGCGGGACCGTCCTCATCACCTGCCATCTCCGTGGCCCTCTTGACACCCCACACACATAACCCCCCACCCACACCCACACACTCTCCATTCTCCTGTCCTCCCTATCCCACACCCCCCACTTTCATCTCTCCAGCAGGAGCTGTCTCCTTACTGGCAGAGCAACCAAATAATGGAGCTTGTCACAGGCCTTGTTCTTTGTGTTTTTCAGGGCCCAAGAAAAATGCAAACACTCTATTGTAGTCATTAGTTTTCCCATCCTTTCTGCTGGGGATTGTGGGTGGGGGCTTTGACCTGGTTCAAAAGGGACTCAAGGAGGAATTCGGCTTTTTAGAGAAAGTGAATTCTTGATGTCACATGCTTGGTGTGTGTGCATTATGCATTGTGAGCGTGCTTGCTTGTGTATATGGATATACTGAATATGTTCTTGAGTGCATGTTCTTATATTAGCAGAAGACTTTTTTTTTTTTTTAATTTGGTGTGTACATGACTGTTGTTTCCTCTCCTCCTGGAGACAACTTGGTGGCCAGTCTAACCAAATCTGTTACAGATGTGTGCCTTCTTAATTGTTTGTAGTGTAATGAGCTCATGAAGTGTCAGGAAATGTCATTCTGGCTTGGCTGGACAGATCCCCGTGACATGGAGCGATGGGACCAAGTGTTTTCAGGGGACCCCAGCAGAGGTGCGGGTCAGGTGGGGGATGTTTGAACCAAGCTACAGGGGTCCTGGAGGAATTTAGAAGCTGCTGAAAGATAGAGAATGTCTGCTATGGTCATCATACAGCTCTATAAAGCTGAAAAACAGCTTAACACTGGTGAAAATTGCTTTCATTGCTGTACTGTTTTTTTTTTCTTCTATTTTTTTAACCACAGAATTTTGACTTTTCCATGTATAAAAATTAGCAACAGAAGACATGGGAAATAGCATGCAAAAAGTGGTAGCACATTTATTCATCCATTAATGAATACAAGATCTTTCATTCAAGTGTTTCTTCAGAAGAAGTGTTCAGCTTTATTTTGCTAAAAATTTGCCTGATCAAAGACTTTACTGACAAATGTACTTGGATTTTAGCCTCCGTCTTCAAATCCATCATCCCAGTTAGTCTGGTGTTACACGAAAGATTTGAAAAGGCTTAACAGGTCTAAACAGGAAACAGACACAGTGCCTGCTATTCTCTGCCAGTGCTGTTATGATATTGTGCGGATGCTTGTAGAAACAAACCATTTGGGCCTGATTGAGAAGCTCATCAATAGGCACGGATAGACAAAGAGGAAGCCCATGCTTGCTGCCTTTGTACTCACTTTAAATTCAGCTGTTATCTGGAATGTACCAGCTGTCCACTGTACACAAAAAACTGCTGCCTTTCCCAAACCTGATCCTGGCATTTGCGCTGAGTGGAGAGGGACAGGGGTAGCGCAGGCCCCAGGCCCCTGGGGTACGACCGGGGGCCCCTGGGAAGAAACTGATGGACAGGAGTGGAGGGGAGTATAGCAACAGACTGGCACTCACACTGGGCCCTGTATGGGTCTGAAAAGAAGCTAGGCGTGTGATTCAGTGTGTGAGCGCTAGTGTGTGCACATGCAGGTGTGTGTGTGTGTGTACTTGTGTCGGATTTCTGAGTGGGGTTTCCAGACATTCAGGGAAGTACTTTTAAAGAAGCATGAGTAAATATAGCCATGAAAAAAAAACAGTGTCATATTTACACACAGCACATGTACACACATCTATACTGCTCAGCAATCAGACTCTTAGACCAAAGCTAGAGCCCCTTACAGCCTGATAACCCAAAGAGCATGACAGACGATGGCAGGCACTTTGAAGTAAAGCTTATCTAAATACAGCATAAGGAACTGCCCTTTAACATACAAGCTCCCCATTCAACAACACAGTCAATAACACATACCTGAACTTCCATGTAGGATTACTGCTTGTCAATATGAGCCCTGGAAACACACCCATCACTGTTTGCTGTGCTGTAATTCTTAACGTGTATAAACTCATATAATATGAAAGGACATTTGTGTGTACACGTGTGTATGTGTCGCCTTTGTTTGTTGCTCATTTTCCTTGAAGAACAGCCACTCTCGCTCACGGCTGTATAGATGTGTATTTGTTCACAGTTCATTTGATGTTGTTATCTTGCATTAGCCACAGTATTCCTCCTCGTCTGTAGCTAGTGCTCTGCAGAGCCCTCGGGTTATAGGCCCTCGTCTCACCCATCTTACTAAACGACTTAACCAAACTAATGAATTATCCAATTAATCAGAGCAGGACCCTCTCTCTGCCCTTAAGTGCTCGTTTATAGAAGGAGACCGCCCCTTTGACCTCTATCCCTCAAGGGCTGTTTCAACCAGCTTCACTGCGTAACATTAAATAAATATCATTTCAAGGCCATATTAATTCCTCACATACCCATCCATAAGTAATTAGTCACACGTACTGTATGCATTCTTGGTTGTCAATACATGTGTGTTCGAGTTGAATGTATGTTTATGTGTGTGTGCATGCCCACACAAAGTAGGCCCATGTTGGTGTGCCTCCGTATGTGTGTTTAATCCATTTAAACCAAGTCCAATTCAGCCACTTCCTCTCTCCGTCAACCTTATCTGTAGCTGCTGGGGACAAAAATCATTTGCAGTAGAGTAAAATGACTGAAAATAATGGGGAAATATCAAGTGCATCTTTTTGCTCCCCCATTTATTCCACCCGCTCTGAGTGAGCTTTATCGGGCCTAACACATCGCAACATACCCCCTCCTTTTTTATTTTACTTAGATTTTATTTTTCCCACTCAAACTTTTCATTTTCTGACAGATTGAGGCACCCTATTTAACAGTTTTATTCATCTGTGCCTGCAGGCAGGGACTGACGTTACAGTCAATAAAAATGGGAGAGCTTTGCAGGCACCTCTTCTTCCCCCTTCCTATTGTGTGCAAAGTGGCAGCCGTGAATTTAATCGAGGGAGAATGTTGTGATTACTTAATGGTTTCCCAGGCAGCCATGGACTGGAGAATTAAATTCCGCATCTGCTTTCCAAGGCGTTAATCTCCTCTCCTCACATTCCGCCTGTTATGATGTGCACACAAGAGATAATGTTTAAACCAACTAAAGCAGGGTAAACCGGCGCAGGCTGTTATTGGCTTTATAATTACATAATTAACTTTTTGTTTCTAATCGTTACGGAGGTAATGGCTCCGCTAAAACGGGGGGCATCTGCCGAGCAGAAAAACCAAATCAAAAATCAATAATCCATAGAATGCCATCACAGTAAGTGCTTAGTACTGAATCACAAGAGAGACAGACGGAAAGATGGCACAAAAAGGGAAAGCAGGTTTGTCTCCTCTCTTCTCCGTTTTCTTTTTCTTTCCTTCTTTTCCTGTGCGGTAAATGAATCTCATTTGGAGATGAGAGTGTTATCTGTGGGAGAGGAGGCCCAGCAGCTGTGGGGAGCAGCAGGGTATCAGGCTCTGCCAGGTGCATGGCAGGAGAGAGAGAGGGCCAAGCGTCACCGTAAATTACACCTGGCCTCCCAGCACCGCTATTGTAGGGCGATTGACCCGCTCCAAATGAATTCCATTTTCTGCAGGTCCCTCCTTATTTCTAATTTACATTGTGATCATATATGTCTGAAAAATGATATCATAAAAAAGATGAATGTACTAATTACCTCTCTTCTTATCTCTCCCTCGCCCGGTGCTCAACCCTTTGGACTTACTCCTCGCAGCATGTAAGTATGTCACTTATTTCATTGTGACAGGCGTAATGTATTCACAAAAGTGCACCATAAATACAGGCGTTCAGGTTGGCCACCTTGCACTCACATCGGGGGCCTCACAATGCCATGCCTGCTCAAATGAATGGCGAATTGACAAACATTTCTAGAGCCAAATTACCCCTGGTGTCACTGTGAAATTAGGTTCTTGACCCAGCCTCTGATGCATGCTTATATTTCTACATATTTTCCCCATCGATTTTCATGCATGGCATCTAGCCATTGCCGTGTGAGACGAGGCTCCGTATGAGAAAGGGGTTAGGGGTATTTTAATACACCTGTGAAATGAGACTCTACTCGTCATGAATATGCTAAAGTAGAGCTGTCACAGCAGTCAGAGTGATATCCCCTCACCTCTGCCAAATGAGCTGAGAGGGGGGATAACTGACTTCTACTCTGAGGGATAGGAGAACCAAGCTTATGCTGCCTGCCAATGTCATTTTAACAAATAGGCTTATTAACAGTTCAGGGGTCAAGGACAACAGCAAGGTTATGCAACTATACTGACATATATGGCAAAATATGAGGGAAATATTGAGTTGGCTGATAGGTGCTGATTGTGTGTGTTCCTTTTTCATCATTGCACAGCCTTGTGTGAATGTCTTCTGTGTCCAGCCATCAGAGAGATGGCTTGCTCAAGTGTTTATGTCTCCTCACCTTGGGATGAACTTGTAGTCTGTCTGTCAACATCTGTTTGCTTAAGATCTCACCTTAGAAATGACTTTGACTTTGTGTGTGTGTGTGTGTGTGTTTCTGTCTGGTGTTTTTTTTTCTCTCCTCTGCATCTGCTAAGCTCTTCAACCACACATGCTCCATCATTTGACTCTGTATTCCATGACACTATGCTGTGGCACTTGACCTCCTGACCTCATTCCCAGACTGCTATAACCACCCCTCGGAGGCCAGCATGGCCAGCAATATAATGGTAATTTGCTGAGGTCACTGTTGCTAACCTATATTACAAGAAACCTCCCAAGAATATATGAAACAGTATTCAGCAGGGTCACATGCGTGTCTAAAAAAAAGAGCAACCATTCATAAAGTTGTGTACTTAAAATTTATTTTAAATGTTAATTCCTATATATTCTCATACCTATATTTTAGGTTAGTCTTTAAATAAGGAATAATATACATGCAGTGCCGTTGTCAGTACCTCAGGTAATTTCACAGTATAGTCAGCATGTCCACAACAAATATCTGTGAATCAAATGCAAATTGTGACCGACAGTGCTTCTGATACTGACTACTATAAACACCTCACTTCATTTTAACCCAGAAACTCTGCGACAAAGTCTTATTTTCACCTCTGAAACTTTTGAAGGAGAATACAGCCTGGCGTGACAAAAAAGCCTTTCCTTAGAAACACCTCATTTTGTGTGTAGCCATTACCCTTTGGTGTCACATTTGGCATTTGTTTTAAGTTGAGTCTTTTCAGGCACAAAGGCACTATCTCCAGCTGTAAAAGCCTGTGTGAAACGCTTTGCTTAACCTGCTGACACAAAGGAACCACTTAAGCCGTTTTCCCCTTCATCCTCTACAAGCGCAATGACTCACTTTCCATTTGAAATCAATAATGGGGGATGCCGGTGACCGAGGGTAACCGCAGCAAGAGGACATATATACTGAAATACATCAACACCAAAAGGCCACCAGGTGCATTCTGCATTTGATACATGCATGTGTGTGCATAAAGTATGTGTATGCATACATCTGCATACGTGTACATGAGCTTGTGTATCTCCAGCACTTGTAACACTTGACTAAAATGGCCCTGTTCCTTTTAACCGAGTAAATTCCCGGAAGAGCTTTGCAGACCTGTTGAAAGAGTACCAGTGGCTGGTGGGGATAAAGGAGCAGACCCAGTGAGCAAAGCTGCCCCAGGGGGCTGGGGGGTCGGTGCTGGGTACATTCTCAACCCTCTGAGCCCATGTGGATGTCTGGAGGGTGTGAGGCCACCTGGCCAAAGAGGGGAGCGGCAGTGATTAATGCACCTTGTTTAGGGTGCCGTCATCGGAATGAGACGGACGAGGGCTCAGGATGATGGATGAGGGCCGGAGCAAGGGCTGATAAGACATGGCCCATGAATCTGTTCTACATCATCGGCTCCTTTGATCACTGACAGAAGTTCAGAGATGGGCCTGTGCATCTGTCCAAACAAACAAAAGCCTCTTCCCTCCCAGAACCCTCCCTTACTCCAAAACACTGTGACGATCCGCCACCCCTCAGCTCCAGTACCCTGCCTCTCAGGTTAGCTCTCACTCGTAAACAAACGGTAGAGACAAAAATGGAATGACAGAGAGGGCGTACATCTGAGAGTGAGATGGAGTGATAAGGAAAGAAAGGGAGCAGGACATGGATTGGAAAAGACAGCGAGACAGAAAGAAAGAGGGAGCAAAGTATCCATAAGGGGAGCTTGGAGCCTGTGAACCATGGCAGCACGGTTTAAAGCCCCCCAAAAGGAGCCCTCCTCTGCAATGACAGATTCGGCAGATAAGAGATGATCCATGAAAGCCGATCGGTGTGCTGACAGCAGGAGAGAGGCCTTGGCCCCGGCCAGCAGGGTGCATTACTGTGGGCAAACGCAGCTGTCAGGGCCAAACAGGCCCTCAGCTTTCTGCCATGCCACCACACTGACGTCACATAGCCAGAGCTCGGGCTTGTCCACCCCCTACTTTACTGCCTTCAGTTACCGAACACTGCATTCCTGCAACAAAACATTCCCAGGCCGGTCTATTGCACAACTTCATTTTGGGGTGTATATCAGCTGACAGGTGTTGAAATTAACCTATCTCAGCAATTCTCCGACATATTGACAATGTGTAAAGGAATGCAGGGGCGCACTGAGTGAAGGATTTCTGACAGGTAAGGCATAAAAGATTAGACTTGGATTTATTCTTGAGAGTAGCATTGAGCCGCAGTTACGAGGTCTCTTTTACTCTTCTAACACTGTTAGACTAAGGAGCTTTAGCACTAGTCTCAAGATAGACAGACAGAAATATGGACAGCATGGAGAATGAGATCCACTGTGTAAAACAGGAGACTTTCATGTACTTTCCCTGCTGAACACGCGGCCGCACGGCGCTTATTCCACCAGCCTCCAAAGAAAATTACCCCATCTACCAAGGGGGCTGAGAAAAAAGGAGTGCAGACGAGTCCCTCAAGGAAATGAAAGGCAGTAATAAGCTATTTAATTTATACTTGAAATTATTTTATGCTCAATAGATACACTCTGGGTCCTTATTGCTATTTAAATGATTATTCTCGCCAAATTATTTTAATCCATTTTCAGAGGAAAAATTTCTACATCCTCATTTAAACAGCTAAATGGGGGCATCTTTTAACTTCATGCGGTCGACATAGTAAATTAGAGAACTAAAAGGCCTCCTTTTATTTTGGCATTTATTTCAAAGTATTAGCTCAGTAATGGATATCCTCACATGCTAATTGTGAATTATTTTACATATAAATGCTGATTTAAATGCACAGTCTTATGGTTCACCGGCTTACCATTAAAATTGTTTGTTGGGGTCTGTCCTTTTATGAGGAGCATTATAAACAACCTTGAAGTAAGCAAAACTGAATAATATTGGCTTGCTGACTCAGAGTCAGAATCACTTTAATTAATGTACATAGTAAACATGCAGGACTAAGCTTTGGGGCCTGATTTAGGGACTTTTTATTTTAACAAAGTTCAGTGTGAACACCGACGCTTAGCAAGGACACTAGAACCAAACAATACACATTGCAAGACAAACTATAAGGGCAGTCAGCTACACATACACATCATTCTCTGTGTAACCATTCAAAGCTCTGTATCTGTGTGAGATAAGAGCTGAGGATATGTACCTCATAGCTCTGACCTTGGTCTGAGAACTGATCGCTTTGGTCTTTTTCTCTTTTTGATCTTGTATCTCTCAGAGTCCTGCTGCACCTCTGTCCATGTCTAAATCTTGTCTCTCTCTCTCTCTCTCTCTCTCTCTCTCTCTCTCTCTCTCTCTCTCTCTCTCTCTCTCTCTTCCTCTCACACTCGCTTCTGTTCTCCTCATTCTCTTGCTCACCTTTCTATTCACATTAAAAGCTGAGGTGAATACATGAAAAGATTGGTGACCTTTTAATGAAAATGTCAGTATTCCTGTAGTGGGGGGAGAGGCAAGCTCTGTGTTTCAGACCAAGCACAGTCTCCATGACACTTGAGCTTTCACAAACTCAGCTACATGTTTCATGACAGCTCCTGAATGTCTCTTTTTCTTTGCCCTTAAGTTTTTTCTCTGACATCAGGATGAGGCCTTCTTTAGCTACTTGTCCTCTTTTTAAAGCATCAAAATACATGACTATTGTATCTGTTGTCCTATTCCTATTAATAAGCGCTGCTAACTAAAATAAAAGATGACACAAAGAAGACATAGACACATACACAATCCAAATCTCATCCAGATGTTTTGCAGCAAAGTCGGGACAATTACAAAGAAAGAGACTAATTCTTTGGAGATTTCTGCAGCAGTGTTTCAACCACAACTGGGTTTGACAGACATACACCTGAAAAAGAGAAGTCACTAGGGCTAATGTCACTTTGATGTCTTCCTTTCTAGCACTCTAGCTTTGTCTCTCTCTCTTGCCTCTGTGCTTGGGATTCTAAGTCCACCTTAAGAAATTGAAATGTAGATCTTCCTGAGTGGCTCACAGTAGCAGGTGCCACACAGTCACGATCATTTGTCGACTGTACCTCTGCCTTTTGTCACGTTTTGTCTTCCATCTCTATTTTTAGTGTGGCGAAAAGACGTCAAGGCGAAGGTGTACTTTAAGTATGTGACAACCTGACGCCCAGCTTTATTTGATGCTTGCCAGATCAAAGCCTCACTGCAGGGCACGCTAATTTGAAGTCCACTGCAGTGATGATCGCTGTGCATGATTACCCCACAATGGCACTCCTATTAATCATATCACTCTGATTATTCTAATTTGATTTGACTCAGTGATGCCTCCCCCCAGTCCCACCTCTCTTTCTCTCTGTCTCTCTTTCTCTCTCTCTCATCACCGTCATCACAACGTCTCCCAATAAAACTGTCAAGTGGGGCGACTGCTCTCCGCAGTAAGTGGATGACATTTAAAAGGCTACAACATGACTGACAGTGTACTCACAGAGGGAGGGAGTGAGAGTGCAGAGGGGGGAGGAAGACAAGGAGAGAGAGAGACAGGGAAGATGAGGGAAGGAGGGGATGCCCATGTTAATACTTACAAATGACTAATGTCTCCCCCGGCAGGTGCCACGGCCAGACAAACTGGATAAATATTGAGATTCCTTAGAGCACAGCAGCATGCAAAATGAAATCCAACTGTTTCTGATGCAGCTCTGTAGAAATGACTGCCCCCATTGGGTAGCTTAGCTCTGTCTCTCCCTATCATTATGCCTGCCTAATTGTCTAAATGTTTCCAGTCCATCCAAACTCGCACAGACCCCATCTACTGTATGAATACTATGTGGCATAATGCTGTCAGCACCTATTGATATACACAGTATGAACATTAACCATGGTTTGCCTTTCGTGTGAAATGATAGTACATTTTCTTTAACAGGGCCAGGGCCCCCTGTGAATGTAGTTATGTGATATCATATATCTTTTGATTTGTACTGATCCTGCATTGCATAGTAAAACTTTACAATGGTTACAACTGTATCTACAGTATAAAGGATATCAACCAGTCACTTTTCAAAAGGTGAAAGCACTACATCTCCAACATGTAGGCTTTTCAGGAATCAGAAATTAGCCTTGCTTTTCGATTGACAACTGACAGCATGTCAGCAGCACTTTCCATCACTGTGTGACTGTTTTATGACTAATAAATGTCGAGATTTAGTCTGCGAGCTGCAGTTATTTGAATTTATTCTGCCTCGGCAATGATGCTGAGTATACAAAGCTTTTCAGTGTTTCTTAAAAAAGTAAAATTTTGACAGTATAGTCAAAATGATCACAAGTATGATAGCTGATTAAAAAAAACTTACAGTGCTGAGAAACAGTACTCGTGATAATAACCCTGTGTCCCTGAGTAGGATTTTTCACCTCTCAGAAGAAATTACTTTTTGATATTGCTAGTATTGTAATTTAATTGCATGCACACTTCTTGTTTTTCTGCACTTTTTTCCTGTTTTGCTTGTGAGCTGCCTAACAAGTAAATTTCCCTGCTGTGGGATCAATAAAGTCTTATCTTATCTTATCTTATCTTATCTTATCTTGAATGCCACATCTTCATTACTATCATTATAATCAGCCAATCAACAAACAAAAAACAAAAATTTAACTATTCATCAAGTTTCAAGAGTTTTGAAATCCAAGGAAATGCAGCATTTAAATATTCATTAATTAGGTTTGATGTGTATCTGACCTGTCCAACTGATGTTTTGCAGAGTTAAAACATAGAGCACACATTATGGGAATGTTTCACTCCAGCAATTCTAAAATTGCTGCAACTTGAGAAAATTACAATTACTCCAGTGAAGAACCTGACAGCCTGAATCCAACAGAACTTTTATAAACCTTAGTTCACCTTCTGCCCAGTGCCATACTCATCTGACTACCCTCAGACCCAGGTCGAGGGCTAAGTGGCAACCTGCACATATGGTAGTGTCAAAGCCAAGAGTAGGAAATGTGAAAAAACAACCTTCATACTACAGAAAAGTTCTAATCCCCTACCCACCAATTAAAACAGGTTCAGGAAAGGGCAGCTAATTTAGCAAGTTGTAATAAAAACAAAAAACAAAAAAAACTTTAAGAAAAAAAATTCAATTTTCAAAAATATAAAAATCAAGGTTGGCACATTGTGTAACACATATTGTGGCTAAAATGCTAAAATGAAAGCTATGTCCCCAAAAAGATTCCACAAGTGACCTTTTACTTCTGATAGAAATTAGTTATTTGCTCATCTCTGGACACGACCTCACCTTGCCAGGCCACTGCTCTCACTGAGAGCAACATGCTCCACCCTGACTCTTTGGGTTTAGCCAGTGAGTGTTTTCGTGCGTCATACGCAGTATGTCCCGGCCCAGAGCCGAGACAACACCAGAGCACATCCTCTTTGCAGACAATAGACCTGGCCTGCCATGTTATACCCACACAGCAGGCGTCCACCACTCTGCAGAGGGCAGGAAGCTCCTCCAGCTGACCCACTGCCTCCTCACATATACAGTCACAGGAAGTTCCTTCAGCTGGCCGGCATTCATAAGTTAAATAAGTCCACCTCTCTGCTGCCGCTGACACAGATCGTTTCAATTCAGAGACCAACATCATTCAGTCAGGAAGGTCTTTTTTAGAGTAGTTTTCAACTTTACCAATATTCCATATGAAGTGAATATAATGACACACATGGAACAACCGTCTTTTTTTCCCAAAAATATCAGCAGTTTCCTTTAGAGATAAAAAAAAATACAGTATCACAGTTCCTGTGATGACTCCTAATGTCTGCAACAGTGATGAAAGGCTGTCAGAGTCTGCTACACTTCCTCTCATGTCATTCTAGGACAGTGTAAGCAAAGGTATTGCATGAGGCACTGTCAATAGAGCCTCTGAGACACAGCTACTTGATAAAAGCCCCTAGCCACAGTAAAACACGTGTTCTCCATTGTGTTGGTTTAAGAATGACAAACTCTCTTTGAATTGCCCATGTACCCAGATGTCACTGGAAGTTCAACATGATTAGATATGAGGACAGTTTTCTTCACCTTTCTTTGCTTCTGTTTCCTGTTGACAACAGTGACCCACACAGCAGCAATGTAAAAGCTGTATTTCATGTTTAATATCATAATCACACAGTGAGAAAAAGATGCAGAAATGCATGAACAGAAAAAAATAAACACACACACATACAAGACTCCTGCTGTCTTTAATACACTCTTACGCCTGTAAAATTCACACCTATCGCACCAGAATGCCCAGACAGAATGGCCCATTTGGCATACAGATGGCACTCCTGGTAAAGTGTGATGTAATTGGTGCACAACCATGGCACTGTGTGGCCTAGCAACCAGGGGCAACACATTTTCTGGACAAAGGGCAGGAAGTTTTTGGCTCCAGGGTGGGTTGACGAAGAACCAAGGGCCATAATGCTGTAGCCATATGTTGTGTAAGTCTTACAGAGCTGTATGTCTTTGTGCATGTAGCTGGAGGGTCACACGTCTTTGTGTGCCGTGTGTTATGCTGTGACACTGCCATTATGGATGAGTGCTGACAGCCGGTGGAATGGCCACAGACAGAGGGCTTGTACTTGTTGTGTTAACACTGGCAGGACACAATAATCTGCTACTTGTAAAGCAGGTATCGTCCTGACAAAACCATTATTGTCTCCACATGGTAATGAGGGCTGGGGAGGGACTGGGAAATAGATTTAGAGGAGGCTGGTCCTGGGCCATGGCCTGTCTGAGATGTTGGTGTGAGGGTGGGAGGGGGGGGGTGGGGGCAGGAGGCGGGGGAGCGGGGCATTAGGTTTGTTCTCTTGCATCACTGAGCACTGAAGAGTTGTCTTAAATTGCCACAATACAAATTAGCTGGGCTTAAGAATGGAGGCCACAGAAGAGAGGGAAAAACAGATGACAAGCCTGAAGATTTAAGTCAAACATACAATAGCATTCTGTAATGCCCCCACCCCACCCCCCCACCCCACCCAGCCCCCCTTCTGCCCACATCTTCTCTGTGCATAAGATCAGGGTGGAATAAAAAGAAGGGGAAAAAAGAAAACAGGGAGTGTTGTTGGTATCTTCTAATAAAGCAAGCGAAGATGCAAGTCAATAGAGCAATTCATTAACAAATCAAAGTCCCAGGGGCCTGCCTGGCAGCATGGCTGTGTTTGTGAAAGCCCTCCTTCAGAATGGATACCCATATGCTGGGGGTCAGGTTGACGCCCCTCTCCACACTGTTTACCATTCAGCATACACACACTCAGCCGTTAGGGTCACTGCTATCTAACGTGTCCGCTGCGACACAACAGAATTTCCATATGGTCCGTGAAAATGGATACGCCGTTGGACCTCCCTTACTTCCCACGCCCCGGTCCTGCGCCGTTGGATGCTGTGTGGTTTGTGTGTGTCCACACACTTTAGGCGGGTATGTTAGAGGGATGATTTGGGGGTCAGAAAGGATCCTGGTGTTGCTGATGTTCGAAATTCAGACAAGTCAAGAACTTAAGCCACTGTGCTCATCATTCGCGCCCAAACCCCAAAATGTTCCTTTCCTTCACTTTTGCTCTTCACCCCTCCCACTGCAGGCCGTTATCTCCCTCCCTGGGCCTGTCTCTCAGCTTGTATCACCTTTCTTTCCTCGTCGTCTCCACCTCCCTCTGTTTCTGCCTGTAGTGCAACATTCAGAGGACTTTCAGAACTCTTGCAGCAGTGGCGTTGATGTTGCTTCATAAGAACGTGAGGGCAGTACTGATGGCCGCCTGTGAGTGTGAAGCCCATTGAGACAGTGGTGACCCGCTGAAGAGGATTCCAGCCTAAGGGCACTTCACATGACTCTTTCAAATCCACACAAATAAAGCTCTTTATGGCCTGAAAGTGGCCCCACAGAATGGGTGCTACAGAGCCCCCTGAAAAGCCCAACACGATTGTCATGGATATTACACGACGCGAGCAACAACGGGCCGAGGAGACAAGTGTTGATCGGGAACAAAACTCGAGCAGACTTTTCCGTGAGGCGGGCCAGGGAATGTTGACAGGCTGGTGAATGGTCTGTTTAACCCTTTGAAAGTGAATGGGGGCTCCCTGAAACAAATGCATTCTGATAGACTTTGTACGCACTGGGACACAAAAAGTACACTAAGCCCCTGCAAGGGAACCAGGCAGAAGGCGAGAGACGAAAATAAGATTGGAAAGGTGGGAATGTGTTTGCGCCAGATTCCATCAGCCCGGCTCTTCTATTTTCTGGCTTCGACGCTTCTCTTTTGAGCTCAACAGAGAGATGATTTAAGCCTTGACTGGGCTCTAGCTTCCATTTTGACTGAGCCCATTTAGAGTTTTAGACAGACTGTTTGTTCACAAGAGTATGCTGCAGTTTGATGGAGAATGTCAAGCCTGAAGTGAATGCTATTCCTCTGGCACAGGCAGTCATTCATTCAGTCACCTAAAAACTTTATTTCTCTATCACCACTCAGGGGTAAAGCCAAGCTTTTGAATGCATTGTTATCAGATTTTGTGTAATTTCTCCGTGTGAGTGTGACAGTGACAGTGACACACAAACCCTGCCAAAACCAATCTCTTGCCACAGACAGGGGCCTTGTCTGTAGTGGTTGTAGCATTTTAAAAAATGAATAAAGTAATAATAATGTCATTTAAAAATGGTAATAGCTGCAATGCAAATGCTTTACTTTGTAATTAAACTTTGCTCTAAAACAGATATTACTCCTGCTGATTTAAAATTAGGGCATGTGACAGTTATGAGGCTGTTAATTGCAAAACTGCTCAGCATTGCTAATTGTTCCACGGGTGAATGAAATAAGGCTCTGGCAGGGGTACTCTATCAATGTGACGGGCAAGTGTTGGCTACCGTGGCACACTGTAGTGTCACCTGTGTGTACACATACTCGTACTAATCTGCTCAATGAGTGATTCAAAGATGAAAAAAAGGTGTATTTATGATAGTGGGTGGAGATTAACACTGAGGGTTGCAGAAGAAACAAACTCACCATGTTTATGTTACTTTGTGTTTTCTGAAATAGGAAACATGTAACACATTGGTGGGCTACATTCCTATTGACAAGAGATTTGAATTCAGTCCATCATGCATACAAAATGTGCCACTTATAAGTCACTGCATGTTCAAATGTGCCTACATACCCAAACTCAACATGAGTTTCCTCCAGCAAACTGCTACAGCTAGGCTGTCACCCTCCAAACTCCAAGCAAAAAACTTCTCCAGCAGAGCTCCTGCATGCTGACGGTAATCCTGAACTTTGGAAACTGCAAGGGGGGGCAGAGAAATGTGCTTAGTTCAGCTCCCTCTTGTCACAGGGTGTAGTTTGAGTGGGAGCAGACATGGCTGCCATTGTGGGAGCGTTCTGTGTTGCAGTGTTTGTGTCAGGAAGGCTTTCAGCAGCGAGCCTTGTGACAGTGAGGACGTGTGAGGTGCATTGAGATGTCCTCGTTCTAGGAATACTGCCACCGCCACCATGAGACCAGCCAATTATGCCTCCAGCATGCAAATGTCTTGCAGAGAGAGAGAGACAGAAACAGAGAAAGAGAGAGAGCGAGAGAGAAAGAGAGAGAGGGGGAGAGAGAGAGAGAGAGAGAGAGAGAGAGAGAGAGCGCTAAGACAAAGACACAATGGGGTCTATGAAGGTTCTATGTGTGCCCCACTCAGTCTGAGGCTGTTGTTTAATTGCCATGTTTACCCAGCGACTACATCCCATGTCATTAGCACACAGTGTAGTGTCATTTGTGTTGTCACACCACTCTACAGCACCATGGGGTCATTATTGCTCGACTGGCTTGAGCGGGGAAAATTGACGTATTTTATGTGGGAAATCCTGATCCACTCCATGGAGTTGTTTTCTCTGTGCTTTCAAACAGCCATGGGGCCAATTAATTTCTGACCAGTCCATATCCCAGGGACTGCTGTTGTTTTTAATGGTCTGGTTAGCTTTGGCTTACATGTCACTGTGTATTTGATGAGACAGATAACTGTAGTCTTTTATAACAAGGTTACGACAGATGCATAAAATTTATATAAATACAGCATAAATTAAATGATAAAATGTAATACCAATGTCAAAGTATATATATATTATATATTAACATCTATACATATCCATTGTTATTTTATGTTGTATTTATAATATTATTAAAAATATTATAAATGCAAAACTTTAAATGTTGATGGCAGTTTGTCAAGTTATGAATCACTATGGTAAATTTATTTTCCAATTTGTGTTTGCTGCTGTTTGCATAATTCCCACAAAACGTTATCCCCGAAAAACAAAATTCTATCCTGTCTCTGTTATATAGCTGGCTCCCTGTTACATAGTATATTAGCAACAAATACAGAGGTAGGAGGAGGGAGAGAATAAACACAAAACACAGAGTGGGAGGTGAAAAAACATCTCTGAATCCCTGACTGCCTGGTCAACACAGGTGGCAGATTCACAGGAAACAGATTTAATTATGCTCCTGGTAACAATGCTTTGTCCTTACAGCGGCTGACATCGCTGTTGACAAAGGCCGCCGCTGAATTCTAATCAGGAAACAAAATGCCGTGGAGCGCCCCAAAGCCCTGTCGGCGGATCATTAGCCAACCACCTCCCAGGATCCAGGGAAAGCAGCAGAGAGTACAGCCCTGACATACAGTACCATGCCATCAGGCAGACAGAGCTTGCTTTCCACCCTGGAGACTAAGGTCTACCAAGGGGAGAGAGGAGGGGAGAACCTGACCAACTGATAGACAGACAGACAGAGCGACAGCCGTATTGCCCCGCCTGGCCGTCCTACTAGGGCTGAGCTTAACAAGGGGGCTGACAGGCTGCAGCTGGGTCCTGCCTAACGAAGGCGGGGACATTAGCGGGGCTCTACGTCTGTCTCATTAAAAGACATCAACCCACCTTGATTTCCACACACACTGCCCACTTCCTTGACAGCTCGGCATGTCACCAGCCAATGAGGTACAGCGGCACAGGGACACCGCTGGGCAGGTGATGGGAGGAGTTGTTGACATTACAGCGTGGGGAGGGACAGGGGTCAAATGTAAGGGTGACCCCTGTCTCAGGGGCAGTGATGACCTCGTTAGGGGCCCCTGACAAAAGGAGGACCGGCTGGGTGTCACCACTGTCATGGTATACACAGGTTGGCTGACATCACAGTCTCTCATAGCTGCAGCTTACACCACCTCCCTATGACTAGTCTGTATTGCTGACACAGGGGCGCTCACTAATGAGCATCAAAGGGCCTGTCCTTCAACTAGTAATGAGGACAGGTGACGACAATATCACATAATAACAGGGACTGGAACATGAGTCTGGACAGTAGAGGCCAGAACAGCGTGGGAGAGACGAGAATAATATTTTAAAGGGCTATCTCTTTTAAAACCTCCAGATTTTCTACCTCACTGCAAACAGAGTGATACAGGTGAATGAAAACTGATTTAAAATCAACCACATGCCCCATTTTCAAATAGGGTTTTCTCGGCTGTTAAACCAAATTCATAATGCTGGTAAAGATATAGTACACACAGCCCTAGCAAGGGTTTACAATTATGCAAAAGGGTCCCAGTGCAGCAGTATTATGGACTCCTGGTCTCAACTCAGCCCTATATATTCGGTTCCAGCAGCCTTCTCTGCAGGTCTCCAGAGCTCAGTTTAAGAGGAGGATGAATAGAGTGATGAAGTGCGGGTCACATGTCTGTTTGATCCAGTGATAACGAGGGGGCTGAAGAAATAATCTATCAGCAATAATCCCTGACTCAGGAGACACCTCTGCAACACACACACACAGATGACAGATGCACACAGAGACACATATCCAACACACACACACACACACACACACACACACACACACACTGATCACCATATTCAGCAGGCCTTCATTATCACTATAATGTGAAGCAGGGGAGCTTGCAACCAAAATGACCAATTATTCAGCATCAAGTATATCACCATTCATTCACTCGCTGGGATTTATTACCATAAGATACCAGGTCAGCGTAAACGGCTGAAAACTGAAAGCAGACAGGCAAACAGATAATGCTGTTTATTGTTTAGAGGGGTACAGGGAGAGAACACTGCACCATTGGGACCTTACTGAATCTCAGTTGAAAAGCGAGCACGTAAAAACACACAGGAGAGGTTATCAAGGAAAAGATGCCATACTCTACACGCATAAATCATTTATAATGTGTACCATAACATTTCCCTCTCTTCTTTAGTCACAGTGAAGGGTAGGATCCCATTTCCTGCTTGGGTCCGTGTAAAGATAATCATGTATCCATTTACATTTCCCATAAAGGAATATGGAGATGAGGTGGAGAGTCAGCAGGGGGTTACTGACACACACATACACACATATAGAGTGGCACAAACACATGCATTCGCAGACACAGTCACAAATGTATTTGCCTTGCTATGCTGTCACAATCAGGACATTCTGAACTATCACAGATTCAGATTAGAAGCTGTCAGTGTTTTTGTTGCAGCCACTGTTCGCAAATGAAAGGCTGAGGCGAAGCGAATGAACAAAACAACATCCTAATGATTGTTTATACAGTGGAAACATGAAGCAATTTTGGCTGATTATTGGGACAATGTCTGCCAATGACGCCATTGTTAGTGTACAGGCCAGAGGAAAAAAAAAAAAAAAACTGATTGAGAACAAAGCAGAGACAGCTGAACCCATCATCTTTTATTCATTACATAAATGACATTTTAACAAGAGAAAATTCCTCATTATTGCTTCATTATACTGTATTAGATCTCTGTCTAGCAGATTGATAGAGTGATAGTGCTTTTATGAATATCAATATGTTTAGACAGGGGGCTTGTGAAGACCTCAGCCAAGGTCAAAGCTATATGTTATGACAACATGAACCATGATAACACCGTAAGGTCAATAGATAGAGGAAGACTAGAGAGATGAGTTGAAAATTGTTTTGGTTTCAAATTGTCAAGGTTTACAGAAGTTGTTGTTTTGTCTGCGGTTTACAAATATTTTTACATGCAAGGACTTTAATGACATCATGTGATCTATAAAGATAATGTTCATAATGGGAGTGTAGGCTGTATTTGATGACTGACGTTTCATTAAACAGTGAGTGGTGTCTGTTGTGACCAGCTATTACTAAACCATTTAGGGGACCAGAATGCAATGGGCCTGTTTTCTGATTACACTAAAATGTGCAGTATAATTATTTATTACAGTACCTTTTATATCACAATACATTTCTTTCCTATCTGAAATGGCCCAGTGCTTTATATCCATATTTTCTTTTTACAGTCACTGAAAAATGTACATGTCAATCAAAGTGAGGCGAGTGCTCCCTGACAAGTGAGAATAGTTTATTCAAATTGGTCTGGTGACAGAGAGCAGAGTACAGTAAATGTCTGAATACAGAATGAGGTATTTATGAAAAGCACGGCTACGTTGCCCTCCATTCTAAAGAAGCATTACACTCACTCGAGGAGGAAAGTGGAAATGTTGACCTTTTTGCTCTGGAGTATACACACACTTACACCAGCTTGCACACACGCATGTGCACCATGCACACACACATCCAGAAACAGAAAAACACAGACACAACACAGCACATAGTTTTTCTCCTGTCTCACATATCCCACCTCAACTTGGGGGATGTTATCTCAAATAATTACCGGTGGCCTCTCCCTGTCCCTAGTGGCTGCTGCTTGTGAGCGAGTAGAGACAACAGTAGGTCACAGTGGAGGGTCTGCTCTAGGAGGAAGCGAGTGTTAGCAGAGATGGTGGTGGTGGTGGGGGTGTGGAAGATCTGAGATTGGCCTCCTATGGCCCTGGCAACAGCTCTTAATTAACCACCCAGGTATTCCTGAGCCTCACGGCCCACTGCCCGACTGGCCATATGGCTGGAGCTGCGCCATAGCCATAATTGCCAGGGGAAACACTGCATCAAAAAGAGCTCAGCCAACATAAAGCTTGTGTAAATTATTTTTAATGGTTCCCTTCTGGCAGGAGCACGTGTTTGTCATCTCAAAAAGAAGGGCCGAGCAATTTATTCGCCCTTGACCCCTCTTTTCCCTGCACTTGCTCCCTGCTTGGCGGTGTGACCTCTCTACCTGATTCTAGCTAGTGTCACACACACACAGCCATTAGCACCGTTAGGAAGCAACCCCACTCTCCCTTACTGCTTGAGTGTGTGATTATAATGTACAGACACAAAGGCATTTCTCTTTGTGCCCGCTGCCACTTCAGAATGACTCACTCATGTTGTATTTAATTATTGGCCACTACATTGCCTTAAATCTAACACATTAAATTCTAACATACAGGCTAAACATGCCCCCTTTTATAAATGTATTATTAAAGAACAGATGGTGTAAAACATGGTTAATTAATTACTTTAAAAAGTGCAGTGCATGTATTTCATATTTCATTGAAAGCCAGTTGCAGTCCCTCATCAAGATCTCACCTCACATGCTCCTGAAACTGGCAGCCATCTTGACTTTGCCATTAGAGGAAAGGAGAAGAAAAGGAACGAGAGATTATGATTTGGCCTTCGGTCTGTAATTACTTAATCTGTTGTTCTAATGGCCTCCTCATCATTTCACGAACAAGCATCTCTAAAGGGATGAAAATTGTGGTGAAATTGGTTCCATGCCTGTCCTTTCTTCTCTCCTTCGCCCACCTTCACTCCCTCCCTCTCCTTCTGTCTCTTTTTCTTTCAGTTTGGATTGCTAATCATCCCAGGGGGGGTCCAGGAGGGATAAAGTAGCAGCTCATTGCAGTTTTCCGCTTGTGTTATTTTTGACCATCGTTCTTGTACAAGGATGTTGTTGTGAAGGCAAGGAGGAGGAGGAGGGGGGCAGCGTCCAGTGGCCTCTGAGGTGGGTTAAGACTGCTGGCTTTCCCCTGTCTGGTGGCTACTCACAATATGTCAGGAACACAGGACATTTCCATTGCCCACCTCCCCCCTCCGTTAGTCTCACGCCAGGCCATTGGTGAGCTGTTTTTTTAAGGAAGTGGCTAGCAATCTGGTCAGAGCGACCTCACATCTGCCCTGCTAATGAGAAGGCTGGCCTCCTCCCAATTCACCTCCCTAAACACTGTCCTTACCCACACAGGTCACGTCCTCCAAGGACCTGAACCAACACAATACAATACATGCATATTCACAGAGACATGAGTACATATGCACACAAGCACAAAAACACTGACGTGCACGTACGCAAAACAACATAAAAATATATGCACGCACACTGCAGCACCATATGCTACAAGTATACACAACACGACCATGTACTCAGGTGCAAAGACATCAGCTTGGACTGAACTACATGTGAGGACAAGTGTGGACAGTATGTACACTGCAGATGCACAAAACAAAAATATATGGACACGTTTGTGTTATAGTGGTGGAAAACGTTTATAATATGTATATATGTATGCATAAACTGCAAGCCTAATTGTAAACCTTACTGTAACATTCATTTAAACCTAATTCTAACTGTAGACCAAAAACAACCTCTTTGAAAGTGAAAATGTCCTCACAGAGAAAGTCCTAAATTGGTCCCCACAAACATAGAGAGACACATAGACACAGACACACACACACACACACACACACACACACACATACATACACACACACACACACACAAAGTAATACACTCTGCTCTGACCCAACTGTCTTATTCAAATACAGACCATAAACCTCAGAAAAAAACACTCACAAACAAACACATAGGACTCTGCTACTCCTTAGTCCAAACTCCAACTTAATGGCTTGGTTGATGCTTAGTACCACACACAGCGCAGTTGAGTGGAAATGAAAGCATAATTGCCACCATAGATCCAACACATACTGAAAATAATACAAGCATGCATTCATGCATTTAACCACACCATCAGCCCACTCTCTTGACGACATCACAGTCATTACCAGAATATATTTTTATGGTGTTTTCTAAAAGCCATCAGAGATGAATCACGCTATCAGGCCAGCGTCGCCAAACAGACCCTGCGTATTAACTTGATGCAAAGCCAGTTTAATGTACCTGCATTCTGAAATAGCTCCAAATCGCCTGATTGGCGGTTATTGCACCTTAGGCCAATGAGAGGGCGACAGAGGCGGCTCGTTCACCGCTTTAATGAGCCCCACACAGTGAGACATGGAACGAGATATCCCCAGTACAGACTAATCTAAAATGCCCTAAAACAGCAGGTCCATAAATTAAGCAAAAGACACACATGCCTGAAACAGCAAACGCTTTGTAAAGCAACCTTTTGTGCTGTCACTTTAACTTGCACTTACTGAGAGAGCGTCTGGCTGCCTCTCTGACGGTCTGCGTGCCAGCTCTTAAGTAATTTTGCCATGTTCTGACCCTATGATATCAAGCAGAATAAATGTTTACCCCCCCCCCCCCCCCCCCCACCACCACCACCACCTTTTTTCTCTGGTTACAAATAATTAAAGTAGAAAAAAACCAAACACCCTGTTGATCTGTAATAGAGGTCTCAGTGGTCTCTGACTCCTACAATGTCTAGTTAAGTGATTTGTGTGAAATATCAATCTGAAAGAAAAGAACAATAACTTCACTCGTGTGGTATTTTGGTGCCAAACGCAGAGCGTACAGTGCACAAGTGGGGGGAGAGATGCAAACAGGTGGATGTTTCATGCAAAGAAGGCAGCAACTGAGTTTTGGTGGAAATAGGGTCTAAAATCTAAGATGTTGTGTTAAGAATAGTTTATATTACCTTTTACAACTTGAGCTGCCAGTTTGCATGCACAAAGACATTGACATACAGTCTGTGCACACAAGACCCACTATTTTTGCACTTGTTGTTTCACTTGCAGGGTGAAAATAGGGCCCTGAGAATAGTGTGTTAGGAGAGCTGAGCCAAAATTTCAAATTCACGTGTACAATCTTGTTGTAAAACGTTTAGAAGAAATACAAATGCAAGTAAGTCAGAGTTTCAGAACATGGCTCAGCAACACATGGCAAACATCTGGTTTTTGTGTCAATCTTTCAGAAACTAGGCTCATCAGTCTAAACCAATACAAATATACAGTGGAACACAGCACAACAACTTGTAGAAACCTCAAAGAACCAGTGAGCAATGAAACCTTGAACCATGTCATGTTTTGATTTAAGCACTTTATAGCTTTCATAGAGATTCAAAGTCTCACTTCACGAGGTAGATTTTGTGTGAGCGAATGTACCAAACATTCATTATAACACTTTATCACAAGTGTTGCAAAACTCAAATACAGCCACTAAGTGGAAAGATAGACACACACAGTATATTGTCAGGGCAGGTTTCCACATGAAACACCTCTCAAGCTGAACAGAGAGAAACAGAGGCCTCATTCTGAGGTCAGAGAGGTGGCTGTGGGGTAGTGGTAATACTAGATCGTGTGTTTTCATCTTCAGCCTCACCGACATTCACACAACGTCTCAGCCCCTCCTCGGAGACAGCTTCAATTAAAGCTTACTGTCAAAAATCCAGTGCATTGTCTTACACTAGCCACTTGATGCATCTTGGACAAATGACTGGAGATTGTGACCTGAGACAAAACAATTTTCCTTTCAAACTGCTTCTTAAAACACAATAGCTTGGAAAGTGGAGCAAGGACGTGGAATTATCCAAGTGGGATAGTGGTTTGGTGATGGAAGTGTAAACAGCCGAGTCTAAATGGACTCTGGTGATACACTTTTTTCCAAACTTTGTTTTGTCAAAGAGTTTCCAACTTAAGGTTTATGACTCATACTGCAGCACTGGTTGCATTAAATCTGAGGAGAAGCAAAGGGAGGAACAGTACCCACATTAGGCCAGCCGTGGGATAACTTCACACACATGCTCATACACAATTACTGCTGAAGTCATGACACTCCTCTGATTGCTAATTAGTACTCGAATCGACTGGTTCTCAGTAGAACAACTTGAGGATTTCAAGCATGAACAAAATGTCAACGGCTCTAATGGCCTTTTTCCTCTGTTCCCCTCTGCTGCCTGTTCCTCTCCGTCCTTTCTACACCAATGGTGAGGGTGATGCCCCTTCGAAGTTGAGAATGTATTGTCCGGCACCTCTCTAGTATGTCACATGTTGAGTTTGTGCCATGTCAACTGGAGACAGCACAGACGGACAGCTTTGGTTCAGTGTAAAGTGAAAGAAATGGTGCACTAGACATCACCTATATATTCTTCAGTCTGCCTTTACCAGTTAGAAACATTCAGTTAGACTTAACTAGTGAACAAAGTATGAGGTGTGATATATATATTCAGTATGTGTCTATGTGTGGGAGAGAAAGAGAGAGAGCGAGCAGGAGATAGCACCAGCCTATCAGCTTCACTTTTACATGCAGCTTGGCCTAATTAAGCAATATGGAAAAGGTTCAAGAGCTGTGAAGAGTACTCTATTGACCTTCTCATCACTATACAAGAGAGAGAGAGAGATGAAGAGTGAGGCGGGCTGTAGATGGGGATGTGACCAGCTCCGTCAAGGGAAGGAGGGACATTTATAACGAGAACAATCAAGTGGCACCAGGAGCAGACGGCGAAGAGATCCTCCTAATAATTGGTTCCATTAAAGCCCTTTAAAGTGCAACTCTCTTTCAGATAAGCCAAGGCACTGTCCGTTTGCTCATCTCCTTGTCATGGTAATTTAGCCAGGCTAAATGATGCTTGCTGGAGCTCACAGGCCTCTATTCTTGGACCAGACAAAAGAAATATCATCTCACCCACAGGTTTGTGTAATCTGGAATTAGGCACCATTTAGAGCGACATAGGCGGAGTGGTTTGTGTGGCCGAGGGCCATTTCTGCTGTAAATGGAGATTAAAGAGGTGGAGATGGGTAACAGAGAGAGAAAGAGATGCTAATATTTGACAAATGCATCATGATGAAAGTTCGCATCATGGCCCTCAATACTTAAAGCTAGGGGTGGCATTTGAGTAATGAAATATGAAGCATGTTCTGCAGATTGTCTTTGTTTTTTTTTTCGACTTAAATTATTTTACACTTTGTATTCAGTTAGTATTGGCTCCAGTCATTGTTAGTGCCTCAGCACCAGAAAGTAAACATGGCCAGTAGAAAGAACAAGATCGTTTTGTTTTTCTAAATAATCATTCTCAGCTGTGTAGTATTAATAATAAATCATTAACTAGCAGTGATGTTGATGATGAGCTGATATCCAAGCCAATGAAATGCAAGCCCCACACCCTGTAATGGTCTGCTCTTTATTTGCACATCTGTGTTTCATATCCCAGTTGTCACATTGGATTCAACTATATTCTGTTTATTTAAGCCAACGTTCTCACTAGTAGTATTGATCGTGGTGAATGTCTTATTTAATTTAATGTAACACCCATGTGTTGTCCAGTGTGCTTCAGAGTCTGCTGTTTTTTGTCCTTTGACTTTTTTTCTGCACCTGACCCTTCCCTTGATCTCTAACCAGTAGACTAATTTAGATCAACACCAAAAAAGAAACTTTAAAGAACAAGTGCAGTAACAATAAACATGGCGATCCATTGTTGATATTTTTGATTAATTCACATAAAATTAAATGACTCAATGAGTTTGTGATTCTTCACTTGTCAAACGAACATCATTCGTTTTTTTTTTCTAGTTTTCTAGTTTTGCAATGCAAACCATCAACAGTGTAGGAGATGGTGAGGAGGACAAAGACCATACCTTATCCATTGTATAGACTCTTATCCAAAAAGACTGGCTTCCTGCAAGCAACAGGTGTAGGCATCACTCTCATTGTCTGTGAGAACTTCATTGCTGTTGCAATATGATGCTACACAGCAGAAATGTGTTTGAAGTAGATTTGGCCAAATTTCATAGTGTTGAGACAAGAAAGCTTATTTTTTTTGGAGAAAAGAGTTCAATTTCAAAACAGTCTCAGGAAAGTGAATGAAAAAGGTATTATTATGGCAAATCATCAGTTTGTTCTACCATGTAAGCTGCTGATTTATTTACAGATTTGGCAACAGCCTATGTGCAACCATGATCAGATCTAATCGAAGGAAACCTTATTATTCTCTCAACATAAACAAACTAAATGTAGCCAATGCACTGCATGTTTCTGAACTAGTAATGCTCACTTGGACATACCTGCTTTGTCGCTGTGCATACGCTGCTGGTCTCTGTGCTTGTTGTCGTAATTGTTATGTGAAAATGAGGCTCTAGTGTTAAATTGAGCAGCATTTCCCTTTAAGTCAGTGTTTCAACACAACTGTGTAGAGCAATATTCCAAAATCATGTGTGAAATTAGTATAAATAAGACAGAAGCACAAAAGCTCCCGCAGCTGCTTTGATTTGACTTTGTTTTTGACACTCCAGCTGTTCATCCAGATAGTAACTGCGTTGATTTGTAAATATGTTTAACCACCAAGATGACATGAAAGGGAATATGCCAACACATCAAAGCATTCCAAATGCATCCTGGTTTCTAAAACTAATTTTCAAACAACAAACAAACAAAAAAAAAAGAGAATCTGACATATTTTGAAGGGACAATGTTTTCACTCATAGACAACTGAGAGCTGTTTTAGCAGACAAACACTGGCATATTTTGACTGTAACTTTATACCAAAGCAAGAACTGATCACAACGACAACAAGAGAGTGGCCGTGTAAACATTTCAACACAAAAGGAAGAAGGCAAAATCACCATGGGTTTGTGATGACGGGTGATCGATGCTTTGAAATGCAGCAGCGGGTATTGTCATATGCCAGAGAGCTCTGAGCTTTGCAAAACTAACTACTCACTGCCTCTCTGATATCTCTTTTGCTAACAGACTCATTTGGATAAATAAACGCGAATAAATATTGGCCTCAATAATGCTTGTTGTTTTTTTTTTCTCTCCGTCTCATGTTGCCAGCAGCCATTATGAAAAATTCTGCTCTCCCTCCACTAAAAGCTGGGAAAATGAGCCTCTTTTAAATGTTGCACATTTAATATTTATCAGCTTTCTATTAGAATATATGCACACTCAAATTGTCAGCCTATGTGATCTATCGCTCTGCTAAATTATGGTGCCACACAGCACAGAGGGGGGAAATTCATTACTGCTCAGGGCAATTTCCTCCCAAAACAAAAACATTTCATTCCAACGGAAAAGCCAAATTAATACTGGCTTTGCATGAACCCGATTTTATTTGCCAAAGAACTGCCACTTTCTCACACACTTCATCCGCTGAATGAAGGATGTAAGTTGAGAGCTGGGTAAAATGAGTTTCATGCGTGCACACACACATCTAATTTCATTCAGTCACACAGCAACACAGATCCTGCTTTTTCTTTGTCTTTGTCTTGCTCTCTCTCTCTCTCTCACACACACACACACCCACACACACAGCACATACCTTGGTACATATACAGTACAGTACCTACACATGCAAGTATTTCATCCTACCTCACCAAAAGGCTTTTGTTTTCCACGCTGCCTTGCATGTCTGACATCAAAGGGGCCTCTAGTCTCACAGTTGACTCTGGATGAGCCTGTTTGACGTCACCACATTGTTGTGTCAAGTTTTCACATCAATGGTGTGTTTACCTCGTTTGATAAGGCAAACCAAGACACTTGAACAACTGTGAAAGGACAATGATGACTAACTAAAGAAAGCCACAATGATTCCCTCGATGAAAACAAGGAGGTTAGACGTGGCATAAACACTTAACGTAAACGTATAGATGGCAGGACAATAAAGTGAATAGCTGTCTTCTCTGCATTCAAGTTTCACCACTGTTCTTTAATGTAGTTTGTTTTTATTAAGGAACTTTACATCACTCAAATCATAGCTCCTTTGGTCATAACTATTATTGGTGGCCTTCCCTCCTTATAGTGTGTTTGTCTGAGTGTGCGTGTGCATGGATATGTGTGCGTGTATGGGGGCGCTTGCTTCGTTAATCTAAATGACTGCTTTTAACTGGCTGGATTGCCTTCTCATATAATGTCACCTGATTTATTCCCTTTCCTCATAATCAAGTATTTGTTTATGGTTTAAACATAAAAACAATCAGGATTATAATGCGTGATGGATAGCATCACATGCTGCTATTTATTTGGCCATAAAGACTTGGTGGAAAGTCATCTAAAACGGCAGCATGCTCCGGATGCCAGGAAGGTCAGGGACATGGGTGTGTGGGGGGGTGGGGGGTGGGGTGTGTGTGGGGGGTTAGGTGCTGGGTGGGGGGGTGTGGTGCAGGAACATGCAAGGAGAGATGACAGCTGATTTGTTTGGTAGGTTTGAATAGCTGATGAACCTGTGAAGCCCAGAGTCCCGTTAAAATTTTAATAAACATGGCACAGGCCTATTGACTGGAAGTGAAATATGCACGTTGTTCCCGGTGCTGGCTGGCCCAGAATGGAGCAATCATGTTTGACAATGTGCAGTGCAAACCTTTCAATCAGAGCGAAGTCTTATTTAGCTGAATATTAAATACTGGCTCTATTCTGCACGTGTCAAGTGAATTTATAAAGCTAAGGAATGTTATCGCCTCCAATTGACTTGCAACTCTCATCTCCATAAATATGATTCAATAATGCATGTTAATACTGTAAACTTATGGCTACAAAGAGTGGCGAATGTGTGTGTGTGTGTATGTGTGTGTATCTGAATGTCAGTGTAAACCCATGTTATCTACTTCTGCCTTAAATAATAAGTCTTTTCTCTTTACTATATTCAGTAAACCTGTGTAAATATTGTCTACAAAGATGTTATTTACTTCACAGGAAAACCAAATTGGACATGACTGTTGGTAGGTGCATAACAGTAAGCCAACTTAAAATGTACACTTTTTCTCCCATCACTGCTTTTTTTTTTTTTTTTTTTATGGATCCACACTTGTCTGTTGCAAACTGACAACCCTCATTTCTTGATTTGCTGCCTATGTCTTCAAAACCTCATGTGAACGTGTGTTGAGGAATTCTATTTTTATTTACGGCTTTAAGCAACGTAAAGGCTTTGTCACATATAGCTGCAAAGACAACTCAATCAGAGGACAACAGAAAACTGCTATGATTGATGATGTGAAGCAAACACAAAGCAAGCAGAGGAAAAAAGACTGAGATTTGTGGAGTGGTATGACAATTTATTTGCTCAGCTGCCACAGCAAATAAAAATGAAATAAAATCAAATGCATGTAAATAATTGCCACCTAGATATCTACTTCGACAACATGGTATACATTATAAAGATAGCACCTACAGTTTTTTATTAGTTATAGTAGTAGTTAAAGTAGAAGTAGTAACAAAATATATAAATATTATAATCATGATTCAAAGGTTGTCTCTGTTGTAACCTCCCAGTTATAGCGGCACACTAAAGTCAGCCACAGTCCTGTAATACAGTAGAACGATCAGTGGGTTTTTTTATTTGTTAATCATGTTTTGAACCAGAAATTTATGACTCCCTTCCTTTCTAATATTATTTTTTTCCCCATCTGAATCATGTATTTAAAGATATAAAAAAGTGCACACTGTCCTTATACTCTACCTCAAGTTGCTTTAACACTGACATTTCCCCCAAAGAATCAGTGATGCAGACACTATATGCATTTGCATACATACATATATTTAATCCTCCCAATACCCAGACACATATGTTAACATACACACACATATACACACTACCAGACACACACATTCATGAACATAT
This sequence comes from Toxotes jaculatrix, assembly GCF_017976425.1. Taxonomy (NCBI): domain Eukaryota; kingdom Metazoa; phylum Chordata; class Actinopteri; family Toxotidae; genus Toxotes; species Toxotes jaculatrix. Next base: position 9,547,972 of record NC_054394.1, on the reverse strand, counting down.
GTGTGCATGTATACAAAGAAACACTTTGAGACAGACCTCAACACAGTTTACTGTACCCCCCACTCCAGATGCCCCAGACATAATATTGCAAGTAGCCTTCAAAATGCAATGTTTGGGTCAAGCCGACTTGCACTTCTAAGTAATTTATAATATGCTTTACTCCAAGGTATTGCACAATCTCATTATCATTAGATTTTTGCATATTTAACAACAGTTTTTAATTAGAAGGTATTTTATTATTCATGCACATAATTTGAGGCGAGCTCAAGCTGCATGCTTTTCACGATCAAGATGGAAAGAGATGAGGTGGGGAAAAAACAAACATGCCGACATTTTTTTTTTTTTTTTTTTCTGAAATGGAAAATTTTGGTTTGTAGTCTTTAACTGGCAAGTGATTCCACACACTACTCTGGTAATGGCTCTTTTAATTTAGCTAATAGCTATCATGTTGTGTACCTTTATGCATTTGCTAAATTCTTAGCTCTGGGAGTTGTCTCCCGATGCTGGAGCTGTAAGTTGTTTGGTATGCTTTGGCTCTCAACGTAGTAGCATTTGCTGCGGCTATGCTCCTTGATGTATTATTAAAATTGGAAATGGACTCCAGGGACAGCATCTAGTTATGTGCTTTCATTTGCCGAATAAACCAAGCGTTGTTTTCATCTTCGCTCATGATTGTTAATGGCGCCGCTGATGAGAGGGGTGTGTGTGTTTTCTCCCACTCCCTTTATCAGCACAAGCCTGTTATTATGCAGGCCAAATAGCCAAGCTGCTGATTTTGTTTTAGGTTTTCAATTAGTCATTTGACTAAGCACATCTGTTACTGGCAGAGGCCCAGAGTATGGACGAGTCACTGTCACCTGCTCGGGGGCCGATGGAGCACAGAAGCAGCAGGGCTATCAGGGCCCCCTTGGTGGCTACAACCACTTCAGAGCTCCTCAGGGGTGTGTCCTGGGTCCCCTCACATTTTACAGCCAAGTCCACAGAGGAAAGGTGCTTCCAGAAACACCCACAGCCTGTCTCTCCTCTTGTTCTTCTGCTCCGTTAAAGCCTCAGCCTGTGGAGACTTTAGTGCTTAAAGCCCCCTTTTCCAACAGTAACCAATACAACTGCCATTGCTACGTTGGTTTGAGGTTTAGAGACCACATTCACAACTTAACCACAGCTGTTGATCGTCTGTGTATATCTCTCTCTATATATTGTTTGCTTTTGATTGTGTCTTAATGATTTATGTATAGCAGTCGGCTTATTTTTTCTCTCCCCATGAGTACTAAAATTGATGAATATACAATGCGCCTTTCTTTGAAGGGCTGTGAATGCAGAGCTGTTTAAATGTGGACCAATGCAAATAAACAGCCTACTTCCTGAGCTGTCCCTGCTTCCTACAAGTGAAGGGGATGTGCTATTTAACTGCACACTGGGATATGCTCACACATCTTTCTTCCATATTATAAACATACATTCAGGTCTTTCACTCTGCCACAATAAATATCATTACCTTCACCAAGCACTCCTTTAATTCTCGGCGAACATAACAGTGTGAAAATCTTCATTAAAAAGCAATATGATGTGTACCGCATGTTGTATGTTGACAGTAGATAAAATGGTTGATGATTTAACTTGAGGATTATCATTTCACATTGTGCCGTTCGTGTTTGAACTATGGTAATTAGAAGCAACAGAATAAAAGGCCTATTTATATATCCACCGTTTAAGGGCCTTTGTGAAACAACAGCAGGGTGAGATTTACTCTGTTGTGCGGAACAAAAGCACTACGTCACTTCAAAAGTCAGCAGAGCTCTGTTTCATTATGGTCAGCGATTTCCTGAAGGACTAGGCTGTCCAATACCTCAATCACATTAAGTCCCAGCCCGTTTTGGGAAGCGAGACAGTAGTCGAGCCCCAACAGAGCTGCAGCCAATCTTTGATTGTCAGAGTTCAGGGAGGGTTCAGTCAGTAGCACCGTCGTCTGCCTGATCCAAGAGGGACTCCCACGGGGCTTTAATAAAACATTTTGCTCATTGTGGAAAGTAATGACCAACAATGTAAACTTGTGACTCGACAACAGATGTTGGCATGCTTAGTGGAAACAAGGTGCTGTAAAATTAATTTCATTTGAATTATTTACTGCATGCATTACGTGCTTGAGGAAGTAGATTTGTGTGTGTAGGGGGTGGGTGTGTGTGGGGGGGGGGTGGATTGGTTGGCAACAACAACAGAAACATATTCAATTAAAGGTGAAATAGTGGGATAGAGGGTGGGGGAAAAAATGGAAAAGAGAGTGATCACATGTGTTCTCTCTCGAAAATCAAATAGGAATCATAGCAATGCTGACATCGCCCCTGTGATTTATATTTAATAGGGTTTATTATTTCATATTGTCACTTCAAAGGTTGTGCCAGGAAAACATGCTAGAGATGTTTTCCAAATTAAATTAAGCCAAATTAATATCTGGAGAACAAGTAAGGGGGCACTGTTGTTTTCTTTCAAGCAACTGGAGGGAGAGAGAGAGAGAGAGAGAGAGAGAGAGAGAGAGAGAGAGAGAGAAAGTTTTTTCTAATGAAATCAAACCATAATGATTCGAAATAGAAGTATGTCATAGCAGCACAAGTCGTGTCTAAACACACATCAGCGTGCATGGATAGACAACCTGAAAGAGAGGTTGAGAAAGATACAGGGACTGAGAGAGAGAGAGAGAGAGAGAGAGAGAGAGAGAGAGAGAGAGAGAGAGAGAGAGAGAGAGAGAGAGAGAGTGTGGCGGCCAGAGCAAGTCCTCATGTATACTAAGCACCTAACAAATTTTGAAGAGCCCATACATAATCATAAAAAGTTGATTAGAGTAAGCTATATGGTTAAATAAATGCAAACTAATATTAAGTATAGCCTGGAGACCCCTCCCATTTTTTGTACACCAGAGTGTTATCACAAGCACTTGTGTTTCCATGTATGACCTAATAACTTGTCATAGGTCTGTTTGGCCACACAGAACAGTGCAAAGTAGGCCATACTTCATGTCATATCAGCAGGCAGCCAGCGGTGTGACGCCATCAGAGCGGGAGAGATGCCTCACCTGGATTTCCTTCATCACCCTAACCCCTCAGGCAGCAGCCAAAACAGCACGTAGCTACTGTTAGCACTTGCCGTTGTGGAAAAATAACATCGGCTGCTATTGATATAAATATATTTCCTCCTGTAGTTGGCCCCCCAAGTTATTCATCGATGTGTTTATTTTCTTTTTGGAGCTCCAGTCTTTGCTGCGCAAAGGTTGCCTTTGTTTGTGATGGTCCTGCAGAACAGCTCAGCTGAGTGTGAAGTGCTGGGATACAGGAAGTAGGGTTGCTCTTTAACCCGGGCCTTGTGATAAATGGAGACTTAACAATAGTGTATCCTGCGACCTGGACCTGGAGCTGCTGACAGCAGCTTGTCCACACCGTGTGTGTCCTCTTCTTTTGGAGAGGTCTCCTACTTGCTTCTCAGCTCTAAAAATAGCATGGTGATAGATCCATCATATGCAGCTTTGTTTTTTGGTAAATTATTCAAATGCAGAGACCTTGGTACTGCACAGAAGATGCTGCAGGGGCGTATGGCTTGGAGCTGGACTTTCACCTCAGAGGACTGTAGCATATGCGATTCAGAAAGTTGACATTTAAAGTATGTTAATGTCAGGCTCCTCAAGTCCTCGCACAGAGACGCACATCTGCATGCACACACACACACACATCTGCACACTGCCCTACCAAGCACTTATTGTGTCCTTGGTATGTAATGAGCACTATATGGCCAATAATGGTGCTAGCACTTCACACAGCAGAAGTCATTTGAAGTTCACAGTTCAGACGGAGTGAGAAAGAAAGGTGCACATACTCAAAACACAACCAGCTGTGGCGCTACAGTGATGAATGCTGCATCAGCACTACTACTACTACTACTACACAAGACACACACACACACACAAAACCCATTATCCCATTACCCAAACAGTTTTAAGTTTCACTCACAAACACTTATGCATTATTACTAAAAATCTGACAAAGGACAGAGTTTGTCTTTGGGATCCAGATTTCACCACAACATCCATCTGTCAGCAAACCATCTCCATTATCCTTTGAATCACAAGCATGACTCAGCCCAGCATAATGCCACATGTTCGTAACACTACAATAGAGGACTGACCCAGACCACTTTACAGTACTTGTCGATTGAAAGTGTGCAAAACTTTCAAAACTTTGTCAGCTTATTTGTGGTTTGCCACAAGCATCAAGATCACATCACTTCCAGTTCCTCATACGAACATTTTGACTAATGCAGCCCAAGCTGTAGTCACTGTTGAGATGACAGTCACATGTGTCTAATAGAGTTGCTGCTTGGTGGGTCCAAAGTGTAGACAAAGTGTAGAAAATGTGTAGAGAAACTTCCTCTGGGGAACATGTGACTTAAGGAACTTTAAAATTAATTAATTCAATATAATTTATTTACCTCACTTGTTCTCAGTTGGGCACCTGCTTTTGCAAATGCCATAATGGCTGACACATCATAATCAGCAATTACTTTTATTAACTCGCCTGCATAACAGTATAGCTCTCAAAGTGTTGTAGTAAATTTAAGAAACGTGAATCTGTCAAAGAAATATTCTTAATGTGTTTTGCAAATGTCACTTGATAATAATTTGTGTTTATTTTATTTTATTTATTTATATTTTTATTTATATTTTATTTGTGCACAACAAAAGAAAACACTCCCTGTTTTTTAAATGAAGATGCTGAAATGATACTTTAACCATTCCGCCATTTGCACAGCCTAATGAAAAGCTACACATGGAGTAATGGTGGGTATTGCTTAAAAAGAAATCCCACATTAATTCCCTTAATCAGCATATGGATCAGAAAGATTTCCCTTCACACAACTTGGGACAGCCGTGCCTATTCAAAACACATTAGACAAAGTGTGACACCGTCACGGTAGCAGATGTTCTTTACATTTCTCCCCATTCCTAACCTATTTCCTAGTCACTAAACCACCAAACCCCACTCTCTCCTTTCACTCTCCCGTCTCCCCAACAGCACACAAACCAGCGCAAGACAAAGAGAAACAAGATGAATTAATACCAAGAGGGGTCCCAGCGGTATTGAGAGGGGATTGTTTTTTGTTCTAGTTGAAAATATTTCTCACTTTTTAGCGGAGTGCGTTCTGCTCCCACATGTATTGTCTGGCTGTGATCATGTGTCAGAGCTGTACAAGTGGGATGTGGGGCCGGGTGCCCGGCAGGCTTGTCTGAAGCAGACGGCTTGTTTGCGTGTACTTAACAGCTCCTCACAGCTGTGTTCTCTCCAAATGTAACAGGAGAAGGCCTCATCCATCAGATTCTCCCTTTTCCCCCTCCTTCTTTTCTTACTCCTCTCTTCTGCCTTCTCCACCCCCAATTTTTTGTTCAAGTGCCTCCATTGCGAAAATGTCAGCAAACAGGCAAGAGGTCACGTCAGAGGTCAGGCCGTGAATCGCCGTGTTAGCTCAGCTTTTCTCTCTTTTCAAGAGGGTGTGCATTTCTCAAGAAGTTGCTTATGAGCAAGTCATCCAGTCTCAACACATGTTGGGGGGAGCGAAATTGGATTGTGCCTGTGACAACACAGGCACAAGTAACTTGTCTAACAACTTGTCTAATGTGAACTTTGCCTTTATACACTTTGAAATCCAAAATCTGTTTGAAATCCACCTCCTATCTAGAGGAAATTTAGAATAAAATTAAGAAAATCTTTTTTAAGGAACAGCTGGTCAGAATTCACAACACAGTGTACACAGGCCAAAATAAGTCTCATCCTGTGCTGTGCTGAATCTGACCTGTCTTGCATGAAAAAAATGAGCCCTGTCTTGCTCCCAGGTTAATGGCTGCAAACTGTCACGTCGTTTCCGTGCACATCATATTGTCATTAGTCACTAGACGTACATCGTAACCTTTATGCCTCTGATTAACCCCGAGGGCTTGAGAAGGAGGTGGGAGCCAAAGTTTCCAAAGACAAGAAATTCAACTCGGGGCTCACTTTCACCAAAGAGGCTCCACCTCTGGTCTGGCTCAGTGCACAGCCTGTAAATGTTTCACTTTGATTTCACATACGTGACAGTAAATTAAGGGCCATTTATCAAAGCTGCTTTGTTGCAGCCTGACAAAAGCCACTTTATGCATAAATTACTGCAGTGAATAAATACTTTTAGCCTGCGTCCACATCATTTGAAGTTGGCAACAAAGATTTACATACTGAGAGTGATGCATATAAATATGTTTCCATGATTAGCTGTTGTATTGTACATTTTAAGCATGTTGATGTGCTTTGTACATAGTGGCGTGCTGTTCAACACAACACGGAGGTGAGATGAGCCTCTGTTTTCACCACCAAAAGCAACTGATGTTGGTAAAATAAAGTGGGCAAGAAAGATACGTGAGTAAAAAAAAAAGTAATATAATTGGTTTATGGAAAAAACACCAGTAACACAATAAAGACAAAGTAGCGTTTAAAAAAAATAAATAAATAAAATTTGCAATGATGCATTTGCTCTAGTGTCATATAACTTCAGAAAACTCCTGTGAATGAAGACTTGCACAGATATGGGGTGTAACTGATCAACACAAAATGTTGTCAGTATGCTGTCTGTATTGTGTTGGAAGAATTTTGATTCAGTGTACACTGATCAGCCACAACATTCAAACCAGTTACCGGCTCGGTGTAAAGGCCACATATTCACATTGCATCAGTGTAAGCCTCTTCAGCTGGCACATCCACAAACTCAAAAGTCTGCATGAAAATGTGTTGATATAGTATATGACGGAATAAAAATGATTTAATGCAACACATAAAGCAACTTCTCAAACAAAAACAAAACACACACACTTCCCACTATACTATAGAACTCATGGAGTGACATGCCAACAAGCGTGTATTCATGTATTGCCTCTCCCTAGCCTTGTCTTCTGGGAACATACTAATTGCGCTAGAACAGAAATAGAGCTGAGATGTCTGAATGTGCTCCTGGAGAGAAGCCCCCAACCCACAACCCACCTACCAACCCCCCGCTGGTTCTACTTTTCTGATTTTCTTTTTGCCTGTTGTAACAAAAGTGCAGATGCAGAGTGAAAATGTCATATTCTGAACTCTCCCGAGAGTCCTAAGTCAATTCAGCTGTGAAATCTGAAGTATATGGGACTGCACGTGTGTGTGATATTCCGTTTATATCTATAACGTCTGTGACATCCGCTCATCCAAACAAGTCACAATCGTGTGCTGGGTGTGATATCTCCGACTTTGGTGACAGGAAAACTGGACCCTGCCATGCACAGCGTGTCTGGTTATAACACTGATATTAGAGAGGCTTTTACAGCATGCCGAGGGAGTGCTCGATTTCCAGCAGGCACACGAGAACCGCACCCCTGTTTTCTCCTGCTGGTATGTTTGTGTGTTTTCTGTGCTCCACATGCCCTGCAGATGTAGACAAGGGAAAGCGAGAAGGAAGGGTTTCTGCCCACTCTGGCTAACATGCACAACAATTATCTTCGCACAAAGAAGTACACGTGCACTCACATAATGAGTACACACACAAACACAGACTGTCTCTATGACTGATGAAAACTTGGCTCAGTTCAGTACAGTGTGGAGCTCCGCTGTGTCGGCTCTATCAGCAAGAACGTGGAAGAGAAGGAGTAGAAAAAGAGGAAGAGAAGGACAGAGTCTGGTTGGGGTAACTCAGTAACTTTGGTTAGTTGCTCTTAGCAGACCGCAGCGCTGCATTACTTACTGCAGTTGACACACACTCCAAGAAGTGACAGTCTCACAGCAAGGGATGACGTTTGCAGCAGGGAGAAGGAGAGAACAGCTCCTTCCCTCCACTGCACGATCTCTCCTCTTCAGCACCTGGTAATAGAAGGGGAAGGAACAATGAAAAAAAAAAAACCTTGAATGAACGCCACTTTGCGGGTGACAGCCCAAGAACTTTTGGGAGTCAGAGAGTTAGCACCAAAGTTCCCTGTCAGCCCATTAAAGATGTGAAGCTGGCATCTTGGGCCTATTGAAACCATATGTGCGAAAGAATTTCTCTGCTGGTAAGACATTCCAAATACTGTCCCAGAGCCAAAGACTTTGGTGTTAGTCTAATTTAAGCAGTATGTTGGGGAGAGCTCGCCGCGCTTTGATCATGTGGAGATCGTTTGGTACAAATTGAACTAACCCCAGCTCCGTTTCTGGTGGATCACAACCATGGATTTGTTGAATTAAACGCTTCGTTGAATGCAGTCTGCACATGAAAAGAAAGTTGCTCTTAGGAATCCGATAGCGGGTTTTTCACCTAGCCAGCAGGTCCGCTTCTTTTATTACTTTTAAACTCAATCCACACCGGGTCCGCGCCGCTTTAACGAGACACGGGCCGTGGCCTGGAGGAGATCATGTTCTGAGGGGAGACAGGCAGAAATCACCTGGGCTATGTAATAGAGAACATATTGCACAGAAACCCCTAAGCATGGATGGATCAGACTGTACATGTATACATTCTCCATCCTTTGTTTCTTTGATACACCTTTTTTTTTCAGCTTTTTCATGAGACCTCTGACCTTCAGCTACAAACCTGTACACTCACTCACTTACTCACAGCTGCTATCTGGCACATGCTCTTCTTTTCTCTCTGCCTGTTTCTCTCTCCCTTTTTCATTTTTTTTCTTGATTAATACCACTAAATTCTCATTCTACAATTATGGCAACCTTGAGGTATTAATATTCGAACAACAGCCTTTTGTCTATGGAGAAGAGCACAAACATTTAGTTGAGACTGGAGCTTTTCCTCTCAGTGACATGTTTCACCACAGCACCCTGCTGTGTCCATATGAGTTCACCGTCACACATCGAGGGCAGAGGGGCTGCTTATCTGTGCTATTGATTTTCTCATTGGCTCCGCTCCTCGTTTGGTAAATGAAAACATGCTGTGTGCAGGAAACGAGACTTTGAGTTTTCTTTCTGAGATGTCTGCACGCCCTGAAATGTTGTAGTACACAGACAGGAACTCATTTGGTTGTTCTTATAATGTGGTTAGGAGTTGAAAAAGCTTACCAGTGTCTCTTCTTTATTTTTGTCTTTGTTTTTTCCTATTAACATAGCAAGTTATCCCTTAATGACATGCATCACAATTAAGTGATCTAACAACTTATTACTGGGAAATTATGGATCCGATTTATTCTGTCCTATCAGTCTGGTTGGTATTAAAGCAAGGGGGTTTTGGATGCTAAGCCTGGAAACTTACTATCCACTGTTCTGTGTTAAAAGGCTGAAAAGAACAATAAGAACAACGGCTGAGAGGGGGAAGGTGGAGTGGGATAGGCGGATTCATACCCCTGGTGCACATGTGCAGGCCTCTCCTGGCATCAGGTAGGATCTGATTGATCGCACTTCAAAGGCAGGAAGTACTGGATAATTAAAGCTGCAGTATAAATAGATAGCATACACTATATACTGGATCATATGTTTGATAACAAATGGGGGTTGTACTTGTGTTCAGGCTGCTCTTTGCTCTGTCCTGAGAATCACAAATTTACATGCCCTTGTAGTGGAAAATAAAATAATAAATAAAATGTACGGGCCGACCAGTGAATAATTAAGGGATTTTTTTTTTTTTTTTACGTGAGTTTATTTTCAGAGGAATAAGTTTTTTTTGTTTTTTTTTTAAGAAAATACAGTAAAATACATGAGTTTAAAAGAAGAAGTCCCTAAAATAGAAAGGCTGTGCACTTCTATGAAGGTGATGATATTATTTAACGTGTAAATATTATTAGATTTATAGGACTTTAGGAATTTAAAAACATTGTATAACTTCATTCAATTTAAAAAACAAAAAAAGTCAAGATACACAAATATTTATACAAACATATTATTCAGACAGTTTGACTGTATAGTCTCTTGATATTAAGTTAAAATGATTCAAATTTGAAAAAAGACAAATACAAAATATATTTAAAACTTCAGCCAAACTGAAAATCATCATGAACTTACACAGTAAATAAAAAACCAATGGATGCGCCCCCAACTCCCAGAAATACACAGGACCCATAGGAAGTGACAGAGAACATAGTAACACATGAATGGATAACAAGACGGCCTACACACCAAGTGGTTGTATTATTACTTTCCAGCTGGATGTCAGTTTTGAATGCAACTTACACAAAATTAACAAACCTGATTCTACACCTGTTATGTGAGACATGATTTTAAACAGCTGAGCTGTGCTGCTGGTCACACCAGAAAAGAGAAGCTTGCAAAATAAAAAGCACCACCAGTAAACTGAATATTGCAGAGACAGAAAAAAAACTGCATTGACTGAGAAAAATTTAAAGCTCCCCAGAATAAATTTTCATGGCAGCCACCATAAAACCCTAATGTGGACTATTTGAAAATGCTTTGGTTTGTTTTATTTGTATCACAATCATGGTTTCAAAGATTCCCACTAAAAGCTGTGTTAATTGAAGGGTATAGTGGCCTTGACGCTCAGTAGACACAAAACCTAGCCAAATACATGCAGGGCGACTGTAGCAGTTTAAAACACAATACTGTTGGTGCGAGAAAGGCAGTACATTGGCTACAAGCGGGATAGATGTGGAGAGACGAGGAGACAAATCTCCCACTTATGGTTGGTATACACAAGCGCTGTCTTTTAGAGCTGCACAAACAACACTGCACCACAAACAATAGAGTAGTCTGCCACCATTCACTATAGATTGTCAACCCAACCGCTCCCTGTGGCTGGCGGCCACTGCCTGCCTCCCATACAGGCATCATGCGGTTGGCTAGGCCGCAGGCACTGTGCGAGTACAAGCGTAGAACCGTAAACCCAAACCCGATGAGTAACTGAATACACAGTAATGTCATGCAGGATGGTTAGACAAGTGGCTGTGAAGGGAGAGATCGTTGTTTTCAGTGCCATATACACTTACATTAACTAAAAGTGCTGTGATACGATGCAGCAGGTAGGCACTTGTAATTGTAATGTGTTCCTTATGAGTTTATCTGCCCTGCAAAATGTGCATCTCCTCAGTAAGATTACACAAGTGTATCTGAGATTTTGAAAAAAGAAAATGCACACACACTGTTGTAACACATACTGTTTATACATCATCTGCTGGTGTCTTGCTAGCCTCATCTAAGGTTTTAACAGACACTTCAAACCCTGATTTGCCTGACTCAGGACTACACTCAATAATACTGACAACACAGACTAATTTATTAAAGTCTTCCCATATGTTTAAGTCAAAGTGGATGGGTTTTCTAGCGTACCATTAGCATACATGATATGGTGAAAAATAATAATAATTCATTGTTCCATTTCACATGGGATTTTGTTTCAGCTTGAGGCCTAAGGGAGACAAATAGGAGCTGAGCTGAGACTGATAAGAGGAATGATCATGAAGGAGTACAGTCCAGGAAAGACCAGGGCTGGAGTTTAGGCCTGCAGTTCTAACCAATACCCCGGGACTCCAGGATGGGGCTATAAGGTCTAGTGGCTACAGCTGGGCTTTGTGGTTAAAGTAGTGGGCTGGCCTTAATGGATTTGTGATGATGTATCTCTGAATTCTTGCCTAAGACCCCTGACTGGGAGGGGGCTCAGGATGCTTATCTCTGCGGACATCTTGGCCCAGCTTCAGGGTTTGGGATCCGGTTTCACCTGCCCATGGGAGAAATCCACCAGGACTTGAGTAACTGGGGATTAGTAGGGATGACCCTGGGAGCAGCATAGCAACATTTGAGACCACTAAAGAGAGAAAAGTTGTTTGACCTTGAGGCATGGACAAGGTGAAAACTAAGAGAGATTATTAGATTAGTTGAAGTGAAACATAATACCTGGATGTAGCCGTGCTAAAAGGGATATGATTTGGTTGTAAATGGTATTATGGCAATAATTTAAGGAGACAAGTACGTTAGAGAGGAAACGTTTTTGTCTCACCTTGCCTTTTTAAGCATAGCAAAAAAATAAAGCTTTCACAGCTTACAATCATACCACATCTCTACACACATTACAATGTTTGTTTACAAATCTCACCAAAGTAACAAAGTACATCGCATGTTACCTAAGCCCTACCTAAGTGAGTCATCCAGGTTACATGAGTAAGAAGTTGCCTTGGAGCAAGCCAGCCACAGTGACACTGGTTTAGACCACTCAAGGTCACATCCCAGCTTCTCTTATGACTGGCCGACATGTCTTCAGGCCTAAGCCTAGCAGACAGATTACAACAACGCTCCCAACAAAGACCGGCGCCTGTGCTCCCCGTGCTTCTCCCCTCTCCAAAATCCTGCAACCAGAGAGCTCCTAAAGGACTCGTCACCTTGTCTCTAGGCTGGAGCACCAGAGCAGGGAAAGCCGCCACTTCAATCATCTAAGGGTCAAAGGTCATGCAGGTCAAATACCTCAGCTGAGATCCCCAACCCCCATGTCACAGTGACAGGCAGTGGTCAGTGTCATGGGCCGGACCCTGAATACACCCAACTCTGTCCCCATTGAGACCACAGGGAGTGGGCTTACATTGGGATATCAATACCACGGTTCAGTGGTGAGGCTATTGAAAAGCTCATACAAAGGGACTCTCTGAGTGATACGTCTTATTATTGAGCTGTGTTAAAATGTTATACATCACATATCATCACTCTCTTACTCTCTCCTCTTAATATTCCTGAGTTATATAATTTTACTGTTGTATGAAACTACTTTCTTTCATGGTATACTTTCATTCAGGTCAGAAAGAGATATGTGGAGAGCAAGAATGAAATTTAAGACACAGTGAAAAAAAAAGTGATTTACCCTTTTGTGCAACACTCCAAAAAAAAAAAAAAAAAAAAGCTAAAGCTAAATGGGCCCAGTTTGTAAGGCTGTGTTAACAAGATAATCTAAAAGTTGGGAGGGTGTTTTTTTAACAAGGGTGTTTTTATGATCTCTGTTACAATAAAATGAACAGGTAAAACACTGAGTGATTAAAGATAATGAAGAACAGATACGGCTGACACCGTCTTCAGGATCCCTAATGAAAGATTACACTGCACTTTGAAGAGGTTTACTGCCTCTGTAAATCAAGACTAAATACTTATTATTTGAAGAGGTATTAAGGGTGCAGTGGCCGTACTATGTGCTAGCCTGTTTACGATTAAGAAGGGGGCGGGAAAGAGCATTGGGGATTTCATTGGGGATTTTATAAGGGAGCCCCTGTATGCCCTGGAATTCCAACACTTGAGGAGTAGCCCCTCCAAGCATGTTGTGCGAACATGTATGTCTTTTGTGCAACAACACTGTGACATGACAAAGTCTGAGTGAAAGCAGATCATGGTGAACCTGTGTGTAAGTCCTTCAATACCTCTGACATCCCCAGCTCTGAGCTCTGGGATCAAGAACAAAAGACCAGAAACAGGTAAACATGTGCTAACAGCTAGCCTGGTACTTGTCTGCCAGGCTTAGCTGTTCTGTTTGCTTTTGACAGCAACATGTCTTTCACCACATGTGTAACTTCAGATGACTCATGTACAAAATTAAGACAAAAAAAATCTTCCTCTTTACTACATTTTTTTCCCACGGACACCCAGAATCAATCACCAAGCATTCCAGCACCGTGTCAGATCAGTTGTGGTCTCAACTAAAGCTCTTTTTTTTTTTTCTTTTTTTTTTCTGAGGGCTGTTGACCCTACTCCTCTGGCTGACAGGAGCCAGAGCTGGGAACCAGTAATCAGGGTCAGAAACTTTACTACAGGCTCAGGAAGGCCTTCAAAAGGTGGTGGATCTCCCCGATGATAAAAACACATTCACACTGAAGACACCACTTTTACCATGTCCTCTAAATGTCAACTGTGGGAGGATTACAACGCAGCTATAAATCACGCAACAAGTGGGGTAAACGAGGAATTCTGACCTAATATGGAATGAGCAAAAAAACATTAGTGTGTTTTTTAGGCCTCGGGTCCTTTCAAAAGCAGAGGTCAGTCAGTATAGGCTGAGGTCATATGCTATACCCCTGTAAAAATACTGCAGAGCAAGTGGTTTCAATTTGCTCAAGTGATTAAGTTCACGCCAGCCCCCAGTGCACTGGCAAGGGTCATTTGTGCTTGGCCAAGTTACTGATGAAGGTAGGGAGGAGTGATGCTAACCGTGAGCATTGGTACTGACATGGCATTAGGGAAGCATAACAAGACTCTGAATCATGGGGTGTGCTACAAGGTCTAGTTGAGGTTACAAGAAAGCTAAAAGCATTTTATGTCTCCACCTATCCAGCCAGGCCTTTGTTCAAAATGTGCCAGAAGCTCAAAGTAAAACCCATCAAAGCCAGGCTAATATCCCTATAGCAACCGCGGTACAATTTAGATAGTTCAGACAGTGCGACAGGCCTCCCATGCTAGCTCACTTGAAACCATCTAAAGGAACTTAACATTGACAATAGCAATTTAAGTAGCAGTAAAGACACATCCTCCTTTTAGGTGCAGGAGTTAACTCATAAATTGTCTGTATTTGCTCTGAGGAGAAACTGTTGGAATTTCACAAGGCTCTGTAACCTGGACTTGACAGCATCTGTCACTAACAATTCAACTGTGTAGACAATTGACAGTGTTGCAGTCATTTTGCAAAGGGGTTTGCTGTGCACTGTTTGGGGGTTGGCGGTGTAACACCAGATGTGAGCTGTGCACCGCGGCATCAATAATGAAAAAAGTCTCCCTAATCTTAACTCTTCTCTCAGTCGCATCAAACCTTATGGTGAACAAAAACACAGTGTCTCAGGTAGCTAAATTATTGATACAACCGCAGTTTAAAATCTCCACACTGCAATTTTTCGCAATGTTTCCCTTCTCAGCCGCAGCTTCTATTGTTGATTTATTTATTTATGTATTTGTTTTCACTCTGTGTTTGGGTGTTTTCCTTTTTTTATTTCTGGAGGGGGAGGGTGTTTTTCTCCATTTTCACCTTTCACATCTTGTGGAATTCAGTGCTCTCATTTCCTCCCTGTGATATGGAGTGCGGCGCTTCAGAAACAACTGTCAGGTTCAAATCAAAAGAGGGTGGAGTGGGTGTAATATTGAACTACTGAACACAAGCCGAGACTTGAGCGATGGATATGGCACTCGATTTTCCTCCCATCCACTTCTTCCTTTGCCTTTGTCAGCTCCAGGGGTTTCTCTCTGTAGTCAGAACAATGCGTGGGTGATGTCGGCACTCGGAAGGAGATGTTCTGTACAGCGATTTAGTACAAATGCATCCCATAATGATCATGTTTTGTTACCTTTGTGTACCTCCAGCACCGGTTCCACTCCTCTGGAAATCTGAGTGCCATAAACAGCTACAGAGGCTGCTCCCTTTTAGCCAAGTATTTACTGCTGCTGCTTTGCTCTCCTATCGCACTGATGGAGGCTCCTCTTCATCTCTCCGCAGCGCTCCACAGCCAGCAGGTGTGTAGACGAAATGCACACACAATACAGGGACTCATACATACACAACTGAGTTGTGAAATCTCCCACAGCTGTTCACTAGACATAGTAAATATCTGCATGTAATGTAGGTGAACAGCTTCTTGGCTGTGACACCCAAACATGTTCAGCCGTTCCGCTGGTGTGGGCACTTAAAACAATCTCCTGTCATGTCACACCAAAGGCCCCTTAGCTTTACAATAACAGAACAGGTTGACAAAATGAAAACTCATTCCTCCCTCATTTACGCGTCATTTCAGCCCTGACCCTGGCAGTAAAAGATCAAAGAGCTTTTGAGGCCTGCTCTTATTTCAGCCTGCTTTAGAAGGACAGCTGAGGAGTTTGGCAGTCCAACATGAGCTGCGACGGGAATTTTTCAGACCCCTATCCACTCACAGTGAAAAACCCTGACTCATACAGCCAAAGCACAAAAGTTGTTATGGGTTAGAGTAATGGTTATAGGATCACAGATGGTTATCTGCAATGACATGCAGATCGGAAGCCCACTAACTCTGATTCCCTGCAATTCAGCGCCATAAATCTCTGGCAAATAATGAGTTATCGGCCTTGTACATAGCAATAAAGTTGAAGAGAAAGAGAATTTGGCTTTTATTCAAACGTGATCATAAAAGTTTCATTTTAAATCAGAATCATAATGGTTACATCATTCTCCCTTTGTCAGATTCACCACCCCCACCACCACAGCTATAACCATGGTAACAGAAGAAGCCCCAGGGGTGGTGAATCAATAGTAATATGCCAATCTTTATCTAAGCAACCCCCACTCCCCATCCTTGTGTAGCGCTGTCACTTTAGATCTAATGATCTAACCTATGAAGCATTGATGAGCATTCGGCTAGTGCGTCACTCTTCATTCACTCACACACACATGCACTCAAACACAAACACACACTTCTCAGACAAGCTTTCTTTGTTGAAACAATAACAACTGAATTACTAACTGTCATGTGTGTTGCATCTTCAGTGAAGGAGGAGGACAGGACTGAGGTCAGCCATTTTGGTTGCAGTGACCACTGCACTGACCATAACACAAATGGATCAGTATTGACCAGTGTCATTGACCTCAGAGACCTCTGCTCTCTAGCCAATCTGCACCAAGCCTTAGGGGCGATTATGACATTTACTCACACAGATTATAATTTCAAATGACTGTTTAAAAAAATTCCCAGGTGGAGCAGACAGAGAAGAGCAGTGGTTAGAAGGGAGAGAAAGCGGTCAATAAGAATGGACTTGAAATAATCAATAGGAAATGGACACACAACAGAGGCCCTGCAGGCTGTGCAGATCAATAAGCTGTGTTAAGTGGTGGTGATGCCCTCCATTGATGAGCAAATGGCTGTACAGGCTGTCCTTTCTCTCTCTCTCACTCTCCCTCTCTCTCTCACTTCAGTGGGTCAAACAGTGGGGCCAGGTGGTTAACCACATGTCGCCTCCAGACATTGCACACCGGGGCTCAGTCTCTGATACGCCGAAACTAGTCAGCTGGTCCGCTCTCTGCCCTGCCCTCCACCCTCAAAAGGCCCCCCTGCTCCCTGTGCAAAGCTGAGGGGCATTGTGGGAGGTCAAAAGTCTTGCTCCCGCATGTAATGGAATAGTTACTAATTTCTCAACCCAATCCGCCATCAAATACGTACCCCTACTTTACCAAAGGGATGTCATATCCTTTTTGCTGTCACTCGCTAATGTTAACAGAAAATTCAGCAACTGTAAGGCAACTACACAGGGGAGAGAACATGAGAAAAGCAAGATGGCGGCTAGCCTGTATGTAGAACCAAGGTCCAAGAAAGAGTTAAAGAACTTGCTGCCTCCTTGCAGAGTTGCACAAAGATCAAATGAAAGTTATACCTATCGGATACACCACATTATAAGTCCTGTCTATCTCCTACAAATCTAAAATATATTACTCACTGGAATAGTCTGTTGTTTCAAAACAACACTTGTTGTGCTGTCCCATTCTGGGCCATCCATTGCAGTATAAATCAAAGCTGTGCTGTGCGCCAACATGTGTATATGAAGTGAAAAGAGCTGTGCAAGGCAACGGTAGAGGGAGGCCTGTGTGTGTCTCTCTCTCTCTCCAGCGTTGTGTTCATCATCTCCTTACCAGTACTCCATCTTATTACTTCTGCCATATGACACGCGCCTCAGATCGCACGACCCATGAATAATAGACGACCACGCCACCTCAGCACAGATGAAAGCGCATGCAGTGCACTGTGGGTCGGATACAGTGGGCTGAGATACGGAGGTAGCGAAGAGGAGAAGGAGGGTGATGAGCAAGAAGAGAGTATATACAGATACCATGCAAAGGCCTGTGATTTTCAGTCCTCTGTAGGCGTGTATATAGGTGTGTGTGTGTGGGTGTGGGTGTGAGTGTGTTTCATTCCTACCTCCAGCTGCAGAAGGGGTGACAGCATACATCAGTGTCAGCTTGAGGTAGCAGCCAGCGGCACCTGAAAAAAGTGAAGAAGGGGGAAGAATAAGGAGGATAAGGAGGGAAAGGGAACAATGAAACAGTAGCGCACAACAGATATACACACACAGGGGAAAGCATTCCTCTCATGAGAGCTGATCAGTGCGAGGCAGTTTGCCCGTCTGCGATCTGCAGGAACATGGCGTTTCTCCCTCTTGGGGTCGGGAAGAAAAAACAAACAGTACTTTTGATCATCAGGCCCTACTCCTCACCTCGGAGCTTTTGGAGAAGAGACGCAGATTCTAAACACAGCATCACCCTGTCTGGTGCTTGACTAAACACACATGGGTGATAACACACACTGTGAGACACACAAACACCAAATCAAACTAAATGCAGACAAACACACACATGCGCACATACACAGGGCGTGTGCGCAGAGGTGTATCAAGCGGCAGAGCAAGGGATTAGGTGTAAAAACATGTAATCCCGGATACTACTTTCAGCAACACCCAATAAAAAAACATTGTTCCCACAAGCTTCAAGTTGTCCATTCAGGAGTAAGGCCGTTACGTCACACCAACAGCTGTTAAATGATATGAGCTTACACTTAATTTTTTATAGTCACTCACTGCATATGTTTCACATACAACGGTGATGCGTGCAGTGTTGGGTTCCCATTGTGAATTGCAAGTATTGTGTCACTGTAAAAAAAACCCATTCAGCAGCAAATCCTACTAGGAGCCAGCGAGCAGGCAACAAAAGGCTTGTCGTGGCGAGCAGGCTAGCACCCACATTGTGTTCTAGTCAGTGGCAGAA
This sequence comes from Toxotes jaculatrix, assembly GCF_017976425.1. NCBI lineage: Eukaryota > Metazoa > Chordata > Actinopteri > Toxotidae > Toxotes > Toxotes jaculatrix. The sequence continues at coordinate 9,529,270 of NC_054394.1, read as the reverse complement.
GAAGACAATAGGGAAGAGCGTTTTGGGAGTTTGACCTGGGCTCCCTTCACTTCACCTCAGGTAGACAAGGTTAAGATGGATGGCCCTAATTAAAAGAGAGGGCCTCTCTTCTTCTCAGTAGCATCAGGTTTATTTTACAGGAACTTTAACGGGGCCTTTTGTGGGGAGGTAATTATAGGTAAAGTGATTAGAGCTCCCTGAAGGCATGGAGGTGACAGACAGACTCGGCAGAGTAACCCAAGTAACCTTTCAATATGACATCTCTTCCTATTGTCATTCATGCCGCGCACTAATTTCAACCATGCAGCATGCATTTATGCTGCTCTCTCTTTCACTGTCATCTCACTATGTACGAGAACAATGCACATATAGCCAAAATGTGGCTCAGACGAACTCCAAACAAAAGGTTATGGAGATCATTTTTCCAGTGAGGAGGGGGGTCATTTTGGCATGAGGGCAGAGGCGGCTGAGTTTCCTCCACAACAATGGCTGAAGACTGACCTAGCAAATCTTTGAAGCCAAGCGCTAGATGTGGAGCAGATGACGTGTCTTGTCCCAACCGTTTAACACGGCTGGTTATGCCAACTACGAGACTTGCCCCCGTGGGACTTTCTGAAGAGGAAATGTGCGTTGGGCATAGCAAAGAATGCACTAATCTGCTGTTTATTAAGTGTGGGGTAACTTGAGATTGGCGATTAAATGGAGATTTGAGCGTGATACAGCCGCTCCATAGGCGCAGTCACATGGCGCTGCGGCTTGTCTCGGTTCAGCATATGGGTCTTGCTAAATGTGTGAAATACTGAGAGTAGCGTGTGTACTGTCAGGCTTGCCAATCAAGGACCCAGTCTGTGACAGTGAGCTGCTTAACAAGGATTTCATGTCCCTGATATTTCTGATATTTCTGTGAAGCAAGCAGGGGACTTGATCATATCTTTAGAGCGGGAAAAAAAATAATGTAGGAGCAAGAGTTCGGAGACGTGCCAACACCAGCTCTTGTCATTCAAGAGGGCTGAGTTTTGGATTTGGGGTTAGGGAAACAAGATAATGTTCATTTAAAAAGTCACAGAGTCATGTTTCAGCTGCCTGCACCCTCTCCTCTTGTGGCTCCTGTGATCCTACAGAGAGTTTGCTTCCACTACGTTTATCTCTAACCTTTCTGTGTGCTTGACTTAATGTGTCATTGTGTTATGGGTGTATGCATATTACTGGTGTGTATCCGTGTCTCTGTGTGTACAGAGAGTGATCTCTTAGGCGAGCTTGTTTGAGTGTGCCTGAGAACCATTGCCACATACTTAGATATCACTACCAAAGCTATTCGGAGAAGCAATTAAAATCTGTTTAGCTGTCTGCATGCATGAACGCACCCACCCATACCAGGCTGTCTGAGGAGTCAGGGAAGCCAGATACTATTATTATGCCCCAGTCTCCATAGCAAAAGGCTGCACAGGTCAGTGTCACCCTTAAGGTTAGATAGGCAAGTGTATGATTTCAAAACTGCTGGGTTAAGTCCCATTTCGGAATGAATAACTCCTGTCATGGTGACCATGATCAAGGCAGTCTCCTCTTACTGCAGTGCTCTCACTCAGTGCACATCATTACATCTAAATTTGTACTTTCTACTGCAAAAATAGAACAAAAACATTGAGTAAAATCCTTCCTTTTGTATATGTTAGTAAACACATGATGCTGAATATTTCCTCCTCAATAGCGCAGTGCAATGTAATTCCAAAAGAGGATGTTGTGGCTGGATATTATTCAATAGAAACTAAAGTAAGAAAAGCTGTTATTGCTGATATATGATAATATTCATAATATGAAACGGAAGGTTGGACTTTAAAAAAGTTGGGATTGCTTTGAGTGATTGAAATGCTTGTTTACATTTATCTGGCCAAGAGGAGAGCACCACTGAATTTTCTTGCCTTTGATTATGTGCAATTTTCCAAGATGTTTGAAGTCTCTGTTATATTTTTCTTTAAATAAGGTCCATCGTCCACCGTCTGTCTGCTTCAAACACCTGAGCGGTCAAAGAGGAAAGTCACAGGTTCCTTTTCAGGTTACAAATGTCACAGGAGGTGTTAGTTTCCCTTATTCCTCTATGTAGTATCACTGTTTTTATTTTATTTTGAGAAAAGAAAAATAGATCAGTTTTTCATTCATGAATAGATAAATACTTTGTTGATAGTGACTTTAAAAAAAAAAAAAAAAAATTAATCAATATGTAATTTTTTGGAATACAGCCTGGCCATATCACACATGATTACAGGACAGAGCTGTCCCCTGTGAACTCCCTCCACACTGAGTGATAAAAGCAGACATCAGTTGTCTGTAACATGAGTTATATGGGCCCATTATAACATGTAGTAGCCCTTGTTGATTCTGACCCAGGGCGTAGCAGTGAGTTCATACTCAGCTGAGTGTGTCAACAGCATATAGGCATGCCTCTGTGTCTTATCAAAGCCCAACCAAAAGCCATTTTAAGACGCTCATATAAATCACTTAACGGCCAATAGAGGTGTGCTTTATTGTGGGCATTGGACAGGGCCTCTTTTGTCAACTAACGTTCTTTTGATAGTTTTGCCAATCGCAGCTAATAATGCATCTGATAAGATAAGCTGCAGTGAGCCTCTCTCGGTGCAAGGGATTTCACAGGAACCCTCCTGGTTGTGTCAATACTCCTTTGTAAAGAGTGTGTCCAAATCAACACACCTGAGCACATCAGAGGACGAGGAACTCGTCTCGGGTCAACATGTTCACCCCAGTCTCTGTGTGTGTTTGTGTGAGGGTGGGAGCAACACAGAACAACAGACCAGGCTTTGTGCCTGCTGTACTAGCCGCACTAATAACGGCCCTCTCAACAAGCTCACTTGACAGCTGGGTGGGACTTTGAAGAATTCATAATGAAGCGATGCCTCAGATTAGCGCAGGAGCGGCTGCCTTTGAAGAAACAGCTCAGGTTGTGAGGTCCTAATTAGGAATGGCCTATTTTAGTTTGAACACATGCTAAGGAAAGAGTGCTTTGTGCATAGGCCCGTGTGCTTATGCTTATCATCATGTGTGCTTACAAGGATGCTGTCTGTATGAATTTCTGTGTGATAATGTGTATGAGTGTGTATGCATGCGCACAAGCAATGCCTGTCTGAATTAATGTTGTGTGTACACACGTATGTGTCTGTGTGTGTGTGTATGAGCCAATGCAAAAAGTTGTTCATTATAATTTCCTGTGAGCTGTGAGCCTGGACTGTGTTAGCGCCCCCTTGGAACAATAAAGGTCAGGTTAGAGGTAGGGTGTGTGTGTCTGTGTCTGTGTATGTGTTAAACAGGTGTGTGCATGCAAGTAGGTAAGCGGTCAGGGGAGATATCCAAGTGATCACCTGTGTCTCGCATTGATGCTATTCCATCCATCCACATTGCCCCACTAATTAATATACACACTTGCATGCATGCACATAGAAACACACATATTTTTCTACTACATGCTCTACTCTTAGCTCTTCTTCAATCAGCACTGCTGCAAAACAATGGCGGAATGTTCCGGCCTGTTACCATTCCTCAGTGGATATCTGATGAAGGAGAGCCAGGGATAATCCAGGCCGTCCTTATCAGTGGCAGGGATCCCATTTCCATATTCAGGCCCTGCTGGCTGATAAGGGCAGCCCCCTGATAAAAGTGTAGTGATGGAGTGATACCTGTGGTCTGAAGTTGATGAGAGCCTTATGAATGGCTAAAGCAGGGTGGTGATGAAGGGGGTGGGGGGTGTGGGGGTGGAGGCTGGACAGTAGCTTTCAGCAGGGCTGATAAAAGCAAGAAGAGGAGGGTTTGATTAATGTGCCTAAGTGGCCAAGGGTCACAAGCAGGCCCTCACCAGTAACTGCTCTTAAGAGAGGTCACCTCCATGACCATCCGTCACATAGATGCACACAGACGCACGATTACAAACTCTGCGTCAGTGTTTGTGTGTGCATGTGCACACTTATGTGTGTGTATGTTTGGATTAAACAAAATTCAGTTATTTAGTCTGCAAAAGTATACATACACAGCCACAGTATGTAGGCATTCCACCTGTACATGGAAAAAATATGGCATATTTCCCTGTCGTTAATTACAGTTAATCCTTGAACTTGCATTGAGTGCACAAGTGTGCTGTTTCCCAGTTCATGGCTCTGAGCATTGGGTGGGTGGCACAGAGGGATCATTGACCACTTGAGGAGGACATATGACCTCCATTTTTCAGCAGCCCCGTCCTTGGGGCCAGACAGTCAGACACAAATGCATTATTAATTGGGCTCTGTTTCACTATGTCCATTGCTCCTTTATCAGCATGTCGACTATCACCAGAGTCATCCCTCATTTATTGGCTTAGAAAAGGTCCATTCCCATAGTAAGTGACATGACAAAACCGGTGTGCAGAAAAACACTGAGTTATGTCGTGATCTGACATGTAAAGCTATTCTATATACTACCAGTTTTTAAAGATACTAAAACTAACATACATATTGTAATAGTTTTAGTTATATTTTCAGTACTAAAATACAGAAGCTAAGAGGATTAAATTGTCAAAATTTTCTGTACTATTATCTTTCTTCTTTAAACCAAGAACAATGATGAAAGTCTTAAAACAAAAATAAACAAATACATTAAATATTTAAAATCTGCAAACATAAGAAATCACTATGAATACATGTTTCTGCTATAGATAATTAAAAACAAAGCCCTGATTTGTTCGTGATTATTGACAATGCATGTATGTATGTATGTAGGAAAAGTGTGTGTATGTGTGTGTGTGTGTGTGTGTGTGTGTGTGCAAATAATTCTGAATACTATAACTTTTCAACATTGTACTCACGTGGCACCTTCCTGCAGGCTCAAACAACTTGGAATAATTATCTTTATGATACAGAAATGCTGTTTTTTCTCCCTCCACAATAAGTATTTTGGAGTTTGTGGATGTTGTTGATTTTGCTGTTGTTTTCTCCACGGGGACTGTTACAAAGGGGCCCCCGTCCCTGGAGAAGACCTTCACCACAGGGAACCCTTAAAAGCACATATTAAAAACACACTGTCTGTCTAAGTCCCATCTCCTCACATCCCCAGGCCCCACCACTCACTGTAAACAGCTGGCTTCACTGATATTTTATTAATGATGTTCTTTAATTAGTTTAATTACGTAGAATCACGTCTTATGCATAATTCCACCCTGTGTAATGAAAAAAAAATCTGCACTGCCATTTATGTGTACACAGAAATCTCTGCCCTCTGGCTGAGAGAAGTGTAATTGTTTGGGTTTCTTTTAAGAAGGCCATGTGCTGTGAGGTGCTCTAAGTGTGAGTCAGAGTCAGTGGGCAGGTTTGCTTCACATGCTTTTTGTTGTCAATCAGGCTTTGTTTGCTGATGAAAGCAGGGTGGTGCTGTGAGCCAAGCAAGAGCTTGCTCACACAATGTATCATGTTTGGTTTGATTATTCCATTGCTTAGATTAAAACAAAAAAAAGCGTGTATCCTTTCTTAAGCTTCATGACTTGCCCATTCTTGATTTGTACATGCCCCTGGGAAAAGGAAGTTTAATTGATACCTATAATTTCACGGTCCCATCATTGAATAGTGCATTCAATAATCCATAACTGAAGATTATGAAGTAAGTAAACCTGGACAGTATCACCCATGGTTCAACAAATACCCAAAGACCTCTGGGCATAGGAGTGCCGTGTTTCACTGTGACCCACATGCCAAGATGGCAGGTCCACCTGGGACATTTCACTGTATTTGCACTGTAACCTAATAAGAGCAGATCAGTGCTTAAACACAGGGCTTTATTTAGACAGCACAATGGTTAGTCAGCAGCAACATTATCTGACCTCATACATCTTATCATGCAAGCTCTCTGTCAACAGTGTTACTGGAAAAGGACAGCGCTAATGCTCACACACATTAGCATCCCACAACAGTTTCCAAGATGGCTGCCGGGATAGCTACAGGGGGGAAGTGCAGCTTGTCAGACACTGATGTTCCACCATGATGACAACGGGAGTAAATGAGGTTTCAGAGACCTCATCTAAGACAAAATCAATATGCTGCTTCCTCAGCTCAGGAGAGAAGCTTTCTGCATTATCTGCTTTAAACTAACATGTGGGGAGAGAAAGTGAATGAGCAAAGATGCTCCTATTTTTGGGGAGCTGGAAGATGCCTGTCTCCACCTCCCATAAACATTGTCTCTTGATCTCTTGCACCATCCCATCAAACCAACACACACAAAGAAATGATAGATATATTTCTGTCCAGCCCACCTGGTCTGTAGTATCACTCCACGGCTCAGACTGCTTTAAAAGTCAATTACCAGGCTAAATGACTTGAGAAATATCTCTCAAGAATGATGTTTCACACACTTTATCGATGGCAATAGCATTACAGCTGATTAGCGGAACCAAATGTGCTCTTTTTGTAATGCAACACACAGAAGGGTAACTGGATCGCTGTGTTGGCTCCAGCAGTCCCCGGACGAGCCCCGCTGGCGGCTAGACTGGAAACATCCCAGAAAGCCTCAGCCCTGAGAGGGGCTAATGTTTCAGCTGGGGCAAAGGAGCTTGGAATGATAATGTTGATTCACTAAATAGTTGACTTAGAGGTCAGCAGCTTTCACGCGCTACACAGACAATACAGGCCTGCGTTGGAAATACACTAGACTTACTATTTATTGAATGGGGATCAAACTCGAGGAATACCCTAGCAATCTGACACTTACACTGGAATGTGGGCGATTTTCTGTCTCTCTGCCTGTCTCGTTCCCTTTTCCACTATGCACAGACTGTTGGCCTGTTCACTAAGCCAGTAATCACGCTTAGTTACATTAGGACGTATCCTGTTGTCCAACCTCATCACAGTTTGGTATGGGGAAACAAATGAGGTTGTGGATTCCTGGGAGCCTTTCTCTGTTTGGCTCACCAACTGGAGAACATACACTGAAATGCAAAGTGAGAGCTACCCTTACATTTTGTAGCATGCAGTGCCTATTACTGGAAAAAGCTATTCCAGTAGTTCAGGGTTATGGACACCTCCACAGTTATACACAGTAGCCTAATGGGAAGAAAGGCATTACTGTGTGACATGTTACAGAAATGTGATTACTGTTTTAGTAAAGAATAGAGTTAAGGTTTATACTGAAATTCAGAAATAGATTGCAGTTTTTAGTTTCAACTTCTTCGCTGTCTACCAGAACTTGGATGAAGTGTTTTTGTCTTTGTGTGTTCAGTGTAGAGAATAGTTCAGGATGTCTTAGTTTGGTGCTTGGTGCATAGCTTGGAAGTGGAAGACTGTTATTATAGCTATCACAAGAGAAGAAATACACACTCCACAGACATGTGACATGTTGTGTCTTCTTAGCTGGCTAGCTAGCTGCTGATAGGCCTGCATACAGTCATCTTGGCTAAGCTAGCACATAATGGTCAGTAAATAAATGTAACTCCAAAATGTAGGCTTACACTGCTTAAAAACAATGACTTGTTTTCCATTTCTGTGAGTTTCAGCTACAGACAATGTGATATGTGCGTAAGGAAGCTTTGGTGAGTCATGTATCAAATAATGTAAATTGTGATATTATTAATACAATATGGCAAGAATTATCATGAAAACATGAAAAAAAAAATCCAAAGAATACTGTTTTTGTTTTGTCAGAAATGCTACATTGAAGATTTTTTTCCATGCCACATTTCAGAACAAAGCTATTCAATTCCTGTTGTTGTCGCAAGCAAAATCAACTCCCCAATTGCTGGAAGAAATGCTGCTCTAGTGGTGTAGGGCCCATAAATAATTAACTGTAATTAAGACTATGTACACATGCAGAATTAATTATTTAGGTTAGCATTGATGCATTGACCTACCCTCCATGTTCTTGGATGTGATCTATCAAAACGATGGTAGAGATTCAGGGCAGAGGAGGGGTGTGCTTACATGTATGTGTGTACCGGGAGTGTGGGTGACGGTAAATAAGGGGAGAACAGGAGGAGAGAGAGCAGAAGCCACTCTTGCTATCAGACACCATGCCTGGCATCAGAGGTGCTCCAGGGTATGCCTCAGCCTCTGCCCTGTTAGCATCCTCTATGGAAGTACTCCTACTCAGCTCCTATTGCTATAGCACTGGGACCACAATCCCCAAAAACATTTGCACCTCCTTTATTTTGGTGAGTGTGTGGAGCCCCTCCCTTGCTCATAGTATAACTCCTTCCCTTTCCACTCCAACCTTGTCCAAAATCCCACTCTGCTGTTCTCTATTTCCGCTTCAGGCTTTGAAATAACCAGCAAGACACATGCCGCTGGGAACACAAACACTCTTCAACTGGCTTGACATTAATAACAATATCTTTAATGCTAACACATTAGGGACTGCAATAATTAATGAATGAATAATCACCAATGTGAAAAGCGTTATCAATAATTGTATGAATAATGCACATGCATAATGTATGCCAGTTGCCCCAAGGCAGAATCTGGCGTCTCTGCTCTTGTCCTGGACATGGGTACTACATGGTGGCAGAGACAGGCCTGATCAAATCATAGTACACACACAACACAGGGCTTACATTCACTCTAGTCTTTCTTCTTACAGCAAAGCCAAAGCTGGCCATCTCACTTTTTAATGTGATCCACCCGGCAATGTGCCCTGGCCTTGTTTGCAATGGTTTGCTTACAGCAAAACCAGGAGTCAGCCTTGGAAACCAGGCTGGAAGTGAAGGGAGGGATCTGGGTATTAGCATTCTGCTCGTACCCCGGCTTCATCAGAGCTAATAAGGGAGGCCTGCACCAGGGTCTTTCATCTAGATTAGGGCTCTTATCGCATGCCACCTGCATGGAGCAGCCTGCCATTCATATGCAGATCTGGCCAAGCCAGGACGAGGGTGTTTCCTAACTCTGTCACCTCTCATCGCATTAGTAGATATTTCCACTAGCATGGATAACCTTGTTGCTGGCATTCATTGGGATGTTTACTATCCATCTTACATCTTAAAATCCAGAAACCTAGCATTGTTAGGGGTACATGTGATCATTCTGGTAACAGATTCAACCTATTTGCTATGTGACAGTAGAATTTAGGAATAAATTCATTTTAATTGACAAAGACAGTAAAAAAGTACAGGGATTAAAAGGAAAATAGGAAAATACAGGAAAATATTAAAAAATACCATTTAAAATACATATCTCAAAGACAGAGCAAGAAATAAGTAAACCATTGATATTGCTCTCCACATTGAATAAACATTTAATATTGACTACTAACATGATATCAAATAACATGATGCAAAATACAGAAAGTAATTCATGAATGATACACTGTATGGATGAGCAGTTAAAGGAATGGCATGAGAAACATTACATCAATAATTTCTGTTATACTCCTTAGGGTAGATGTGATTATTAGTGACTCTGAAAGGTTAGACGTGTTACAATGGGGTGCCAATAAAGACACAATGGAGAGCGCCATGATGGATGGGTCCCATGGGGATGAGTCAGCCAATCAATTCTTCTCATGAAAACAAACATGTCGTTAAACCCAAAGCAGAGGCTTCACTTTCATTCTTGTCCTGGCTGTTCATATGAAGCCACCATCAGATGATTTCAATGATGGTAACCAAGATGAACAATTTTACAGTTCTGACCCGAAAAACAAAGGCAAGGCTACAACAAGTGGAGGCTGGAGAGACAGCTGAGTTGCTTTAAGTGTGTGCACCTGGATACTATGTTCAGTGTTGCTCTGTGATATTATGGGACGTGTAGACAGTGTGTCGTCTGGTTGTATAAGCCAGACATGGTTGAAAAATTGGAGACCTTCTCAGTGGACCACAATGAGTGATCAAATAGGCTGTCGGGGGGTGGGGAGGGGGAACATTATCTCCCTGAGACAGTGAGAAATGGGGGAGTGGGACATAGGGGGACACATTAATGAATAGGTGGGGCAACTTTTTTTTTTAATTTTTTTTTCCCAGCACTTCCCCTGGCCTGCCAAGGCCTCCCAGGTTTGTGCAATCTCTCAGTGTCAACATCTTTCTGTAAGGCTGATTCAATTAAGATTACGCCAGTTGCAGAGAGAGAGAGTGACAGGGGTCAGGTTGATTTTGCCGATTGGCTTTGTGCCTTTTGTTTTTTCAGCTCGGGTTACTGCTTTGCCTGCCACTCGTACTGGGAAGAGGATAAACTGTCTGTGTCCTGACCAGCTCTGTTGGAAAAAGGCCACTGTGGCACACCTATTTGATGTCATGAGTAAATATATTAGTTACCGTGGTATGATTGTGCCCCAGTGTGTGTTTGCTCTCTTTGCCTTTATAAATTTTACATGTGGGAATAGGTCACATTTAAGTTTTTATGAGAATTTGATGTGATCATACACAAATGGCTCTTTACATCTGTATGCACATTGTCTATATAGAGGATGGTAACAATAACAGCTTTTAAAAAACTTGTTTTGTTGCATTCATTTACATCAGAACACCGTAAATAGAAACATCAGTACAGGTATTTGACTCCCCTGGCTACTGCTAATGCCTTAGCAACTCCACTCCATCACAGTTTATAAGCCGTCTTTCATACACCAGTTGTAGATTCTTTACCAATTAAGCAGCACTTTGTGACAAAAAAGAGATGAACCCATTCACAAAGCTCATCAAGGGGGATCTGACAATATTCTATCTCAAGGGGTGAGTGTGTGTGAGAAGGGGTGGGTGCTCCTTCAGCATGCTGTAGCTTAAAAAAAATAGCCTTTATAGCCTCCAATAGACCCTAGGCTTGGCACTAACACAATGTGTTGACCTCTGCTCCGCTGGGTCAACCTCCTCTGCCTGGGTTAACATTACACCCAGATTTTACCCCACAGCTGCAGCTCATTACAATGCCCCATAAAAAACGTGGGCAGCCAAATGAGGGGTGCAAGCCACTGTTAAAGAGGTGAAGGGGACGATTGTGGGGGCGAATGGAGAAGTGGGTAAAGAGGTGGAAGGGGGAGGCGGGGTGGGTGAGAGGTGGAGAATGAAAACAGAGGCGTTAAGTCATTAGGGTCCATTGTTGCGCTCAAACGGCCGCCACACAAGCTCTCTGTGAATGGGAAATGGAGCTTAATGACCTGAAAAGGAACTTCAAAAGCCACGACAATAGATGAGAAGGGGCGGCCCCACTCGAATGTCACTCTGCCACTTATTGCTTAGTTGGAGAATGGCTGGGCTGTTTAGCTTGGTAATGTGATGAAAGTAAAACTTGCTTCCTATGGAAATGCCCCTTTCCCCTCCTTTGCCATTCGTTCTCTTGAAAATAAATAGTTCTGGGAGCAATTTATCAACAAACACTCATTCATTTGTATGCATTGTTATGTTTTCACATTATTATTCAGTGCACTGTATTCAAATATAGAGAGAGCGACAGTGAATGAATGTGAGTGTTTGTGTGTGTGTACATTTTTATCTTACGTGTTTATCTGTGTCTATACACAACTAATAATTATTGTGAACTGCCGTTGTTAGTCAGCTGGAGTGAGATTTAAATGAGCAAAAAAATCTAAATGATATCAACTGCTCGTGTCATGTGATACATGCCGATCATCCATGCACTGCCTCTATTCGTATGGTAGCATAACCAGTAGCCTGTGAGCTGGTTGGTGTCTGAGTCAACTTGGCTGAGTTGCAGCCATTTAGCTGGTGTGTGAAATCAGGGGTGATGACAATGGCTGCCATTGCCAGGCTGGGGTTGGTAGGAGACAGGATCAGCTGACGGGCAGCTTCTGAGTCTGTCAGTCACTCAGCACCATGTCTGCTGCCACACTGCAGCTGCCAGTTAGCCTAGCATACACACTCAGACAGCACCCAGCTGAAGTATCCAGTGAGCCTCTAATATCCACAGTTATGTTATGTTGTATCCAAGGGTTCAGAGAGTTGAGCTGATGCCTGGACCGAGATACAGCATCTAACATTTAATACATCATCATCATATGAGTGGACAAACAGCTCAGGTTTAAAACGAATTAACAGCAGACATTATAACATAATATCATGTAATTACAGTATTTACTTTCAGACACAGTCATTGAATGCACTAATACATTGTAATCAATTAGTAAATTTTGTGTCTTTATTTAATTCAGTGCTCCGAGGAAGTGAAAGCCTTACTTCTTTTAACCACTGATCTGGTGGCCATTTGCTATTCACTTCAAACAAAATGATGAGCACCCAATTGTTCCACTGTAAAATTCTGACCTTAAAATTGGCAACAAACTTAAAATAATAAACTACATTGAGTGTGATCTCACATTCAAAATGCTGTGTTTGTGAACAATGACAAAGCAGGCAAAAAAGCTCCAAAGTTCATTTTAGTTGTTTAGCCTTGGGCTGACTATCAGGTTTTTTGACTCATTCACTGCCCCAAATATACTGTCACCTGCAACCAGCCAACAGAGTCGCAGGATTTGTTTTGCATAATTTGCTTGCTTTATTTTCATATATCTGTGTTTACTACTTGTTTTTAAGGGAACTTTTGAGTTGTATCTGCTCTCACTGTGACTCGCAAGCTCTTTGATCTGACATGGATGCCATTTAATGAAGATAACTGGAGTCGCAGTGAGTATACTTGTATTTGCCTGCAGCACCATGTTTGACAGCAGTCTGAGAACATGCCAAATACAATTTTGTTTGGAGTATAGAATTAGCCTGAATTCCTTGCTCATGAAAACCTTTTTTTAAAGAGAGGGAAATATGTGCCTACTCCGCTTCCTACAAAAACACATCCACACTATCATTTGCCATACTGACTCTTCAACCAACACTGGTAACATTTATATACAGTGAAAAAAAAACACCACATATGCTATAACCAGTGCCAGGCAGCATGAAAATCAAGTGCCCAAGACATAAGTGACCAGAAAATGAGTTATGAGAATGAGAATTCACCTGATAAGCATCTAGTATCTATGAGGATCAGATGTCCAAAATATCCATAATTCTCCCTGTTAACATCCCATGCCACAGGGATACTGACATACTGTCAAGCAGAGCTGCCAATAGGCTGTTGTCTGTCCTGAGGCAATTGGACATGCAAGCACACACACCCACCCACACACACACACACACACATTAATATGTGCACATACATACACAAGCACACAGAACACAGATACTTTATGTCCCACTCTTGGTTTCATCATACACACCAATAGTAAACCCTTGTTTGCAGCTCACATGTTCAGTTTAAGACAGATGTTAGTAAAAATAGTTTGTCTTTGGAGCAGCTTGAACCAACCATGGTGTGCATCTCTCCTTGATACCTGGACTATTTGATTTTCAAAATAGTGAGCAAGTAATGTTCCTTTAAGAGTCCTCCATGTATGTGTGTTGTGAATATTTCTGCATGTGTGTGATTGGTGTGTAGTGGAAGGCAGAAAGAGAGAGTGTGGGCAGAATTTGCTTTGTTTCTCTGTTGTCTGCAGTTTCTTGGCACGGCTGGCTGATCCTCCTAGCTGGCAAGTATAGGGACCTGAGCCCGCAGTAGGTATGAGGTTTTTCAAAGAGCGGCTTTGATCTGAACAAAGCAAACCAGTAAAACGGCAATGGGAATAATCAGATATTAAGGAGCTTTTATCCATGCCCTGTGCAGGTTCATTATGGATACTTGATTTTAGCTTTAGGCTAGCTACCAAGGATGCACAGTAGGACACTGAGGACAACTTCACTGAATGCTGAGCCTCCACCCCTCCAATGAGATTTATCATAAATTTAATTTCCCTAAACCAAACTGCAGCCGATCCTTCCTTGAGATTTGGCATTGATTGGACAGCCTGCACTCCTCCCTCCCCTTCACCGATGCTGCCTGTATTAAGAAAAGGCCTCACCACTAATTACACCCTCCCAGTCTAATAGAGGCACCCTGTTAAACAAACAATTGATCCCCACTTAACACATGTACCCACGTTAGTAAAACACAATTTGCCAATTTGCCAAAGGCAACACAGACAGAAGAGGGAGAAAGAGAGGGAGGAAAGAGAGAAAAAGAAAGGGAAGGAGGGAGCCACTGGGGGCTTCTGCAGTGTGAGGAGGAGGAGGGATGACGCTGTTGCAGGAGGACTGGGGGTGGAAGGAGAGAAAACTGGAGTCTGAGGGTGGAGAGGGAGAAAGAGATGAAGACCGGCTGTCCACAGCTCTGATCCCTGGCTGGATCTCGGAGATGTTCGATGCTGAGTCTTTCATCAATGCCAATTTGACTGCTTGAAAACTTTAAAGGACAATAAAGACTTCTAACATCAGATAGGTGTGTGTGTGTATGTGCATCCATGCGAATGTATCTTAGTCCTCCTGCAGGCCTATATATAGCTCTCAGAAGTGTAGTTCAAATAGTGTTAAATGGTTTAAAAAAGATCCTTTAAAATGCAAGGGATTTAATCCATTTTTTTTTTACTTTAAACCGTTATACCGCTATAACAGTTATACCTTCTCTCTGCAAAAATCCTGGAATTTGAGGCTTACAACATTCATGTTGAGAACAAATTGATGCTGAAAGTTTTTGATATTGTGTGTTGATCTGTGAGAGCATGTGTGTCTGTGGCTCTGTTCGTGCTTGAATTCGTACTTGAGTGATCACATCACAAGTGCATACTTTAAAAGCGGGTTTGAATGTGATGAGGATGCTTTGGGATTCCCTTTCTCAGCCAACATATATAGGTGCTCAAGTACATGGTATTCACTTTCTGTGTATATAGGAGGAGAGCAGATGCATGCCCGACTACTCTGATGGTGAACCTTATCAACTTTGTATGTAGCACAAAACACAAGGTTTTGAATTTCATGCCTTTTCTGTGTATTTAGCTGAATACAGATGGGTTTTTATTTTATTTAGAAGTGGCTGCAAATTTCCTGTAAAATTACACATCATGTTATGAATGGGCAAGTGGAATGCAGTCACAAGTGGTCAATTCAAATGCATTTAAGATGCTAATTCAGCTGCTTGAAAACTACACGGAACCCATCCCAAATACATTTCAGCTGGATCTGAATAGAAGACATTAGGTCCGAACGAATCATTTTGTGTTACCACATAGCTGTGTGTCCGCTTGTCAGTGCGTGTGTGTGTGTTCGTGACTGGAGCAGGGCGAATGAAGGGTCTAAGTGAAGCTAACAGATTGCCTTGTTTGCCTTTTTGAATTGCCCAGCACGTTTGGAGAACAGGAGGGGAACAACAAAAGGTGTTAATGGCTTTATGGAGGCCCCATGCTGACAGATAGGCCATTATCTTTCTGATTCACTGCAGAATGGATGATAAGTCTGATCAGTTGCCCCCTTTATCTCTAGGGCCAAAGACCTCAACATTGGGTTAACATATCACTTCAGCCATAAAACCTGCATACAGTAAACGCTGTTGGTAAATAAACAACATCACTGGAACACTATTACTAGAGAACATTACTAGAGACAATACGTTTCAGTGTAAATATATTTGCTTAAAACCAATTGTAATATTTTCTCTACTAAGTACTAGAAGTATTAACGGCAGTCAAAATCCTTTTTCCTTTGATAAAGCCTTAAACAGTGGACAAGTATATACATGTATACTATGTAAATGAGTTTCCTAACGTGTGTTTGCTATTAGTTTTTTTCCAGTATATAAGTCTTTTATGTTGTTTTACTGCGATACAAACTTTTCTGTGTGTGTGTGTGTTAAGTGTTATTTGTCATTCCTTTGTCAAATGTGTGTCTGTGTAGCGTTTGCCTGCCTGATTGGCTTTGCACATAATGTGTGTGTGCGTGTGTGTGTGTGTGTGTGTGTGTGTGTGTGTGTGTGTGTGTGTGTGTGTGTGTGTGTGTGTGTGTGTGTGTGTGTGTGTGTGAGGGCATGCGCTTGTGTATGTGTGTGTGTGTGCGTGGGAGGGGTAGGGCACTGTTGTAAACTTATCAGCTGGTGATGACTTTCCACACAGCTCTAAGACAACTTAAGCCCTCTCTAATTACAGCACATCTGTTGCAGCAGAGAGGTATTCTTGTCATGTGGTTTAACAAATACTTTTGCATTCAGAGGAGTACATACCTAATGAGCCTCACAGCCCAGGGCAACTCACGTCTTCCCACTAAGATCAAAAAACCTAACCTCCATGCAACATGCACACACACACAAACACACACACCTACCCGAGAAAAAAAACCACACGACCACAGAGGAACACTGACACACGCGCAGTTGAAAAACAGAACACACACACATGCAATGACACCAACAACACACACACACACACACACACACACACACACACAACACACAGGCACAAACACCACAACAACTTGTTTTTCAAAAAGAGACAAGAACAAATGATTCAAATGAAAGGAGCCAAACTAAGAGCGGGAATGTGTTTACACTCTCTGACAACATTGTGAAGGTGTTATCAAGGTGGAAATCAAACAACCCGTCTGCTCTAATTATTACCTGCCCTAAATAAAGAGAAGTTGTCTTTGCAACCTAGGGGATGAAATAGGTTGAAGAAAATAACATCAAGAAGCAGATGAAGAATACACCCACAAGGATATCTGGCAGTCAGTGTAAACGTGCTAAGGTTGCTCTATAATAACCCAGTAAGCTGACTGTAATGATTGCTGGGGAGACAGGGGATAAAGTGCTTGTCTCAGACTGCTGGAGTCACTCACAACAGGTGCTAGTAGCACAGGCTACAGTCCCTGCTGACCAATCACACTGCTGCTGAGACTGAAGGGTGGAGCAGTTATGGCTCCATTACATCATTGAATGGAAAGCCATGAGGGATATTGCAACCTGCAAAACATCAGTCAGGAGCACATCTGCACATAGGCCTAATGGAAGATAATGAGACATCATTGCCACTAAGACAACATGGCACATATACAAAAAGAAATTGGGGCCCAGCTCATCTCCACAAACTGAAAACTAGAGCCTTTTATCTAACAAATTATCCAAAAAAAGCCTCAAATTGTTTTCCCTGCAATGTTTATCTTAAGGCTTTAGTCAATAGCTGCTGCTGGATATTCTGAGTTGGGCATGACATGGGTTTAGCATATGGTTCACTGCAATGTTGAAGCTTAACTCCAGCTTGTGGTTTCTGACTGTCAACCTCCTTGGCTTAGGCTCCATTTTCCAGAGACATTCCAAATGTCATTATGAGATATATTGCCAAAAAAAAAAGTCATACACACGGTCTCTCCAACACATATGCAATCTTAAACACCAACACACAATCATGCACATGTAGGCACGCATCCTTACCCATAAGCACACACATGTTTCCTGTCTGTATCCGCCTTAACACCATGTGTCTTCCGTGCGACTAGTCTTCCTCCTCCTCCTACAGCCAATTGCTGCACTAATATGGCTGCACCCCCTAAAGATACAATATACGCTTATTGGCGAGCCACTCTATTAGTGACAAAAGGTCACACTGCAAAAATATTAAACTTATGAAGGACCTGCACTCTCGCCGCACCCAAATGTGCGGAGAAAGCACAAAAAAGGTGTTGTGTCCTCTGTGTATGATTATATCTTCTTCCTTCATCCTTGGAGCAGTGACCCAAGGGCCACTATTTTATTGGTCTCAGATGCTGGCTGCCTCACAATGTACAAAAGAGCCCGTTATTCCAGACCAATATTAAAGCTGGCCTTCGCATGCAGCATTATCCACATGACACGCACATACACAAGCACATACATGCACACACACATGCATAATATGTGCACAGAAAACAGTGCTGTGTGTGTGTGTGTGTGTGTGTGTGTGTGTGTGTGTGTGTGTGTGTGTGTGTGTGTGTCTGTGTCTGTGTTTTGGGTGCACATGCCTGTAAGCAGCAGAGCTTGGACTAGTTATGTGGCCACTTTATCCTGTCAGAGGTTATGACAGGCTGACAGAGGAACTGTGTCCACCTTCCGTCTTCAAAACCATTATACTTGCAATGAAAGAGTGCTTTCAGTCTAATCAGGTGTCTGTTTGAGTACAGGGAGGCATACAGTACAGTCACATGTTGAATGTATTAGCCAGGCATCGTTGAGTGGGTGAGGAGGTTGGCAAGGATATGAGAGTGTTGATGCTTATAGTGTGAAAACTGGGTGTATATCTGCATATCTGTGTGTATGTGTGTGTAGTGCACACTCTTAACAAGCACATGTACTGTAGTGCATGTGCACCCACATGTGTGACCCCATTATATGCAGGCCTGTGTGGATATTTGTGTGTTTGTGCATACAGTGTCAGTCTGCGTGAGAGCATTTTGCTTAAGCAAGAATGTGAGTTTGTGTGTGTGTGCGTGTGTATGTGTGTGTGTGGAGTTACAGCTATCAAATACTTTTAAAAGCTTGATTTCCCTGGGGAAATGACAGAGGTCATCTCATCGGCGAGGGATGAAAACAACATTTGCATCCGATTGGTCACACCCACGACATTAAAGTTTTAGCCAGACAAAAACATGTCAAAGAAATTTACATCAGTGCGCTGACAGCCCTACAGACTCGCGGACACAGCCCATTGCCACTTCCAATTATTAAGGCTACTTTTATTGTGTGTGAACTCCATATTCCCTATTACCAATAAAAACATAACGGGGAGGAGATATTTTTTCTTTGTCGCAGGCATTATCACCCTCTCCATCCGTTGAGTGTGTATCAAGCTGCCAATCAGAATTAGGGAGTGGTCTAGCAGACGTGAGATGATTCGCCTGGCTCAGCCCCCATGCATGGATTTAAATAATAAAAGAGAGATTTCTCTCAAGGCCCTGAGTACCGTGCCAATAAGAGAGCAGGGAAAATGGGAAAATGGCCGTGTGCAATGAGAAATAACTGCAAATTGAGGGTATAATGAACACGTTTAATATTTCATTTCTCTGGATGGAAATATCTGTAGTGGGTGGCTTTTTTTCTTTTGCTCACCATTTGGTGGAATTAGGCTCTTTTTTTGGCCTCGGAAACCAGAAGAAAAAAAAAAATTCAACCAGCTGCTGAATCTTAGAGAAAGGAAGAGAGAGAAAGAGAGAGTGCCAGGCCGTATAAAGACAGTAATCATTTACAATTACACAACACACAATCCCTTCATCGTGAGCTGTCCTTCGATCTCATCTACAGCAGATCAAGAGCTCATATGAGTCTTGGCCTAAGGGAGGAAAGATTTCCCCCTTTACTTTGATTGGTAGGCAATGCAAAGATATTCTCTATACCATTCAGCACAATAATCACCACCATTTTTTGCCCCTTCACAGTAAAGCACTTACTATTACCTTTATTTCTCAGTCTGTACTTGGCATAGATCCTTTATAAATATACATCATTATCACATTCTCATATTCTATTAGATATTCCACACACAATATGTGACTTTTAAAGCCGGAGTCATCTCAACGTTTTATCTGTCGACATGAATAGCAACAACTAGGGAGAGGTTTTGAAAGAACGATATAGGTTCCATGTGTCTGTTAGCTGAGGAAATCTATTAATGTGTGGTCAAGTGCATTTTGTCTGCGTTTTATAGAACCTAAATTGCATGAAATCTTCTTTTCGACATTACAACGCTGGAAGCGCTCGTGTTTTATTTCTCGTCGGCGATACTGTTTTGTTTTAAAAGTTTCAAGTTCAGAGACTTTTCCACATGCCGAAAATCAGAGTAAATGGCCACAAATATGTATCTTAAGTGAAAACAGGACGGTTGGGTTGTTTATCTTGCCTTTAGTTCACTTCTTATTTTGACTGGGAGACTTCAACTAGTGCCAGGACTGGCTAGACATTTCAAGGGATTTTACCAGCCAGCCCACATTATTTACCTCTTTGGATAAATGCACTTGATAGCTTTCTCTTTTTTTATACATGAAAATTCATTTCAATAGCACACTGTTCTGTAAAATACACCTACAGGGTAAGCTGCGTTTATTTAACCTTACTCAGAATATCAGCATTATTTGGCCAGCCACACTGCTGTATATTCTAGGGTAGTATGGTACAAGTCTATTAATTCTAATTAATAGTCTAAAAATGTTCTGTTTGATTTTCTTTAATAGGTTCCTAGTGCTGGACACAAACTCATGTCTTCAAAAACAAGTACATTCCTGCTGAGTTATGCAGGTTATCAGGGTAAAAAAATCTCAGTGGCATTATTGGAAGCAACACCTTTATCAATAATACATATATGAGTTGGTAAATCTGTTCCAGATACTTTTTGAATCAGCTTATTGCAGCCTTAACGCCATGCTAATGAAGTCGTCAGAATAGAGGTACCAGCAACATTAATTGCCTTACATGAATAATAATTATGATGATGGTAATGATCATGTCTGTCTGTTGTGAGCAAGCGTGGATTAGTATTACTTGGTATTAAGGTATTGCGTTCATTAGACTTCCTGAATCGATGCATTAGGCTTTATGTTTTCGCTATAAATCAGCTTCAAAGGAAAACTCTCAGACTGCATTTGGCGGAATGAGGTCAAGATGCACACCATTAATTCAACAGCTCCCAACACACAAACTAGAACAGAGAGACCAATGGGCCCGAGCAGTTAAAAATTCATTTTGGCTTGTCCTGAATTTGTGTACTGGTGATTACTGACTTTCTCTTTTTTATTTTTTTTGCTTTACTTTTAATCTGTGTGGAGTCATAAATTATTCATCTCAGCATTTCAAATATTAAACGCGTGTATTAATTTCATTTATCATCTGCAAAAACAAGAGGCAAAAACAAAACTGCAAACTATCACAGATCTTCAGTTATGCTTGAGTCAGTCTCAGGAGAAGACAATAGACTTTATACTATTAATTTAAGTTCTTATGCAAGTGTTTTTAAGATGAATATGGTGTGATTAAAACCATGGCATTTCATCTGGGACTGATTTAGAAAAATAGTTGTAATTAGAGAGATGAAAAGACAACGTTATATGAAAAATCCACACAAGCTCCTGAAAAACAATATTTCCTGATGTTATCTTACATGTATTGTGTATGCTTGTAAAGTATCGGGATATCACTGAGGGTCCAGAGATATCCTTTGGTCTTCAATCTGATCCAAAAACTGGCAGGTTAGGGAGAAGTCAGGTGTCAGTCCATCCTTACTCTGTAGAGATCTAGGACAGAGAGCCGGGCTAATTTCTCTGCTGAAGGTGGGTTAGTTAGCAGGCTGTCATCAGCGGCGTCTCAGTTGTGTGGAGATTGTTTGTGTGAGGTAGAGACACCTCCACCTCTAAGGCCCCTTCTCCTGTTGTGTTTCTCTGTGATCTTGCAGTCATGTATGTGATTGGATTTTGGCTTAACAAAAACCTGAAATTACACACCTATTGTGTTTCAGCTAAGCCCGCTTTCACAGCTATAGGGGCAGGGTCTGCACGGCTCCCTTGGCTGCCGACTTTTGGGATCCCGCCCCTTGTCCCTTCCAGGTTGTTGAAGAAAAAGGATAACAGGATTAGGTCAGGGTTTCTGGGAAGCATCGATTGCCATATTTGGAGGGGTGGTGTAAAAAGAAGACGCGACATGGATCGCTAGCAACGAGGTGAGACGGGATGTGAGATGGGCTCAGCCTTTACCCTGTGTGAGGATGGATGGCACCTTGGCAGTACCAGAGTGCAAGGTGACAGGACTTGGGAGACGGGATAAGAGCTACTCACCATCTTCCAAACCACACTCAGGGACCCTGACACTGTACCATCTGTGACACCACCCCCAGTCCCCTCAGGCTATGCTTATGCTCATCACAGAGATGCTGATAACACAGGGTGTGACTAACACGCCATACAAATCTCCACATCCCAGGCACAGAGAGAAACAGAGAAGGGGACACACTTGGACACATACACACACACACACACACACACACACACACACACACACACGCACACACACACACACACACAAATACACTTACACATAGACTACATCCACTATCATAACCAGTTGGCAGGAGGCAGGTTGCTCTCAGCTCTCAGGGGCGTGTGGATGTGGGCCCACAATGAGTGGGTGGACCCAGACAGGGTAATGACAGGGTACAGACTATGTATGTTGAGTTGTATGCAATTAAATTTGAAACCGACAGTACTATCATACACACGCGTGGCAGGGGGTGAAAGGTAAGTGGGAGGAGCTGAGAGAGGTGCCATGCTGGATTTGAGTGAGGGCCACAGTATCATATTTGCTACTGATGTCTTACACGGGTGAATTTAAAACCCCATCCCACAGCTCCCTGCTTATTTTATTACTCTGTGGGTGTTTAGTTCTGAATCATGAAGAAGTGGTATTGATGTGAACAGATTAATGCCAAGATAGATATATTGCAGTCGTAGCAGTAGTAATTTCTAAGTTAAATAAAAGTTAAATAAAAGTTGAGTAACTGAATTAATACAAGAAGCATCAGTGTAGCCTGGATTTTCATACAGTAGTGTTAAACTGGGATTAAAAAAAGGTCTGTTCAATTATGAAAAAAAAATTGTTGTTGTTGTTTTTTGTTTTGTTTTTGTGTATTTTCCCCCTCACTTCCAGTGGTACAGCCAAGCCTGTTTTTATTTCTCCAGGGTTTCAGATATGTGTGTGAGATTCCTGACTTCACAGTGGAACTGAACTGAGTTTTATTAGTGAAGCTCAAAACCTTTGAAAATTATTTTGACGAACAAACTAACTTGAGGTCCACTTTGTAACTTTTTGTTGCGTTGAAGAAATAACATGAGATGAGATTGAGATGTGGTTCAAAGCCCAGGAAAAGCAATTAAGTGGACACTGAGCTTTTTTTTTGTCAAATAACTGTTTCTTACAGTGTTTTTAAAGCTGTTTCCTGATAGTGGTTCCTTATAGTGAATAGTAGTAGAGGTGATTATGAGTGCTTTGTTATATTTTTATTTATTTTTATTTTGTTATTATTACTATTATTTTCAAGTTGCTTCTGATAAGGGCAATGGACCACAGAGAGCATAATATCGCATCTTTACAGATGCATTTGCTGGCCTGCGGCCGTTATAAGAAAATAAGGGTGGAGCTCAGGAAATGACAGGTGACCTTACACATACAGGCCTGTATCACACACTAGTCTGTGTGAATGTGTGTGTGTGTATGCGAGTGTGCTTTACCTGCCCGCTGTATACAGGGGGTTTTCATGTGCCCCTGATCCTTGTTCAATAAACTGTCTGCACGCTACACTGTAATGACCTCCCACCTCAAAAACACACACACACAAACACTCTCTACTAACAACACACAGACTGCCCTCCTGGTTGTGTTTCCTCTTCCTTAGCTTCATAGCAGTTCCTCATTATGAAGACACAATGGGAGGCAGCGTCTGCCTGGGCCAGTAGCACTAAGCATAAATAATGCAAGGTCAGTGTCTCTCCTTTCTCCTTTCTCTCCTTTTTCCCCAGGGGAGGGGGTGGGATCTAAAGCTCTGACACACCAGCAGGTCCCTTTCAGCCCATTTATAAGCTCTCTGTCCTCTCAACTTCCCCTCTTCCTCCTCTCATCTCTCCTCTCTGCTCCTCTCTTCTCTGTCCATCTCCCTCATCTCCTCCCTTCATGCCTCCGTCACTCTTCTCCCTTGCCACAGTCTGTCTGCTCTTTCTTCTTCCCTTCCTTTACTTTTTATTCTCATTTTTCCTTTTTGGATTGGTGTCCCCTCGTCCTCTCTTTCCCTGTAATCCTCCCTCTTCTCCCTCTCTCACTTATTCTCTATCCTTGTGCCCTTTCCTCTGTGCCTCTTTATCTCATCCCCTCCTATATTCCCACTGTCCTCATATGCCTTCTCCTCATACACCCCTTCATCTTTACTCCTTTTCCTCCTCCACCACCTTTTAACCCTCCACCTCCCAGTTTTATGCACGCTCTCTTCACTTTTTCTCCCTTCTCCCATTCAGCATGTCCGCCTTCTCTTGACTCCATCTGTGTCTTTCTTTTGATTACTCTTTGCTCTCCTCATTTTCAGAGAAGTGCATCTTAAGAAGTGAAGGGGAGGGAGAGGAGAAGAGAAGAGGAGGAGGGGCATGAAAACAAGGTTCCCTAGAGCCAGAGGGACAGCTTATCCTTATCAGGCTTCAACCTGCTTATTAGATCCTCCAGGACACACCACGCTCTTCACTTAAACAACACCACCTACCCCCTCCTCCATCTCTCTCTTCTTTCTATGCTTTCTTACCCCCTCCATCTAGGGCTTTAATACTGTATCTCACAGCGGAGCTGGGGGAGAGGGAAGTTTAGGCACACTGATTGGAGATGAAAATGGGGCCTTGACTTGGAACAGCAATATCACATTGTTTGTGTATTGTTTATGGAATCAGTGACCATCCATTTGTGCCACAATAGCATAAGCACTATAAAGGATCCCTCTATCAATTAGTGGCTCTATCTGCCTTGCGGTTTACGGTGTCTATGTATGTGTTTAGAGGATGGAGAGAGGGAGGGATGGAGGTGAAAAGATGAAGGAAAAGTCATGCATGGTCTCCCAGCAGTTCTTTTCTTCTTTTCCCCCACCACAGGTCAAAGACAGCCAGGCCAGGACGGCCCATCCTGCCCCTCAACCATCTGCCGTGCCCCAGGAGCTGCCAGGATCTACCCCCACAGAGCCTGTGAGCAGCAGCCCTACTTATCCCCCCACCCACCCACCATCCACCATCCAGCACCCAGTCGCATGGAGAAGCAGCCTGTCAGAGGGGATCTGTGTTTTAGAGAGGCAAGGTCCAGAAAGCAGGATTGCAAGGGTCTTTATACTGTATGTCTACCTTATGGTTGCAGGTGTGTTCACACAGTGAAGCATACTGTATATAGGAAAGCACTGATGTGCATCCACAAGTAGATGCATTAGATTTGTGCTGGTAACAGATGCTGTATCAGTAGATTTTGTAATGACGGCTATCCCCAGTCAGCAGCCACGCTCAGGAAACTAATGACAAGGGTAATTTTTGCACCAATGCCAAAGCCAAATGAGAGGACTGCTTATCTCGATATGTGCGTGGGTTTACGCCATCCAGAGGCAAGAATAGATGGGGGGCACATGGTGAATGTTTCTTGGAGTAACTGTAGGCCACAGGCAGCCCTCCTGCTGCCCGCCCCCAAACCCACAGAGACTTAGTTGAATGCCAGACCTCCATGTGGAGTCTTAAGATAGACTCACTCAGGCAGCAACAGCACAGGGTATCATATCTCTAAGATCCTTACCAAAGACAAGACCCCAACAAAGCGCCCTTGCAGAGATTTACACCAGTCACTCAACCAATGTAGAGGGGCCTGACTGTGGACATACACTTGCACGCCATCCGATTAGTCGACATCCATCATATCCTGATGAGGGGGACTCCCTCTGAAAATAAATGTATATTTAGGAGCCTTGCTGTGAGGAAGGGGGGTTGTGGGATCTTGTTACGACAGCCACTCCGGAGGCTAAAATTAATGGCTCTTAGGCCGTCACTGGAGTGACACCCAAGCCCTCGGAGAGCTATCAGCAAGCAGCAGCGGTGAATTCCACAGCTCGCCGCCACGTCCACACCAATTGTCACTACTATGTCGAAGGCGTCTTAACAGCTGTCACTCAAAGGGCAAAGCATGATGGGAGGTATGGATATCCACACATGCTAATTTGTGCTAACAATATGGCATCATCCTTACCAAGCAGTTCTGACAGTATCTTTGTCATTTAACAACGATGCAAGATAAAGCCGGCAATGATGATAACCGTTCATTATTATAATTATGCCCTTAGTCTGATCTCTTAAAAGAAAATTGCACTGAATGACTAATAAAACAAATACTGTCTCTGACAGAACTATGTTCAAAGCAGACAGGAGAGAACATGATCTTTCAAGTGCTCATAAGATATAAATGTACAAGAAATTCTGGTCTTTGAAATAAACTCTTTTACTATCATAATAGACTTTAGCTGAGGGGGAAAACAACCCTGTGAGCTGATCCTTTATGAAAGGTGATCTATTAATTCTGTCCAAGAGCTGAAACAGAACTCTGCTGGGAGTGTAAATACTTCTAATGGCTCCCATATGGACTTTAGTTCAACCTTTAGTACAGTCACCACTTAACTGTTTAAATCAGTTTTTAGGAAAACCTCTACAGTTTTGTTACACGCTTCTTTGGAATATGAATGAATGTATAATTGAAATACAAGTTACCACAGATGAATCTAACAGTGGTATGTCTGACATGATGTGATATGTATTGCTATAGAAGTCTAACAAAGAGAGGTCCATGCAATGTGGTGTTTTG
This sequence comes from Toxotes jaculatrix, assembly GCF_017976425.1. Lineage (NCBI taxonomy): Eukaryota > Metazoa > Chordata > Actinopteri > Toxotidae > Toxotes > Toxotes jaculatrix. The sequence goes on along the minus strand of NC_054394.1, from coordinate 9,503,090 downwards.
TGTTGCATACTAAAGTATCCCACACAAGCCAGCGTCGCACTGGAAGATACAGGCTGAATATGGGTCCTTAGTGGTAAAGGGGTGAAATGAGTGTGTTTTGCTCTGGTGGGATTTCTCTGCTATTGATCACAAAGGAATCTCTGCCACACCCAAGGTAAGCCAAGATAACACTTGGATTCAATAACACAATCCAAGCACACAGTCTGCCATACACACATACACACACTTAGACACCACAGCCACCACCATAGACACCTCCTCTCTCACTCTCTCACTGGCTCATACATCACCTGTTTCACATACAACCACATACTGTTTATATTTAATATCTCTCTGTGGCTCTCCCTCTCTTTCTCACACACACACCCATGCCCCTGTAGGTGCAATAGACTCATGCCATCAGATAGTGTTAAATGAGGAACTAATGAGAGCTGACAAGGGACAGACCAATTAAACCTCATCAGCTCCTGCCTTCCCTCTCTCAGGTGCCAGCAAACACCCCAATCAACAACTTGATCAGTCAGAAGGTGACACTACAACAAAATGGCCACACCAAATCACCTAAAAGCAGTGGCAGACTTATAGCCCCCATCTGCCTGTATAGGCGAGGGTTTCATCCTTTGGTGGCACTCAATGAACCTGGGCTTATGGGTCATCTAGATCCACTGGAAGCTAGTGGAGCTGATCCAGTCAGGCTGAATCTTGAGTGGACTAACTTTTAAGAGTGCGACTGAATATCCTATTCTGAAAACTATAGTATATCATAATTATCATTATTATAATATCATAATTGCTAATAAATGCTTAAAAATGTCATAAAAACTATCATATGATGAAACAGCATGTAATGATTTGTTGGTTGTGTCGGTTGCCATTTCTGAATTGTGAGAAAGAAGGGAATGAAAAAAAAGGTCATTAAAGGTGGGGTATGCTCAAAAACACCTTGTTTGTAGGATGTGTCATCAAAGGTAAGAGTGTTTATAGCTCTTCCGAACCGCCACACTTTAAGGTGGGTTGAAAAACTTGCCATCACAGAGAGGGTTAAGAGACGGTTGTGACGCAATGAATCATTTAAATATGGGAATAACACCACACGTTTTTTGACAGTCTTTCCTGGAAGACGTTTGGTGTTTGACTTGTTTGTACATAGGAAAAGAGGCAGAAATTGTTGTGTAAAGACTGAAAAAAAGAGATTTGGAGAGACATTCAAACCCAGTTAACTTTCAGACCTCCGGATGTTGAATTGTTGTTTCAGAAAAAAAACTGTCTGATGCAGCCCTCCCATTTCCAGAGTCAGAAAGGTGTTGGGTGTTTCAGGTGATCATCTGATAAGCACTTTGATCAGAGTATAACTGTGCCCCAAGAACTTGGTAGGTGTGTATACATTTATCAGAAACTACCCTGCGAACAGGGAACTGTATAGGTCCTCGTGCTACCTCACAGCATCATAGGGTACTGTGGAGTGTTTTGTTGTCTGCAAACAGTGGCGGGCTGTGGTTGAAATTTAGCCCGGGAGCTTGGTTTGGAGAGGCCTTTTACCCGATCACACAACGGATGTAAGTGGAACTGTGATTTTAACATGAATACTTTATTTGTAATATATAAAAACAATCTAATGATATACATGATATACAGTCAGTAGAGTGTACTAAAGTAAGCTACATATGCTCACACATACTATGCATACTCAAACACTATGTTTATTTAAAAATTAAAACTACTGTGTGTGTGTGTGTGCGCGCGCGTGGAGAACAGAGGCAAAAGGACTGGCAAAATTCTGTTCTATTTCTGCTTTATTTGGTAGCATGAAAACATGGAAAAGAAGATGCTTTGTGTATTGCTTGCATGTGGTTTTGCTCAAATAAAAGCAATTAAGTGTGTGTGTATGTGTCTGTGGCTTCTTTCTTAATTTACCTGGCCCGTCTTTCTTGTTTTCTTTTGACAGTTTGATGACTGACTGAGTGGCTGAGCCAATCATTTTTCAGTAGAAACAGGGATCATCTCAAATTGGGAGGGGCCATTCGTATCCCCCCATAATATGCAAAATATTAGTTTCACCCAGTGCGGTGCGGAATCATCCCAGTCTAACGTTAGGTTCATAGACTGTATAAAACACGGATATAGCACCCGTGACATCACCCATTGGTTTTGGGGAGTCGGTTTTGTGACCAAACCATGGGCATTTGAGCTGCGCCATCTTGGATTTTAGTGGGAGTGTATTTTCCATATTTGGCGGAGAGGCGGTTACTCTACGGGTCAACCGGCCGAGAACCCCCCCCCCTCCCACATAGCTCGGAGCAACCGAGCTAGCGTAGTGCTAATCAGCTAATCAGCTAGGCTAACAAGCTAAGCGGCAGCTACACGCAGCTACATCCACCACACGACAGTCCCTGAGTCCGACCTGACGAGCTCGACCCTGTGCGACCACAACACACAGCGAGCGCTCGTACCTGAAGGTCAGTTCCTTACAAACTATAACACCACAGCACTTGAAATAATAATTAATCTTTTATTGAGGTCATACTACATAAGAAATAAAGCCAAAAAAATCCGCCAAAACTCATCTTAAAAGTTAACGTTAACGTTACAACTTTTTGAAATTACTATCTAAAATGATGTTAAGAATTTTTTTCAAGAACTTATTATTATTGTCATATTAATGATAACAATAAAAATAACGATAATTATAATAATAATAATATATTAAAATGTTTAATATTTACCGGGTTTCGCCACTGCCTCCATCCACTATCCACTTACAGTTACAGCAGCACACAAACAACAGCAGCCGCTTACTGATGGAGCTGTTCTGTCCATGCAACGTCTGACTTCTTAAACAGAAAAATGAGACGAAATAAAATTGTAGCCTAGTATTCCCGCAATAAACAGACTCTGAGAGCAGGGAACACACCGCAACAGTGTTCCTAACATTAGCTGCTGCAGTCCTCTATCTGTATCAGCAGCGACCATAAATCGGCAATTAAGTCATAAGCCAGCAGCAAAATATGCTAATACATGCTAGTTAGTACACACTACACTACAACAAGCCATACTGTCACAAAAACCTATCCGAACAATGGTAAACAAATACGTCCACTGCAGCCGCTGGACGTAGCCAGTGGGCTTTGGATGTAGCTGCCTAGCCCAGCCGATGCTTTAGCAAAGAGCTAACTGCCAGTGCCTGTCTATGAAGCTGTCGCTCAACGTAACCACGCCCTAATTTATGTAAGAGCCGGTTAATTTTTTTGTACCACAACCGTTTTAGTGTTATGCATTGAGGTCTTACTAAAATATGACTTTTGGGGCATATTTTGACACCTTAAGGCCATATGACATTTTTTATAACATTTTGAGGTCTTACTAAAAAATGACTTTTTTGGCATATTTTGACACTTTATGGCCGTATGACATTTCTTATGACATTTTGAGGTCTTACTAAAGTATGACTTTTTTTGGCATATTTTGACGTCATACTATACTATAACGTTTTTTATGACATTTTGAGGCCTTACTAAAGTATGACTTTTTTTGGCATATTTTGACATCATGCTATACTATGATGTTTTTTATGACATTTTGAGGCCTTACTAAAGTATGACATTTTTTGGCATATTTTTATGTCATGCTATACTATGACGTTTTTTATGACATTTTGAGGCCTTAGTAAAGTATGACTTTTTTTGGCATATTTTGACATCATGCTATACTATGACGTTTTTTATGACATTTTGAGGCCTTACTAAAGTATGACTTTTTTTTGGCATATTTTGACGTCAAACTACACTATGATGTTTTTTATGACATTTTGAGGCCTTACTAAAGTATGACTTTTTTGGCATATTTTGACATAATACTATACTATGACGTTTTTTATGACATTTTGAGGCCTTACTAAAGAATGACTTTTTTTGGCATATTTTGACTTCATACCGCGTTATGACGTTTTTATGACATTTTGAGGCCTTACTAAAGTATGACTTTTTTTGGCATATTTTGACGCCTTACGGCCGTATGAGGTTTTTTATGTCATTTTGAGGTCTTACAAAAACTTGAATTTTTTTGGCATTTTTTGACGCCTTACGGCCGTATGACATTTTTTATGACATTTTGAGGTCAAAAAAATTTTTGACTTTTTTTTGGCATGTTTTGACACCTTACTATACTATGACGTTTTTTATGACATTTTGAGGTTAAAAAAATTTTTGATTTTTTTTTCCCGCTTTTGACGCCTTACTATACTATGGCGTTTTTTATGACATTTTGAGGTCAAAAAAGATTTTGACTTTTTTTGTCCGATTTTGACGCCTTACTATACTATGACGTTTTTTATGATATTTTGGAGGTCAAAAGAAATTTTGACTTTTTTTTCCGCTTTTGATGCCTTACTATACTATGACGTTTTTTATGACATTTTGAGGTCAAAATTTTTTTTGACTTTTTCTGGCATTTTTTGACGCCATACAGCCGTATGATATTTTTTATGACATTTTGAGGTATTACAAAAATTGGACTTTTTTTGTCTGATTTTGACGCCTTACTATACTATGACGTTTTTTATGACATTTTGAGGTCAAAAAAAATTTTGACTTTTTTTGTCCGATTTTGACGCCTTACTATACTATGACGTTTTTTATGATATTTTGGAGGTCAAAAGAAATTTTGACTTTTTTTTCCGCTTTTGATGCCTTACTATACTATGACGTTTTTTATGACATTTTGAGGTCAAATTTTTTTTTGACTTTTTCTGGCATTTTTTGACGCCATACGGCCGTATGATATTTTTTATGACATTTTGAGGTATTACAAAAATTGGACTTTTTTTGTCTGATTTTGACGCCTTACTATACTATGACGTTTTTTATGACATTTTGAGGTCAAAAAAAATTTTGACTTTTTTTGTCCGATTTTGACGCCTTACTATACTATGACGTTTTTTATGACTTTTGGAGGTCAAAAGAAAATGTGACTTTTTTGGCCGATTTTGACGCCTTACTATACTATGACGTTTTTTATGACATTTTGAGGTCTTACAAAATTTTGACTTTTTTTGGCAGATTTTGACGCCTTACGGCCGTATGACGTTTTTTATGAAGTTTTGAGGTCTTACTAAAATTTGACTTTTTTTTGCCTTTTTTGACGCCTTACTATACTATGACGTTTTTTATGACATTTTGAGGTAAAAAAAATTTTTTGACTTTTTTTTCCCGCTTTTGATGCCTTACTATACTATGACGTTTTTTATGACATTTTGAGGTCAAAAAAAAGTTTGACTTTTTTTGGCAGATTTTGACGCCTTACGGCCGTATGACGTTTTTTATGACATTTTGAGGTCTTACAAAAATTTGACTTTTTTTGCCTTTTTTGACGCCTTACAATGCTATGACGTTTTTTATGACATTTTGAGGCCAAAAAAAAAGTGACTTTTTTTGTCCGATTTGGACGCCTTACTATACTATGACGTTTTTTATGACTTTTGGATGTCAAAAAAAAATGTGACTTTTTTTGTCCGATTTTGACGCCTTACTATACTATGACGTTTTTTATGACATTTTGAGGTCAAAAAAATTTTGACTTTTTTTGTCCGATTTTGACGCCTTACTATACTATGACGTTTTTTATGACATTTTGAGGTCTTACAAAAATTTGAATTTTTTTGGCCGATTTTGACGCCATACTATACTATGACGTTTTTTATGACATTTTGAGGCCAAAAAAAATTTTGACTATTTTTGCCCGAAAAAATCGGCATACTATACTATGACGTTTTTTATGACATTTTGTGGCCAAAAAAAATTTTGACTATTTTTGGGCCGATTTTGACGCCATACTACACTATGACGTTTTTTATGACATTTTGAGGCCAAACAAAATTTTGACTTTTTTGGGCCGATTTTGACGCCATACTATACTATGACGTTTTTTATGACATTTTGAGGCCAAACAAAATTTTGACTTTTTTTGTCCGATTTTGACGCCTTGCTATACTATGACGTTTTTTATGACATTTTGAGGTCTTACAAAAATTTGAATTTTTTTGGCCGATTTTGACGCCATACTATACTATGACGTTTTTTATGAAATTTTGAGGCCAAAAAAATTTTTGACTTTTTTTGGCCTAAAAAAACACCATACTATACTATGACGTTTTTATGACATTTTGAGGCCAAAAAAAATTTTGACAATTTTTGGGCCAATTTTGACGCCATACTATACTATGACGTTTTTTATGACATTTTGAGGCCAAAAAAATTTTTGACTTTTTTTGCCCGAAAAAAACGCCATACTATACTATGACGTTTTTTATGACATTTTGAGGCCAAAAAAAATTTTAACTTTTTTTGGCCGATTTTGATGCCATACTATACTATGACGTTTTTTATGACATTTTGAGTCCAAAAAAAATTTTGATTTTTTTTGCCAGAAAAAAACGCCTTACTATACTATGACGTTTTTTATGACATTTTGAGGCCAAAAAAAATTTTGACTTTTTTTGTCCGATTTTGAGGCCATACTATACTATGACGTTTTTTATGACATTTTGAGGCCAAAAAAAATTTTGACTTTTTTTGTCCGATTTTGAGGCCATACTATACTATGACGTTTTTTATGACATTTTGAGTCAAAAAAAAATTTAGATTTTTTTTGCCAGAAAAAAACGCCATACTATACTATGACGTTTTTTATGACATTTTGAGGCCAAAAAAAATTTTGACTTTTTTTGTCCGATTTTGAGGCCATACTATACTATGACGTTTTTTATGACATTTTGAGGCCAAAAAAAATTTTGACTTTTTTTGTCCGATTTTGAGGCCATACTATACTATGACGTTTTTTATGACATTTTGAGGCCAAACAAAATTTTGACTTTTTTGGGCCGATTTTGACGCCATACTATACTATGACGTTTTTTATGACATTTTGAGGCCAAACAAAATTTTGACTTTTTTTGTCCGATTTTGACGCCTTGCTATACTATGACGTTTTTTATGACATTTTGAGGTCTTACAAAAATTTGAATTTTTTTGGCCGATTTTGACGCCATACTATACTATGACGTTTTTTATGAAATTTTGAGGCCAAAAAAATTTTTGACTTTTTTTGGCCTAAAAAAACACCATACTATACTATGACGTTTTTATGACATTTTGAGGCCAAAAAAAATTTTGACAATTTTTGGGCCAATTTTGACGCCATACTATACTATGACGTTTTTTATGACATTTTGAGGCCAAAAAAATTTTTGACTTTTTTTGCCCGAAAAAAACGCCATACTATACTATGACGTTTTTTATGACATTTTGAGGCCAAAAAAAATTTTAACTTTTTTTGGCCGATTTTGATGCCATACTATACTATGACGTTTTTTATGACATTTTGAGTCCAAAAAAAATTTTGATTTTTTTTGCCAGAAAAAAACGCCTTACTATACTATGACGTTTTTTATCACATTTTGAGGCCAAAAAAATTTTTGACTTTTTTTGCCCGAAAAAAACGCCTTACTATACTATGACGTTTTTTATGACATTTTGAGGCCAAAAAAAATTTTGACTTTTTTTGGCCGATTTTGAGGCCATACTATACTATGACGTTTTTTATGACATTTTGAGGCCAAAAAAAATTTTGACTTTTTTTGTCCGATTTTGAGGCCATACTATACTATGACGTTTTTTATGACATTTTGAGTCCAAAAAAAATTTAGATTTTTTTTGCCAGAAAAAAACGCCATACTATACTATGACGTTTTTTATGACATTTTGAGGCCAAAAAAAATTTTGACTTTTTTTGTCCGATTTTGAGGCCATACTATACTATGACGTTTTTTATGACATTTTGAGGCCAAAAAAAATTTTGACTTTTTTTGTCCGATTTTGAGGCCATACTATACTATGACGTTTTTTATGACATTTTGAGTCCAAAAAAAATTTAGATTTTTTTTGCCAGAAAAAAACGCCATACTATACTATGACGTTTTTTATGACATTTTGAGGCCAAAAAAAATTTTGACTTTTTTTGTCCGATTTTGAGGCCATACTATACTATGACGTTTTTTATGACATTTTGAGGCCAAAAAAATTTTTGACTTTTTTTGTCCGATTTTGAGGCCATACTATACTATGACGTTTTTTATGACATTTTGAGGCCAAAAAAATTTTTGACTTTTTTTGTCCGATTTTGAGGCCATACTATACTATGACATTTTTTATGACATTTTGAGTCCAAAAAAAATTTAGATTTTTTTTGCCAGAAAAAAACGCCATACTATACTATGACGTTTTTTATGACATTTTGAGGCCAAAAAAAATTTAGATTTTTTTTGCCAGAAAAAAACGCCATACTATACTATGACGTTTTTTATGACATTTTGAGGCCAAAAAAATTTTTGACTTTTTTTGTCCGATTTTAAGGCCATTCTATACTATGACGTTTTTTATGACATTTTGAGGCCAAAAAATTTTTTGACTTTTTTTGTCCGATTTTGAGGCCATACTATACTATGACGTTTTTTATGACATTTTGAGGCCAAAAAAAATTTTGACTTTTTTTGCCCGAAAAAAACGCCTTACTATACTATGACGTTTTTTATGACATTTTGAGGCCAAAAAAAATTTTGACTTTTTTTGCCCGAAAAAAAAGGCCTTACTATACTATGACGTTTTTTATGACATTTTGAGGCCAAAAAAAATTTTGACTTTTTTTGCCCGAAAAAAACGGCATACTATACTATGACGTTTTTTATGACATTTTGAGACCAAAAAAATTTTTGACTTTTTTTGCCCGAAAAAAACGCCATACTATACTATGACGTTTTTTATGACATTTTGAGACCAAAAAAATTTTTGACTTTTTTTACCCGAAAAAAACGCCATACTATACTATGACGTTTTTTATGGCATTTTGAGGCCAAAAAAATTTTTGACTTTTTTTGTCCGATTTTGAGGCCATACTATACTATGACGTTTTTTATGACATTTTGAGGCCAAAAAAATTTTTGACTTTTTTTGTCCGATTTTGAGGCCATACTATACTATGACGTTTTTTATGACATTTTGAGGCCAAAAAATTTTTTGACTTTTTTTGTCCGATTTTGAGGCCATACTATACTATGACGTTTTTTATGACATTTTGAGTCCAAAAAAAATTTAGATTTTTTTTGCCAGAAAAAAACGCCATACTATACTATGACGTTTTTTATGACATTTTGAGGCCAAAAAAAATTTAGATTTTTTTTGCCAGAAAAAAACGCCATACTATACTATGACGTTTTTTATGACATTTTGAGGCCAAAAAAATTTTTGACTTTTTTTGTCCGATTTTAAGGCCATTCTATACTATGACGTTTTTTATGACATTTTGAGGCCAAAAAAATTTTTGACTTTTTTTGCCCGAAAAAAACGCCTTACTATACTATGACGTTTTTTATGACATTTTGAGGCCAAAAAAAATTTTGACTTTTTTTGCCCGAAAAAAAACGCCATACTATACTATGACGTTTTTTATGACATTTTGAGGCCAAAAAAAATTTTGACTTTTTTTGCCCGTAAAAGACGTCATACTATACTATGACGTTTTTTATGACATTTTGAGGCCAAAAAAAATTTTGACTTTTTTTGCCCGAAAAAAACGCCTTACTATACTATGACGTTTTTTATGACATTTTGAGGCCAAAAAAAATTTTGACTTTTTTTGCCCGAAAAAAACGCCATACTATACTATGACGTTTTTTATGACATTTTGAGGCCAAAAAAAATTTTGACTTTTTTTGCCCGAAAAAGACGCCATACTATACTATGACGTTTTTTATGACATTTTGAGGCCAAAAAAAATTTTGACTTTTTTTGCCCGAAAAAAACGCCATACTATACTATGACGTTTTTTTTGAAACTTTGAGGTCAAAAAAAATTTTGACTTTTTTTGCCCGAAAAAAACGCCATACTATACTATGACGTTTTTTATGACATTTTGAGGCCAAAAAAAATTTTGACTTTTTTTGCCCGAAAAAAACGCCATACTATACTATGACGTTTTTTATGACATTTTGAGGCCAAAAAAAATTTTGACTTTTTTTGCCCGAAAAAAACGCCATACTATACTATGACGTTTTTTATGACATTTTGAGTCCAAAAAAAATTTAGATTTTTTTTGCCAGAAAAAAACGCCATACTATACTATGACGTTTTTTATGACATTTTGAGGCCAAAAAAAATTTTGACTTTTTTTGTCCGATTTTGAGGCCATACTATACTATGACGTTTTTTATGACATTTTGAGGCCAAAAAAAATTTTGACTTTTTTTGGCCGAAAAAAACGCCTTACTATACTATGACGTTTTTTATGACATTTTGAGTCCAAAAAAAATTTTTGACTTTTTTTGGCCGATTTTGATGTCATACTATACTATGACGTTTTTTATGACATTTTGAGGCCAAAAAAAAATTTGACTTTTTTTGTCCGATTTTGAGGCCATACTATACTATGACGTTTTTTATGACATTTTGAGGCCAAAAAAATTTTTGAATTTTTTTGTCCGATTTTGAGGCCATACTATACTATGACGTTTTTTATGACATTTTGAGGCCAAAAAAAATTTTGACTTTTTTTGTCCGATTTTGAGGCCATACTATACTATGACGTTTTTTATGACATTTTGAGGCCAAAAAAAATTTTGACTTTTTTTGCCCGAAAAAAACGCCTTACTATACTATGACGTTTTTTATAACATTTTGAGGCCAAAAAAATTTTTGACTTTTTTTGTCCGATTTTGAGGCCATACTATACTATGACGTTTTTTATGACATTTTGAGGCCAAAAAAAATTTTGACTTTTATTGCCCGAAAAAAACGCCTTACTATACTATGACGTTTTTTATGACATTTTGAGGCCAAAAAAAATTTTTGACTTTTTTTGGCCGATTTTGATGCCATACTATACTATGACGTTTTTTATGACATTTTGAGGCCAAAAAAAATTTTGACTTTTTTTGCCCGAAAAAAACGCCTTACTATACTATGACGTTTTTTATGACATTTTGAGGCCAAAAAAAATTTTTTGACTTTTTTTGGCCGATTTTGATGCCATACTATACTATGACGTTTTTTATGACATTTTGAGGCCAAAAAAAATTTTGACTTTTTTTGCCCGAAAAAAACTCCTTACTATACTATGACGTTTTTTATGACATTTTGAGGCCAAAAAAATTTTTGACTTTTTTTGCCCGAAAAAAACGCCTTACTATACTATGACGTTTTTTATGACATTTTGAGGCCAAAAAAAATTTTGACTTTTTTTGCCCGAAAAAAACGCCATACTATACTATGACGTTTTTTATGACATTTTGAGACCAAAAAAATTTTTGACTTTTTTTGCCCGAAAAAAACGCCATACTATACTATGACGTTTTTTTTGAAACTTTGAGGTCAAAAAAAATTTTGACTTTTTTTGGCCGATTTTGACGCCATACTATACTATGACGTTTTTTATGACATTTTGAGGCCAAAAAAAATTTTAACTTTTTTTGGCCGATTTTGATGCCATACTATACTATGACGTTTTTTATGACATTTTGAGGCCAAAAAAAATTTTGACTTTTTTTGCCCGAAAAAAACTCCTTACTATACTATGACGTTTTTTATGACATTTTGAGGCCAAAAAATTTTTTGACTTTTTTTGCCCGAAAAAAACGCCTTACTATACTATGACGTTTTTTATGACATTTTGAGGCCAAAAAAAATTTTGACTTTTTTTGCCCGAAAAAAACGCCATACTATACTATGACGTTTTTTATGACATTTTGAGGTAAAAAAAAAATGTTAACTTTTTTTGGCCGATTTTGATGCCATACTATACTATGACGTTTTTTATGACATTTTGAGTCCAAAAAAAATTTTGATTTTTTTTGCCAGAAAAAAACGCCATACTATACTATGACGTTTTTTATGACATTTTGAGGCCAAAAAAAATTTTGACTTTTTTTGCCTGAAAAAGCGCCATACTATACTATGACGTTTTTTATGACATTTTGAGACCAAAAAAATTTTTGACTTTTTTTACCCGAAAAAAACGCCATACTATACTATGACGTTTTTTATGACATTTTGAGGCCAAAAAAATTTTTGACTTTTTTTGCCTGAAAAAAACGCCATACTATACTATGACGTTTTTTATGACATTTTGAGGCCAAAAAAAATTTTGATTTTTTTTGCCAGAAAAAAACGCCTTACTATACTATGACGTTTTTTATCACATTTTGAGGCCAAAAAAAATTTTGACTTTTTTTGCCCGAAAAAAACGCCATACTATACTATGACGTTTTTTATGACATTTTGAGGCCAAAAAAAATTTTGACTTTTTTTGCCCGAAAAAAAACGCCTTACTATACTATGACGTTTTTTATGACATTTTGAGGCCAAAAAAAATTTTGACTTTTTTTGGCCGATTTTGAGGCCATACTATACTATGACGTTTTTTATGACATTTTGAGGCCAAAAAAAATTTTGACTTTTTTTGGCCGATTTTGACGCCATACTATACTATGACGTTTTTTATGACATTTTGAGGCCAAAAAAATTTTTGACTTTTTTTGCCCGAAAAAAACGCCATACTATACTATGACGTTTTTTTTGAAACTTTGAGGTCAAAAAAAATTTTGACTTTTTTTGGCCGATTTTGACGCCATACTATACTATGACGTTTTTTATGACATTTTGAGGCCAAAAAAAATTTTGACTTTTTTTGTCCGATTTTGAGGCCATACTATACTATGACGTTTTTTATGACATTTTGAGTCCAAAAAAAATTTAGATTTTTTTTGCCAGAAAAAAACGCCATACTATACTATGACGTTTTTTATGACATTTTGAGGCCAAAAAAAATTTTGACTTTTTTTGTCCGATTTTGAGGCCATACTATACTATGACGTTTTTTATGACATTTTGAGGCCAAAAAAAATTTTGACTTTTTTTGCCCGAAAAAAACGCCTTACTATACTATGACGTTTTTTATGACATTTTGAGGCCAAAAAAATTTTTTGACTTTTTTTGGCCGATTTTGATGCCATACTATACTATGACGTTTTTTATGACATTTTGAGGCCAAAAAAAATTTTGACTTTTTTTGCCCGAAAAAAACGCCTTACTATACTATGACGTTTTTTATGACATTTTGAGGCCAAAAAAAATTTTTGACTTTTTTTGGCCGATTTTGATGCCATACTATACTATGACGTTTTTTATGACATTTTGAGGCCAAAAAAATTTTTGACTTTTTTTGCCCGAAAAAAACGCCATACTATACTATGACGTTTTTTATGGCATTTTGAGGCCAAAAAAATTTTTGACTTTTTTTGGCCGATTTTGACGCCATACTATACTATGACGTTTTTTATGACATTTTGAGGCCAAAAAAATTTTTGACTTTTTTTGCCCGAAAAAAACGCCATACTATACTATGACGTTTTTTTTGAAACTTTGAGGTCAAAAAAAATTTTGACTTTTTTTGGCCGATTTTGACGCCATACTATACTATGACGTTTTTTATGACATTTTGAGGCCAAAAAAAATTTTAACTTTTTTTGGCCGATTTTGATGCCATACTATACTATGACGTTTTTTATGACATTTTGAGGCCAAAAAAAATTTTGACTTTTTTTGTCCGATTTTGAGGCCATACTATACTATGACGTTTTTATGACATTTTGAGGCCAAAAAAAATTTTGACTTTTTTTGTCCGATTTTGAGGCCATACTATACTATGACGTTTTTTATGACATTTTGAGGCCAAAAAAAATTTTGACTTTTTTTGTCCGATTTTGAGGCCATACTATACTATGACGTTTTTTATGACATTTTGAGTCCAAAAAAAATTTAGATTTTTTTTGCCCGAAAAAAACGCCTTACTATACTATGACGTTTTTTATGACATTTTGAGGCCAAAAAAAATTTTGACTTTTTTTGCCCGAAAAAGACGCCATACTATACTATGACGTTTTTTATGACATTTTGAGGCCAAAAAAAATTTTGACTTTTTTTGCCCGAAAAAAACGCCATACTATACTATGACGTTTTTTTTGAAACTTTGAGGTCAAAAAAAATTTTGACTTTTTTTGCCCGAAAAAAACGCCATACTATACTATGACGTTTTTTATGACATTTTGAGGCCAAAAAAAATTTTGACTTTTTTTGCCCGAAAAAAACGCCATACTATACTATGACGTTTTTTATGACATTTTGAGGCCAAAAAAAATTTTGACTTTTTTTGCCCGAAAAAAACGCCATACTATACTATGACGTTTTTTATGACATTTTGAGTCCAAAAAAAATTTAGATTTTTTTTGCCAGAAAAAAACGCCATACTATACTATGACGTTTTTTATGACATTTTGAGGCCAAAAAAAATTTTGACTTTTTTTGTCCGATTTTGAGGCCATACTATACTATGACGTTTTTTATGACATTTTGAGGCCAAAAAAAATTTTGACTTTTTTTGGCCGAAAAAAACGCCTTACTATACTATGACGTTTTTTATGACATTTTGAGTCCAAAAAAAATTTTTGACTTTTTTTGGCCGATTTTGATGTCATACTATACTATGACGTTTTTTATGACATTTTGAGGCCAAAAAAAAATTTGACTTTTTTTGTCCGATTTTGAGGCCATACTATACTATGACGTTTTTTATGACATTTTGAGGCCAAAAAAAATTTTGACTTTTTTTGTCCGATTTTGAGGCCATACTATACTATGACGTTTTTTATGACATTTTGAGGCCAAAAAAAATTTTGACTTTTTTTGTCCGATTTTGAGGCCATACTATACTATGACGTTTTTTATGACATTTTGAGGCCAAAAAAAATTTTGACTTTTTTTGCCCGAAAAAAACGCCTTACTATACTATGACGTTTTTTATGACATTTTGAGGCCAAAAAAAATTTTGACTTTTTTTGTCCGATTTTGAGGCCATACTATACTATGACGTTTTTTATGACATTTTGAGGCCAAAAAAAATTTTGACTTTTATTGCCCGAAAAAAACGCCTTACTATACTATGACGTTTTTTATGACATTTTGAGGCCAAAAAAATTTTTTGACTTTTTTTGGCCGATTTTGATGCCATACTATACTATGACGTTTTTTATGACATTTTGAGGCCAAAAAAAATTTTGACTTTTTTTGCCCGAAAAAAACGCCTTACTATACTATGACGTTTTTTATGACATTTTGAGGCCAAAAAAAATTTTTGACTTTTTTTGGCCGATTTTGATGCCATACTATACTATGACGTTTTTTATGACATTTTGAGGCCAAAAAAAATTTTGACTTTTTTTGCCCGAAAAAAACTCCTTACTATACTATGACGTTTTTTATGACATTTTGAGGCCAAAAAAATTTTTGACTTTTTTTGCCCGAAAAAAACGCCTTACTATACTATGACGTTTTTTATGACATTTTGAGGCCAAAAAAAATTTTGACTTTTTTTGCCCGAAAAAAACGCCATACTATACTATGACGTTTTTTATGACATTTTGAGACCAAAAAAATTTTTGACTTTTTTTGCCCGAAAAAAACGCCATACTATACTATGACGTTTTTTTTGAAACTTTGAGGTCAAAAAAAATTTTGACTTTTTTTGGCCGATTTTGACGCCATACTATACTATGACGTTTTTTATGACATTTTGAGGCCAAAAAAAATTTTAACTTTTTTTGGCCGATTTTGATGCCATACTATACTATGACGTTTTTTATGACATTTTGAGGCCAAAAAAAATTTTGACTTTTTTTGCCCGAAAAAAACTCCTTACTATACTATGACGTTTTTTATGACATTTTGAGGCCAAAAAAATTTTTGACTTTTTTTGCCCGAAAAAAACGCCTTACTATACTATGACGTTTTTTATGACATTTTGAGGCCAAAAAAATTTTTGACTTTTTTTGCCTGAAAAAAACGCCATACTATACTATGACGTTTTTTATGACATTTTGAGGCCAAAAAAAATGTTAACTTTTTTTGGCCGATTTTGATGCCATACTATACTATGACGTTTTTTATGACATTTTGAGTCCAAAAAAAATTTTGATTTTTTTTGCCAGAAAAAAACGCCTTACTATACTATGACGTTTTTTATGACATTTTGAGGCCAAAAAAATTTTTGACTTTTTTTGGCCGATTTTGAGGCCATACTATACTATGACGTTTTTTATGACATTTTGAGGCCAAAAAAAATTTTGACTTTTTTTGGCCGATTTTGACGCCATACTATACTATGACGTTTTTTATGACATTTTGAGTCCAAAAAAAATTTAGATTTTTTTTGCCAGAAAAAAACGCCATACTATACTATGACGTTTTTTATGACATTTTGAGGCCAAAAAAAATTTTGACTTTTTTTGTCCGATTTTGAGGCCATACTATACTATGACGTTTTTTATGACATTTTGAGTCCAAAAAAAATTTAGATTTTTTTTTCCAGAAAAAAACGCCATACTATACTATGACGTTTTTTATGACATTTTGAGGCCAAAAAAAATTTTGACTTTTTTTGTCCGATTTTGAGGCCATACTATACTATGACGTTTTTTATGACATTTTGAGGCCAAAAAAAATTTTGACTTTTTTTGCCCGAAAAAAACGCCTTACTATACTATGACGTTTTTTATGACATTTTGAGGCCAAAAAAATTTTTTGACTTTTTTTGGCCGATTTTGATGCCATACTATACTATGACGTTTTTTATGACATTTTGAGGCCAAAAAAAATTTTGACTTTTTTTGCCCGAAAAAAACGCCTTACTATACTATGACGTTTTTTATGACATTTTGAGGCCAAAAAAAATTTTTGACTTTTTTTGGCCGATTTTGATGCCATACTATACTATGACGTTTTTTATGACATTTTGAGGCCAAAAAATTTTTTGACTTTTTTTGCCCGAAAAAAACTCCTTACTATACTATGACGTTTTTTATGACATTTTGAGGCCAAAAAAATTTTTGACTTTTTTTGCCCGAAAAAAACGCCTTACTATACTATGACGTTTTTTATGACATTTTGAGGCCAAAAAAAATTTTGACTTTTTTTGCCCGAAAAAAACGCCATACTATACTATGACGTTTTTTATGACATTTTGAGACCAAAAAATTTTTTGACTTTTTTTACCCGAAAAAAACGCCATACTATACTATGACGTTTTTTATGGCATTTTGAGGCCAAAAAATTTTTTGACTTTTTTTGGCCGATTTTGACGCCATACTATACTATGACGTTTTTTATGACATTTTGAGGCCAAAAAAAATTTTAACTTTTTTTGGCCGATTTTGATGCCATACTATACTATGACGTTTTTTATGACATTTTGAGGCCAAAAAAAATTTTGACTTTTTTTGTCCGATTTTGAGGCCATACTATACTATGACGTTTTTATGACATTTTGAGGCCAAAAAAAATTTTGACTTTTTTTGTCCGATTTTGAGGCCATACTATACTATGACGTTTTTTATGACATTTTGAGGCCAAAAAAAATTTTGACTTTTTTTGTCCGATTTTGAGGCCATACTATACTATGACGTTTTTTATGACATTTTGAGTCCAAAAAAAATTTAGATTTTTTTTGCCAGAAAAAAACGCCATACTATACTATGACGTTTTTTATGACATTTTGAGGCCAAAAAAAATTTTGACTTTTTTTGCCCGAAAAAAACGCCATACTATACTATGACGTTTTTTATGACATTTTGAGGCCAAAAAAAATTTTGACTTTTTTTGCCCGAAAAAAACGCCATACTATACTATGACGTTTTTTTTGAAACTTTGAGGTCAAAAAAATTTTTTGACTTTTTTTGGCCGATTTTGACGCCATACTATACTATGACGTTTTTTATGACATTTTGAGGCCAAAAAAAATGTTAACTTTTTTTGGCCGATTTTGATGCCATACTATACTATGACGTTTTTTATGACATTTTGAGTCCAAAAAAAATTTTGATTTTTTTTGCCAGAAAAAAACGCCTTACTATACTATGACGTTTTTTATGACATTTTGAGGCCAAAAAAAATTTTGACTTTTTTTGTCCGATTTTGAGGCCATACTATACTATGACGTTTTTTATGACATTTTGAGTCCAAAAAAAATTTAGATTTTTTTTGCCAGAAAAAAACGCCATACTATACTATGACGTTTTTTATGACATTTTGAGGCCAAAAAAAATTTTGACTTTTTTTGTCCGATTTTGACGCCATACTATACTATGACGTTTTTATGACATTTTGAGGCCAAAAAAAATTTTGACTTTTTTAGTCCGATTTTGAGGCCATACTATACTATGACGTTTTTTATGACATTTTGAGGCCAAAAAAAATTTTGACTTTTTTTGTCCGATTTTGAGGCCATACTATACTATGACGTTTTTTATGACATTTTGAGGCCAAAAAAAATTTAGATTTTTTTTTGCCAGAAAAAAACGCCATACTATACTATGACGTTTCTTTATGACATTTTGAGGCCAAAAAAAATTTTGACTTTTTTTGTCCGATTTTGAGGCCATACTATACTATGACGTTTTTTATGACATTTTGAGGCCAAAAAAAATTTTGACTTTTTTTGCCCGAAAAAGACGCCATACTATACTATGACGTTTTTTATGACATTTTGAGGCCAAAAAAAATGTTAACTTTTTTTGGCCGATTTTGATGCCATACTATACTATGATGTTTTTTATGACATTTTGAGGCCAAAAAAAATTTTGACTTTTTTTGCCCGAAAAAGACGCCATACTATACTATGACGTTTTTTATGACATTTTGAGGCCAAAAAAAATGTTAACTTTTTTTGGCCAATTTTGATGCCATACTATACTATGATGTTTTTTATGACATTTTGAGGCCAAAAAAAATTTTGACTTTTTTTGCCCGAAAAAGACGCCATACTATACTATGACGTTTTTTATGACATTTTGAGGCCAAAAAAAATTTTGACTTTTTTTGCCCGAAAAAAACTCCTTACTATACTATGACGTTTTTTATGACATTTTGAGGCCAAAAAAATTTTTGACTTTTTTTGCCCGAAAAAAACGCCTTACTATACTATGACGTTTTTTATGACATTTTGAGGCCAAAAAAAATTTTGACTTTTTTTGCCCGAAAAAAACGCCATACTATACTATGACGTTTTTTATGACATTTTGAGACCAAAAAAATTTTTGACTTTTTTTGCCCGAAAAAAACGCCATACTATACTATGACGTTTTTTTTGAAACTTTGAGGTCAAAAAAAATTTTGACTTTTTTTGGCCGATTTTGACGCCATACTATACTATGACGTTTTTTATGACATTTTGAGGCCAAAAAAAATTTTAACTTTTTTTGGCCGATTTTGATGCCATACTATACTATGACGTTTTTTATGACGTTTTGAGGCCAAAAAAAATTTTGACTTTTTTTGCCCGAAAAAAACTCCTTACTATACTATGACGTTTTTTATGACATTTTGAGGCCAAAAAAATTTTTGACTTTTTTTGCCCGAAAAAAACGCCTTACTATAGTATGACGTTTTTTATGACATTTTGAGGCCAAAAAAAATTTTGACTTTTTTTGCCCGAAAAAAACGCCATACTATACTATGACGTTTTTTATGACATTTTGAGGCCAAAAAAAATTTTTGACTTTTTTTGGCCGATTTTGATGCCATACTATACTATGACGTTTTTTATGACATTTTGAGTCCAAAAAAAATTTTGATTTTTTTTGCCAGAAAAAAACGCCATACTATACTATGACGTTTTTTATGACATTTTGAGGCCAAAAAAAATTTTGACTTTTTTTGCCTGAAAAAGCGCCATACTATACTATGACGTTTTTTATGACATTTTGAGACCAAAAAAATTTTTGACTTTTTTTACCCGAAAAAAACGCCATACTATACTATGACGTTTTTTATGACATTTTGAGGCCAAAAAAATTTTTGACTTTTTTTGCCTGAAAAAAAACGCCATACTATACTATGACGTTTTTTATGACATTTTGAGGCCAAAAAAAATGTTAACTTTTTTTGGCCGATTTTGATGCCATACTATACTATGACGTTTTTTATGACATTTTGAGTCCAAAAAAAATTTTGATTTTTTTTGCCAGAAAAAAACGCCTTACTATACTATGACGTTTTTTATCACATTTTGAGGCCAAAAAAAATTTTGACTTTTTTTGCCCGAAAAAAACGCCATACTATACTATGACGTTTTTTATGACATTTTGAGGCCAAAAAAAATTTTGACTTTTTTTGCCCGAAAAAAACGCCATACTATACTATGACGTTTTTTATGACATTTTGAGACCAAAAAAATTTTTGACTTTTTTTACCCGAAAAAAACGCCATACTATACTATGACGTTTTTTATGACATTTTGAGGCCAAAAAAATTTTTGACTTTTTTTGCCTGAAAAGAACGCCATACTATACTATGACGTTTTTTATGACATTTTGAGGCCAAAAAAAATTTTGACTTTTTTTGCCCGAAAAAGACGCCATACTATACTATGACGTTTTTTATGACATTTTGAGGCCAAAAAAAATGTTAACTTTTTTTGGCCGATTTTGATGCCATACTATACTATGACGTTTTTTATGACATTTTGAGGCCAAAAAAAATTTTGACTTTTTTTGTCCGATTTTGAGGCCATACTATACTATGACGTTTTTTATGACATTTTGAGGCCAAAAAAAATTTTGACTTTTTTTGTCCGATTTTGAGGCCATACTATACTATGACGTTTTTTATGACATTTTGAGGCCAAAAAAAATTTTGACTTTTTTTGGCCGAAAAAAACGCCTTACTATACTATGACGTTTTTTATGACATTTTGAGGCCAAAAAAAATTTTTGACTTTTTTTGGCCGATTTTGATGCCATACTATACTATGACGTTTTTTATGACATTTTGAGGCCAAAAAGAATTTTGACTTTTTTTGTCCGATTTTGAGGCCATACTATACTATGACGTTTTTTATGACATTTTGAGTCCAAAAAAAATTTAGATTTTTTTTGCCAGAAAAAAACGCCATACTATACTATGACGTTTTTTATGACATTTTGAGGCCAAAAAAATTTTTGACTTTTTTTGTCCGATTTTAAGGCCATACTATACTATGACGTTTTTTATGACATTTTGAGGCCAAAAAAATTTTTGACTTTTTTTGTCCGATTTTGAGGCCATACTATACTATGACGTTTTTTTATGACATTTTGAGGCCAAAAAAAATTTTGACTTTTTTTGCCCGAAAAAAACGCCATACTATACTATGACGTTTTTTATGACATTTTGAGGCCAAAAAAAATTTTGACTTTTTTTGCCCGAAAAAAACGCCATACTATACTATGACGTTTTTTATGACATTTTGAGGCCAAAAAAATTTTTGACTTTTTTTGGCCGAAAAAGACGCCATACTATACTATGACATTTTTTATGACATTTTGAGGCCAAAAAAAATTTTTGACTTTTTTTGGCCGATTTTGATGCCATACTATACTATGACGTTTTTTATGACATTTTGAGGCCAAAAAAATTTTTGACTTTTTTTGACCGAAAAAAACGCCTTACTATACTATGACGTTTTTTATGACATTTTGAGGCCAAAAAAAATTTTGACTTTTTTTGCCCGAAAAAAACGCCTTACTATACTATGACGTTTTTTATGACATTTTGAGTCCAAAAAAAATTTAGATTTTTTTTGCCAGAAAAAAACGCCATACTATACTATGACGTTTTTTATGACATTTTGAGGCCAAAAAAAAATTTGACTTTTTTTGTCCGATTTTGAGGCCATACTATACTATGACGTTTTTTATGACATTTTGAGGCCAAAAAAAATTTTGACTTTTTTTGGCCGAAAAAAACGCCTTACTATACTATGACGTTTTTTATGACATTTTGAGGCCAAAAAAAATTTTTGACTTTTTTTGGCCGATTTTGAAGCCATACTATACTATGACGTTTTTTATGACATTTTGAGGCCAAAAAAAAATTTGACTTTTTTTGTCCGATTTTGAGGCCATACTATACTATGACGTTTTTTATGACATTTTGAGGCCAAAAAAAATTTTGACTTTTTTTGTCCGATTTTGAGGCCATACTATACTATGACGTTTTTTATGACATTTTGAGTCCAAAAAAAATTTAGATTTTTTTTGCCAGAAAAAAACGCCATACTATACTATGACGTTTTTTATGACATTTTGAGGCCAAAAAAATTTTTGACTTTTTTTGTCCGATTTTAAGGCCATACTATACTATGACGTTTTTTATGACATTTTGAGGCCAAAAAAATTTTTGACTTTTTTTGTCCGATTTTGAGGCCATACTATACTATGACGTTTTTTTATGACATTTTGAGGCCAAAAAAAATTTTGACTTTTTTTGCCCGAAAAAAACGCCTTACTATACTATGACGTTTTTTATGACATTTTGAGGCCAAAAAAAATTTTGACTTTTTTTGCCCGAAAAAAAAAGGCCTTACTATACTATGACGTTTTTTATGACATTTTGAGGCCAAAAAAATTTTTGACTTTTTTGCCCGAAAAAAACGCCATACTATACTATGACGTTTTTTATGACATTTTGAGACCAAAAAATTTTTTGACTTTTTTTACCCGAAAAAAACGCCATACTATACTATGACGTTTTTTATGGCATTTTGAGGCCAAAAAAATTTTTGACTTTTTTTGGCCGATTTTGACGCCATACTATACTATGACGTTTTTTATGACATTTTGAGGCCAAAAAAATTTTTGACTTTTTTTGCCCGAAAAAAACGCCATACTATACTATGACGTTTTTTTTGAAACTTTGAGGTCAAAAAAAATTTTGACTTTTTTTGGCCGATTTTGACGCCATACTATACTATGACGTTTTTTATGACATTTTGAGGCCAAAAAATTTTTTAACTTTTTTTGGCCGATTTTGATGCCATACTATACTATGACGTTTTTTATGACATTTTGAGGCCAAAAAAAATTTTGACTTTTTTTGTTCGATTTTGAGGCCATACTATGACGTTTTTTATGACATTTTGAGTCCAAAAAAAATTTAGATTTTTTTTGCCAGAAAAAAACGCCATACTATACTATGACGTTTTTTATGACATTTTGAGGCCAAAAAAAATTTTGACTTTTTTTGTCCGATTTTGAGGCCATACTATACTATGACGTTTTTTATGACATTTTGAGGCCAAAAAAAATTTTGACTTTTTTTGTCCGATTTTGAGGCCATACTATACTATGACGTTTTTTATGACATTTTGAGGCCAAAAAAAATTTTGACTTTTTTTGCCCGAAAAAAACGCCATACTATACTATGACGTTTTTTATGACATTTTGAGGCCAAAAAAAATTTTGACTTTTTTTGCCCGAAAAAAACGCCATACTATACTATGACGTTTTTTATGACATTTTGAGGCCAAAAAAATTTTTGACTTTTTTTGGCCGAAAAAGACGCCATACTATACTATGACATTTTTTATGACATTTTGAGGCCAAAAAAAATTTTTGACTTTTTTTGGCCGATTTTGATGCCATACTATACTATGACGTTTTTTATGACATTTTGAGGCCAAAAAAATTTTTGACTTTTTTTGCCCGAAAAAAACGCCTTACTATACTATGACGTTTTTTATGACATTTTGAGGCCAAAAAAATTTTTTGACTTTTTTTGGCCGATTTTGATGCCATACTATACTATGACGTTTTTTATGACATTTTGAGGCCAAAAAAATTTTTGACTTTTTTTGCCCGAAAAAAACGCCTTACTATACTATGACGTTTTTTATGACATTTTGAGGCCAAAAAAAATTTTGACTTTTTTTGGCCGAAAAAGACGCCATACTATACTATGACGTTTTTTATGACATTTTGAGTCCAAAAAAAATTTAGATTTTTTTTGCCCGAAAAAAACGCCATACTATACTATGACGTTTTTTATGACATTTTGAGGCCAAAAAAAATTTTGACTTTTTTTGCCCGAAAAAAACGCCATACTATACTATGACGTTTTTTATGACATTTTGAGGCCAAAAAAAATTTTGACTTTTTTTGCCTGAAAAAAACGCCTTACTATACTATGACGTTTTTTATGACATTTTGAGGCCAAAAAAAATTTTTGACTTTTTTTGGCCGATTTTGATGCCATACTATACTATGACGTTTTTTATGACATTTTGAGGCCAAAAAAATTTTTGACTTTTTTTGCCCGAAAAAAACGCCTTACTATACTATGACGTTTTTTATGACATTTTGAGGCCAAAAAAATTTTTGACTTTTTTTGGCCGAAAAAGACGCCATACTATACTATGACGTTTTTTATGACATTTTGAGGCCAAAAAAATTTTTTGACTTTTTTTGGCCGATTTTGATGCCATACTATACTATGACGTTTTTTATGACATTTTGAGGCCAAAAAAAATTTTGACTTTTTTTGCCCGAAAAAAACGCCTTACTATACTATGACGTTTTTTATGACATTTTGAGGCCAAAAAAAATTTTGACTTTTTTTGCCCGAAAAAAACGCCATACTATACTATGACGTTTTTTATGACATTTTGAGGTAAAAAAAAAATGTTAACTTTTTTTGGCCGATTTTGAGGCCATACTATACTATGACGTTTTTTATGACATTTTGAGGCCAAAAAAAATTTTGACTTTTTTTGCCTGAAAAAAACGCCATACTATACTATGACGTTTTTTATGACATTTTGAGGCCAAAAAAATTTTTGACTTTTTTTGCCCGAAAAAAACGCCTTACTATACTATGACGTTTTTTATGACATTTTGAGGCCAAAAAAATTTTGACTTTTTTTGGCCGATTTTGATGCCATACTATACTATGACGTT
The DNA here is from genome assembly GCF_017976425.1 of Toxotes jaculatrix. Classification (NCBI taxonomy): domain Eukaryota; kingdom Metazoa; phylum Chordata; class Actinopteri; family Toxotidae; genus Toxotes; species Toxotes jaculatrix. The sequence continues at coordinate 9,478,228 of NC_054394.1, read as the reverse complement.
TTTTATGACATTTTGAGGCCAAAAAAAATTTTGACTTTTTTTGCCCGAAAAAGACGCCATACTATACTATGACGTTTTTTATGACATTTTGAGGCCAAAAAAAATTTTGACTTTTTTTGCCCGAAAAAAACGCCATACTATACTATGACGTTTTTTTTGAAACTTTGAGGTCAAAAAAAATTTTGACTTTTTTTGGCCGATTTTGACGCCATACTATACTATGACGTTTTTTATGACATTTTGAGGCCAAAAAAAATTTTGACTTTTTTTGCCCGAAAAAAACGCCATACTATACTATGACGTTTTTTATGACATTTTGAGGCCAAAAAAAATTTTGACTTTTTTTGCCCGAAAAAAACGCCATACTATACTATGACGTTTTTTATGACATTTTGAGTCCAAAAAAAATTTAGATTTTTTTTGCCAGAAAAAAACGCCATACTATACTATGACGTTTTTTATGACATTTTGAGGCCAAAAAAAATTTTGACTTTTTTTGGCCGAAAAAGACGCCATACTATACTATGACGTTTTTTATGACATTTTGAGGCCAAAAAAAATGTTTACTTTTTTTGGCCGATTTTGATGCCATACTATACTATGACGTTTTTTCTGACATTTTGAGTCCAAAAAAAATTTTGATTTTTTTTGCCAGAAAAAACGGCATACTATACTATGACGTTTTTTATGACATTTTGAGGCCAAAAAAAATTTTGACTTTTTTTGCCCGAAAAATACGCCTTACTATACTATGACGTTTTTTATGACATTTTGAGGCCAAAAAAATTTTTTAACTTTTTTTGGCCGATTCTGACGCCTTACTATACTATGACGTTTTTTATGACATTTTCAGGTCAAAAAAAATTTTGACTTTTTTTGTCCGATTTTGACGCCTTACTATACTATGACATTTTTTATGACATTTTGAGGCCAAAAAAAATTTTGACTTTTTTTGCTTTTTTTGACGCCTTACTATACTATGACGTTTTTTATGACTTTTGGAGGTCAAAAAAATTTTTGACTTTTTTTGCCCGAAAAAAACGCCATACTATACTATGACGTTTTTTATGACATTTTGAGGCCAAAAAAATTTTTGACTTTTTTTGGCCGATTTTGACGCCATACTATACTATGACGTTTTTTATGACATTTTGAGGTCAAAAAAAATTTTGACTTTTTTTGGCCGAAAAAAACGCCATACTATACTATGACGTTTTTTATGACTTTTGGAGGTCAAAAAATTTTTTGACTTTTTTTGTCCTATTTTGATGCCTTACTATACTATGACGTTTTTTATGACATTTTGAGGCCAAAAAAATTTTTGACTTTTTTTGCCCGAAAAAAGCGCCATACTATACTATGACGTTTTTTATGACATTTTGAGGCCAAAAAATTTTTTGACTTTTTTTGCCCGAAAAAAACGGCATACTATACTATCACGTTATTTATGGCATTTTGAGGCCAAAAAAATTTTTGACTTTTTTTGGCCGATTTTGATGCCATACTATACTATGACGTTTTTTATGACATTTTGAGGTCACAAAAAATTTTGACGCAATAGGGACGTATGACATTTTTTAGGTCAAAAATTTCTTTAGACTTTTTTTGTCCGATTTTGACGCCTTACTATACTATGACGTTTTTTATGACATTTTGAGGTCAAAAAAAATTTTGACTTTTTTTGTCCGATTTTGACGCCTTACGGCCATGTGACATTTTTTATGACATTTTGAGGTCTTACAAAAATTTGACTTTTTTTGGCATTTTTTGACACCTTACTGTACTATGACGTTTTTTATGACATTTTGAGGTCAAAAAAAATTTTGCCTTTTTTATTCTGATTTTCACGCCTTACTATACTATGACATTTTTTATGACATTTTGAGTTCAAAAAAAATTTTGACGCCTTAGGGACGCATGACGTTTTTTAATGACATTTTTGAGGTCAAAAATTTTTTTGACTTTTTTTGGCCGTTTCTGACGCCTTACCTATGACGTTTTTTATGACCTTTTGAGGTAAAAAAATTTTTTGACTTTTTTTGTCCGATTTTGACGCCTTACGGCCGTATGACATTTTTTATGACATTTTGAGGTCTTACAAAAATGTGACTTTTTTTTGGCATTTTTTGATGCCTTACTATACTATGACGTTTTTTATGACATTTTGAGGTCACAAAAAATTTTGACGCCATAGGGACGTATGACATTTTTTATGACATTTTTTAGGTCAAAAATTTCTTTAGACTTTTTTTGTCTGATTTTGGCGCCTTACTATACTATGACGTTTTTTATGACATTTTGAGGTCAAAAAAAATTTCGACTTTTTTTGTCCGATTTTGACGCCTTACGGCCGTATGTCATTTTTTATTACATTTTGAGGTCTTATAAAAATTTGACTTATTTTGTCCGATTTTGACGCCTTACAATACTATGACGTTTTTTATGACATTTTGAGGTCAAAAAAATTTTTGACTTTTTTTGGCCGATTTTGACGCCTTACCTATGACGTTTTTTTATGACTTTTGGAGGTCAAAAAAAAATTTGACTTTTTTTGTCCAATTTTGACGCCTTACTATACTATGACGCTTTTTATGACATTTTGAGGTCTTACAAAAATTTGACTTTTTTTGGCATTTTTTTATGCCTTACGGCCGTATGACATTTTTTATGACATTTTGAGGTCTTACAAAAATTTGACTTTTTTTGGCATTTTTTGACGCCTTACTATACTATGACGTTTTTTATGACATTTTGAGGTTAAAAAAATGTGACTTTTTTTGACATTTTTTGACACCTTACTGTACTATGACGTTTTTTATGACATTTTGAGGTCTTACAAAAATTTGACTTTTTTGGCATTTTTTGATGCCTTACTATACTATGACGTTTTTTATGACATTTTGAGGTTAAAAAAAATTTTGACTTTTTTATTCCGATTTTGACGCCTTACGGCCGTATCACATTTTTTATGGCATTTTGAGGTCTTACAAAAATTTGACTCTTTTTGGCATTTTTTGACACCTTACTATACTACGACGTTTTTTATGACATTTTGAGGTCAAAAAATGTTTTGACTTTTTTTGTCCGATTTTGACGCCTTACGGCCGTATGACGTTTTTTATGACATTTTGAGGTCTTAAAAAAATTTGACTTTTTGTGGCATTTTTTGACGCCTTACTATACTATGACGTTTTTTAATGACATTTTGAAGTCAAAAAAATTCTGACTTTTTTTGTCCGATTTTGACGCCTTACGGCCGTATGACGTTTTTTATGACATTTTGAGGTTAAAAAAATTTTTGACTTTTTTTGTCCCATTTTGACGCCTTACTATACTATGACGTTTTTTATGACATTTTGAGGTCTTAAGAAAATGTGAATTTTTTTGACATGTTTTGACGCCTTACTGTACTATGACGTTTTTATGACATTTTGAAGTCAAAAAAAAATTTGACATTTTTTGGCAATTTTTGACGCCTTCCTATACTATGATGTTTTTTATGACATTTTGAGGTCAAAAAATGTTTTGACTTTTTTTGGCAGATTTTGACGCCTTACTATACTATGATGTTTTTTATGACATTTTGAGGTCTTAAAAAAAATTGACTTTTTTTGGCATTTTTTGACGCCTTACAGCCGCATGACGTTTTTTATGACATAAACAGCCTTCCCCTGATCAATAGATCCCAAAAATACAAAAATGTAGCAGTGTGTAAATTATATGTTTTTTTAGGTTGTAATGTTGGCTATTTTAACATGGGATTAAATGGATAATTGCTCACTTCTGGAGCCAGCCCCCATCGGCAGCCGAGAAACACAAACGCGGAAGTGAACCTACAACTGCTGAAACCTACAACTCTTGCCTTGGTTTTGTTCCACTCTGTGCCACCTGTGGCTGCGAGGACACGCTGCTGCGGTACACTGATACTGCATTTTATAAGGTAAAAAAACGTTTTCACATTGTACTTGCATTTTTATCTCATTTTGGCAAGAAGAATGAAAAACAAAAAACATTAATTCAACATAACAGCAGATAACTTTAAACATCTTTTTGATGAATTCAGCATCTAGGTGGCAGTTTGTCTCATATTACATGTGCTTCCCCAAACCAAACATACCAAGACCTACATCATATTGCATGTTTACATTTTTTAACCTTTATTTTTCTTGCAAGATTTCCCAAATTTAGAGCACAAAAATATCACCTGACAAATCCAAATGGTGGCCCCACTGTAGACCAAACTGTGTTTGATGTCCCTCTTCCTGACAAGTGTGCCTCCAAAGGACAATGAATTTGGATCTTGTGACCACAACATATGGGTCTAGCTGTCACAACTTTGACCACAAAAGTGAGCACCAGATACATCCACAGCCCCCTGAGGTGGATCTGGCATATTTCTCCTCCCACATTGGAAATCAATGAGCAGCAAATTATTTATGGAAAATATACGCTGTGTTGAATTACAGTCGCTGGAGACCATGGGGATTTATACAGCAGCCCGAACACACAAATCATGCATAGCCAGCACCTGCAAAGTGACAGGTGACTCATTCTGAGGCAAGGCAGATATGGATGTATGAGTCTGTGTGTGGTTGTCTGCTTATATAGAAATGAAACTTCCATTCATAACTTAATTTCCTCTCCAAAGTCTAAACAATAACAAGAAAAACTTGAGCAAAATCCATTACAATAGCCCTTTGTTTTCCATAAACTCTCCTGTGGCTACTGCAACTCCCTGAAAGATGTGTTATCTTCCTCTGTTGACCCACTTAGGCCACTGTTGATATATGTATTGATTGTATCTACTGTGGCTGTCACAACAGAGGGTCACGATAAGCAGGGATGGAACAGACCAATCAAGGCAGTACGCACAGTATCCCAGCTCCTTTATGAAATGAATAGCCTATCTAAGATGAATACCTCTTCTCAACAAAAAAAACAAATAAACAAACAAAAAAAACAGGACTTTTCTTACATGCTGATAAAGTTGGAATCAGGCCATGGAAAACTTATTTAGTTTTGCAGGGTAATAATGGGCACAAATACAGATAAAAACAATAGAGAACACATTATAAACTTTCATATGTGAGGTCAGGACTTGTGTCTTTTTTTGAGAAACAGAGGTTAAGACAGACAGGAGCGTGGACCACAAGGCAAAGGGGCCTGTACAAGCTGATTTACGACAGGCAAGGTGGAGGGCACAGGATGCCCTGCTCTCTCTGATCACAGTTTCCCTGTTGTTCTCCTAATTTTTTTTCTCTGGTGGGACACTTCATTCCCACAGGCCCAAACTGACAGATCCATATACCCCCCCCCCCCCCCCCTCCTTTCAGCTAGCTCCTACTCACCCCCAAGGTTGCTTAGAACTACATTTATCATGTTGTCACATTATAAATCACTCTGGCTAAAGTGGGTCTGATAACTGTAGCATCACTGTCAAATGGCTGCTCTCCTAATCTGCCTTCCAGGCAGTGCCACAGGTCTTCAGACCACCATGAATGTCCACATTCTCCTTTAGCAGGGTACCACCGGGATACTGCAGGAACACTTGCGTGGCTGCTAATTCAGCTGTTAGCGTAACTGGCTCTCACAGATTTGACACTGTTCTCACTGTAAAATATGAACAGAGAGCTCTGAAAGCCCCCACAGGCCCTTGCCAGAGTGTTACATTATCAAAACACAGTTTTAGCTACTACACAATCATCATTTCCAATTTCCTACAGTCAGTCAAGATTGAAGAGAAACTGTGGAAACACAACAATTACCCTTCCCGTTGAGGGAAGTGCATGGACATGTTTGTTTAAACCTGCCTGGCAAATCCTTGTTTATTCAATAGACTCAAGTTGCATAGCAAAAGCATACTTTGACATAGCTTTCCTAATTTACAGCGGACTGATGTCAGTCAAACTGCAAAATACAACTCTCCTAACAGATCGCAAATAATTGTGGTAATGAAAGCTTTGCAGCAAGTTGCAAGGTTAAGAGTATCTCAATGTGCTTACTGAGTATAAAGCATATCTTCTGTACTATTGTTCTCTACTATATTTTTCCAAATTCTGTTTAGTTTAATGAATAGATTAGCAGGTTTTACAACCTTAAATGTAAAAAATGCACCCCTTGTGGCCACAACAAACCATAGCAATACTAAAATTTACAGCTATAAAAATAGTAAGAGGGCAAGTGCTGTCATTGTGTGAATTATGAGTGTAAAGATCACTGGTTGAAGCCCTGACTACACAAACAGGATGTGTCATGGAGGACACATGGGGGTCTTCCAGCATGGGGGTCTTCCCCCTCACAGCTTCTGTGGGCAGATTTATCATCCAGAGGTTAAGGGTGGGACACCGGCAGAGGAGGGGGAGCCTCAGTGTGGGAGGGGGGCAGCAGGCTACGAGCAGGCAAGTTTGCTTTTACATGTTTTCTTTTCTTCCCTTTAAAAAATAAGGGGGTTTGCAGGTTGCTTACCAAGGGCCAAAGTCCATAAAGCTGTGAGGAGAGAGCTGCAGCCACATGTCTAAGGAGTAATGCGATCCCAAGGGGCTGACCGCCGTTAACTTTTATTACTGTAAATACTCTCTGTTCGCTTCTGTCCTGTCTCACACAACTCCTGGCTGCTTTTATGTGCAGCTTGTGTTTGATTAACCCCCGCGATACACTCAAGGCCCATTTGTACACACCCATTATACACATAAACGGACACAAAATGCACTACCGTAAAGTAGGTATATGCTTGTAGACAGACAGACAAAAATATGGTGTCAGTAAAGGTTACAAAAACATAAGTCCTATATCAACAATGTTCCATTTGTTACACTGCCAACATAGATACCTATGTTGTACATAAAGTCTCTATAGAGAGCAAACACAGACAAAAAAACTGTACATGCTAAATCTCTTGTACACACATAAAAAGTTTTTTTTTTTTTAATGTAGCATATTAAGAGATATACTGTACACAAATATATGGATGCAAGCACACTAAAAATAAAAGCCATCTGCTAATTGAAGGTTTAGTATGACAGAAGCTGCTGGAAGTTTATTTATGGCGAGTCTGGTTGATAGTGGGAGATGTACATACAGACAGACAGGCAGACAGACAGGGCTGTGTGGGGGAGATCAGTGAGGTAGAGAGCCCTGATTGATAAACTCCCTATCTGGCTATTTACGATCTGGCTGCAGAAGAGGCAGGCTTCGCCAGACAGAAAAGCAATTAATCTGCAAACGAGCTGGGGAACAGCCGGCCTGAGCTTTGGAGCCTCCTACCAGCGTCGCTCTGGAGGGGAGATAAGGCTGCAGACGGCTATTTATTGTACATTTTAATTAAGTGCTTGTTAACGCTAGTTATCTTAACAGTCACAAAATTACCGTTGTAATGCATTTAGTTTGAGGAAAAATGGAGAGGGCTGGAGCACTTTATGAAAGCTGGCACAGCTTGCCTTCATTTGAAATCACAGGATAAATTCAGAGGAGGCGGATGCCACAATGATCTAAGCTCAGGCACTAATGGTTATTTAATATGGCCATCAGCGGTCCCAAGTCCCCAGCATACGGCACTCGCACAATAGCCTCCAAACCCTCTTTAACACTTATTTGAGATGACAGGAAAAATGAAACCGTTTGTGCTTTCAATGGAAAAGCAATCATTGGTACATTATACTCTGCTTGCCCTATCATGCTAATGCCGGGTAAAAATGTCACCAAATGTATTTAAAGGGCTGATGGAGTGTTGCCGTTTGATTCCTGCTGCCTGCCTGATTAATAAAAACCTTCAATTTGTATGTAAATGCAACCTGGGGCTCATATCATCTGCACACCTGCACCTGGAGAAAAATAATAAACTCAAGTTTAATGTGGCAATTATGAGAGTTTATGGGGATTGTGGGGAAGAGGGCGGCAGAGGAGAGGCTGGCTTGATGAGAGGGCTCTCAGAGGGGAGTGGGCTGACCTGGACCAGCCCGCTACAGGAATGACCTGATGCACATATAACCCCAGCTTGCAGAGCTTACCACAACATGCACGGCTCCACAACAGCACAGGCTGATAGTAGGGATTAAGGCAGTTCACTGATGTTTTGTTAAAAACAATTACTGCTTTGCTTGCAGTATGATCAGCTACCACATGATGGGCTGTTACAAATTTTACCTAGTAAGCACATTAATATAAAGTAAAATATTTTATGTGTATTTATCGCATGGTGATAGAGACCTGGAGTAATTCTGATATTGTCTTTTGTTTACCCTAAATTTTGTGTTGGCTGCTCAGCTCTGAAGACAATATCCTCATGGCTCTGTCTGTGCAGTCTTGTAAGTGCTTGCATTGTGCTCTTGTCAACAGAATTATCACCATGTCACAGCATTTAAAAGAAACATGCTTGGGCCTATTATCATTCAGCATGTGAATGGTATTGACCTTACGCCAAGCTGGTCATACTCACTTTACCCCTGGTAATTGATTTGTGTATTGTGTTTTGCTTTTCTTTTCTTTTACCTCTTACATTCTCAGCCTCACACCCTACTTCCTCCAAGAACAAAGTGAGAGTGTATTGACTAAATGTGAGAAGAGTAAAGATTACAGAGCAAAGATTAAAGGCGGGTACTGTTGACCAAGCTTGCTGGGGTGGCAGCATGCAGCTTTCACCCACACTGGGGAACTTTGAATCCAGCTCTATCTTTCCTCCTTCACTGGGTCTCAGCAGTAACATGTCTCACCTTGCCCACCGCAACCTGTCAGGATCAGCACTCAAGCAGGAAGACAGAAGAGAGGAGAGGAATATTTTGACAAAACCCCCTCACTTTCCTTCAAAAAACAGAGTTAGGACCAAAACAACAATAGTAGTATATTTCTGAACTGATGCAACAATCAGTCAAGCAGAGAAAGAAATGAACCAAAAAGGGCTGAATCCATGTGCTGCAAAGTAAAGAAAATAAATATTTATTAACGCCATTCGTCATTACCATAGATAATTCACAAGTACATTATACAAGCCCAGGTTTGAGCGCCCCAGCTTTGCAGCAACCTCACCATTATTGAAGATGTGTGGTACAACCGCACACAGCACACACAGGAAAGTGACAAAGACCATGCAAGAAAAGAAAGGAGGTGAATATTGTGATTTGGAAGAGTGTCAAAAACTTCTGTGGTCTGTATTATGTGGGTGAGTAGACAGGAGTGATGCAGTGAGACGGTGATAATAGTTATCTGCAGAGATGATCTGCTCGGGCATGATAATAGCGCTACAGCAGTGTGACTGTGAATCAGTACCTTGATAGAGCTGAAGATGTGGGCCCTTCTCTCTCAACTCAGCGTAGAAAAAAAATCCCCACCTGCCTAATGGCTTTAGACAGCAGCCATTCGGCCCTGCTAATCTTCCGTCTCTCTGAAAATAACTTTTTGTGCTGTATGAAGATTGGATTTTACAGATCACAACGGCAAGGCAATGCATTCACTCAGCTGTACTTCTCATGAGAAACGTATCGTGATCTCTAATAATATTCTGTATACGGCTTCAGCCAAGCGCTACCTTTAAATGCGATGCTGTATTAATATTAATATTTATGGACTGTGGAGGAGCGCAAGTCGTCTGAGCGGTGCGGGCAGAACAAACTTCCATTAATTCCTATGGAGGGGAAAGTCCAAATTAATTCCTATTCACATTTTAATGCCTTTATGCTAATGCAGGTTCAGAGGGAAAGGACGGTGAACCCACAGGAGGAGGAGGGTTAAAGTTGACTTCTGCACCTGAGAAATCTCTCTTCACATAGGGAAATGGGCTGAAAGCCTGTGCTTATTCTGCAGCCACCATTTACAGAGTACACACTCAGTATCAGACCTGATTCCAAAGTCAAAGACTGCGAAAGTTTTATAATGTTTCAACATCTTTATTGCTTTTTCTTTGCTTTTTCTTTGTCGAACTTCCAGTGGTGTTAATAAAAAATTATACAAGGTTGTTAAAAGATTATAAATGTTTTCAACTTACAATTTTTATTTTGGTCATTTTGTCATCATTTCAATCAGTTATATAGCAATGAAGTCACTAAAATCATTGCTGAGATCTGTGTAGGAAGCAAACAAGTCCAAAGGACAGATAATCAAAACCATTTTAAATGGAGGTAAAACCCCAAATGAGCACACATGAAATGTTGGCAATAATCAGTCATTTCACAGGACAAACTCTGTGTTAGCCAAGAGTTGAATTTGGCAGTTGGCCTGTAATCTGTAATGAATGTTTACAACGGTCAGTTTTGGCAATAATTTTACCATTTGCCTTTGTTTTCTCTTTCAAAGAGGCAGGCAGACCTGGGGGTCAGTTTAAAGCCTGATTTATTCTCTGACCGCTCGTCTTTCTTGCCTCATCTTTTTTTTTTGTTATTACCAACAGGAATGGTGGCTAAAACTATTTTTAAAAAATGGGTGGAAATGTCCTTTAAGGTGGGATGCACCTATCCTGACAAATTACGTTTGATCACCAGCACACAAGTAAATTTAACATCTAACGGAGAAACAATTTCAAGACCACATCTGCCTTGATCTTCATCTGATGAGGAATCCCAGCACCTCCAGTCAACTCCCCCCTGTCCCACAGGGAAAATCCAAGTCTATCCATTCTGGTTTGTCTGGACTGGTTAATGTGGTGCTGAGCTGAGGCAAACACAAATAGATTGCCCTGGTAGCAATTGTGCCCCCCTCTACCCCACTGTGTTACAGCTGTTATCATTACATATTTACTTGGAGGACAAGCGCGTGCTCCCTCCAGATAGGTCCCTATCAGTACATGTCTATGTTGTGACACCTGGAGGGTAATTGTCATTAATTGCACTCATTTGGGCAGCAGTTCAGGGCAACTGAAGCGCAGGTGTTTGGGACAAAACATGATTATTCCCATCCAAAGAACGAGAGGCTGGGAAAGAATGATTTTGCCATTGCAGAAGGCCCCACACATAACGACTGTCCATTTTTCTGGTTTTATCACGCATTAGTGGGTAATTGGGGCTCAAAAAAATAAGTGGAAAGAATGTCATCATCATTATTCCCTCCTTTCCTCCATTTCCTCCATTCGTAGAGAGATGGAGCACTCTATCAGTTTAGAATGGGGAAATCTAAAACGTTAAGATGACTGCAGTGGCTGGACAATCAATGCACCAGCTGTTTAACTGTTATACAACAGATCAAAAAAACAGGGGCAACAGTCCCTATACCAAAAAGTCTTTAAGAAAACAAAACTTAATAACGTTACATTCCACTGTTATCTTCTCTGGACAGCATCCATGAGCAGTACTGCTGTAACCCACACTTGTATCTAGTGTTATAAGTTGGAAAAAAATGGGGTCTTTTCTTTGGGGAAAAAACACTTCATATTGTATAAAATGCACGTGAAAACTTAGCCTAGAAGAGTCAGCCACCCAAAGCGATACTTACGGTGTTAGTCACAAACTCACTGCCTGGGGACATGTTACCAATATGGCGGGCCTTAAGACGGACCTTTGTGTCAGCAGAATTAATGAGACCCTTATCCATGGTTCAAATGAGTTTAATTGAAAAGTGAAGACCTTAAAGCACCAGTCCTTTATCTCTCAGCCATCCATCTGTTTGACTCTATCATTATCTGATTACCTTGTTATCAAGCTCCTGATGGTGTTTTCAAGCACTATCATTTAAGATATATCATGACTCAGCTACTAAAAATGTAAAGTAATTACCAGACACCGTGTTCATGTCTGCATACCCAATCAGTATGCATTAAAAGCTTGTCTCTGCACTGACTGCAGTGTTATTGAAGCACAATGTATTTTTTTCACAGTGCATAACATTCTTCTTCACTTCGAACTTCAGTCTTTCCTCCCCTGCTGTTGCTGTTCATCTGCATTTACCCTGAGACTGACATGACTGTGACACTGACACACACTCCTTAGGCTGTGATGTTTTTTTTTTCTTGTGATGAAAACAACAAAAGAGCCATTTAAGACTCAAAACTACAACTAAGCCTGTCACAGTGTGTGTGTGTGTGTGTGTGTGTGTGTACCCCAAATGGGCGGAGTGCAGACACCAGGCACAAACTTCCTCAATCTGTCCTAATAGCACAGCAGTATACAAAGCACAGACTTCAAATATAACAACCAAGCTACATTCCCTCATAAAAACACTGTTTACCATCGCTGTGATAATTTACCCAGTAACATGTGCCCTCCACAAGAACAAACACCAAGGGATGCCAATGTGTGTGTGTGTTGGCTGACAAAAATACACAGCAGCAGCTGGGCCCCATGTTTGAAGACCTGCCCTCCACACTCCATAGCTCAACATGGAGGTATACTGTGACTTCTAGACTAGTTAGTGAGAGGAGGAGATTGAAGGTGGGCCTGAACTTGTGTGTGCAGGTGTTTGTGACAAATGAGATGTTAATCACCATCTTCAGCACAAATTTTCACCCAAAAGTGTATCCTTTTGATCAGAACTGTATTGCCTTGTGTTATAATTTCAGAACAATTATTTCAGATGGACATATGATGGATGCGGCAAAAGCAACCATATGAGTCAGCAATTCTTAACTCTGTATTTAAAAATCCAGATGATTTCATGCTGTAAACCTCAGAACAGCCGAAAGCACCTACATTTTTATTTTAGGCATTATGTGGTGGTCTATTTTAGGTCAGCCTGACACAAAAGGACTTTATATTCACCAGTGAGTTTTGCTCTCGTGCCAGAAATCATTGTGTCTGAGTAGGTGTCACAAAAGCCATCACCCATTTGTGTCCAATACCTGCTGCACATCTCCCTTCTGTCCACCTGAGCTGTGGAGACTAATATGGGGGGAACCTGAGGCTGGTAGTGCCAGAGCCTGCTTGCCAAAGCCTTGGAGAAGACAGATGGCATGCGGAAATCAATAACCTCACACAACATCACCCATTTTGTGAACAAATGAATCTGCTTTGACAGTATGTGTATGAGCGATCGGATGACCTGCTCTCTTCCCATCTGAACATCCTCCCCTCCCCTCCCCAAGCGCGCTGTTATTTATGGCAGTTGGGCCCTACGCTCCTGTGTGCTTTGATGTTTAATTCAAGGACCCACAGTCAGGCAGGGAGGAGAGCGTGGGTGTGTTGGGAACTCACCGGGGCTCAGGAGCTCAGGAACTCTGATTTCCTACAAATATTCCCCATGTTGCTCACACTGGTCTCTGTCTCTGTGACTGCTGAGGAGTTACCACTCCATGCAGGGGCCTGAATGTGTGGGGAAGATGATCTGTCTGTGGTTTGATAGTTACATTGCACAGACTGGTCCCATAAAAATTGTTTGATGCATTAAGAGCGTTGTGAGCATGACATTCTTGGAGGTGTTCCTAAAACATCCCCACCCTAAGGCAGCTATAGTAGCAGGTGTTAACTCCAATCAAAGCCCAGTATTGTCTGCCCTATCATCAAACAGCAATGCTTTGCTGTCAGGCCTCTAGTATCCTCCACCTCAGTCTCACTGCCTCTAACCTCCACTATATCTTTCTCACTCTCACCTGCTTTATCTCTCCTTCTCACTCTCTCTTTCTCCTTACCGGGCGCTCTCTGAGATTTATTCTAGCCAAGAGCAGCTCCAGTGAGGGGCTCATGTTAGCAATTTATGGTTTAATAAGACTTACATAAGTCTTGCAGGTGTGCTTTACGTCCCCCACCCGAGCCCATTTGGAGGATTTATGGAAGGCCTTTGGATTGCTGGCTGATTTAGAAGTCCTCTTTCCTGTCTCTGGTCTGTCCAGGCCACCACACACTCCCCTAGACGTCTAGCCTGACCGGCCAAATGTTCATCAGACTGGGGTCTGGCTGGGAACGCATCTGCTAAAGAAACACAGACACCACAGTAAAGCCATGTCTGGGCTGAGTACAGGTGTGTGATATACTGTTCATAAACCCAGGTAATGGCGCATTGGTGTTGGCTAGCTTGTTAATGTAAGCACTGAGATACAAATCAGTGTGACATATAGGCTAGACTGGAGGTGTCCCACTGGATATTCCTATAGCATTATGATTTTTAAATCAGAATGGGTATCAAAAGCCACATTCAATTCTGATACATGTGGCCATTGTTAGGCAGAGGAGAATGGTTTCACCGTCTTGGCTGGCCCCACTAACCTCCACCATTGTAGGAACACACAGGGGCACTCGCAACTGCACGATGACACACAAGCTACACAACAGCTCTGTAAAAGCACAGTGAAAAGGGGCCTGAATGGAAATAAGTGTTGCCAAATAAGAGTTATTGTGATGAGGCAGTGCTCAGCTGTTCGGTTTTAATATGCCGGCGAAGAACACGGCCTTAATCAGAAACAACATCCTCTTCAGTATTCCATTGCTGATTCCAACAAGCATGTGAACAGCGTTGTTTGGAAGCCAGGCTGATGAAAAATGGTGCAATCTCCATCCCTACTGTTGACTGGTAATTGCTCATCTGGGTAGATGCTAATTGACAATGACCTTTGACCTTTCCTGTCTTTTTATTTATGTAATCTCACAGGGTGGTCTCAAAGATTGCAAAAAAAAGGAAAATGTATTGGCTCTCAGACAGGGAAAAAAAATGTAAATCAGTTTCAAGCTGGAAATTACTTCAACCGTTTTATACATGCATTCATACACACATAAGTTGTTTTGAGGAAAAAAAATATCTCTGTAATGTTCAGAAACTACTTCAAGGTGGGCATGAAATGGGTAGTCAGAATGAATTCTGTCACCCAAGCTTCTTGAATATCACAACACAATGACTTTTTGTCGATTTCAAGGCGGCAATATTATAGAAATATTATAACCACATATGAGGCCATCAATAATACAAGAGGCCATTTAACTGTAAACAGCCAAAGTACACAGAGGCAATCCCTGAGCGACGTAGAGAGATTGTTAGGCAGTAGCCGACTGGCAGGTGGATGAGATGTGGTGTGCCAGTGTTTCCACTGGGTGAGTGTGTGTGTGTGTGTGTGTGTGTGTGTGGGTGAAAGACTAGAGTCGGGGAAAGTCTGTCCTGCCTAGTGGCGAATGGATGGATAGGGATGATGGTTGGCACACACATACACAGAAACACACACACACACACACACAGGACACTCCACCAGTCAGGTCCTGCCGTCAACGCCACCAGGGACCCGCCATTCTCATGCAACAATGCAAAAAAAGCTCATTACCATCCTCTAAATATGCATGAATAAAAGCCTGAATAACCATGGCCAGTTGTCACCTGAAGACTGGCCTTTTACTGTCCAATAAGCAAACATATCCATCTCCTGGACTGATAGGCCTCATAAAGGAGGTCCTCTTACCACTTTTCCCTGGAGCGCTGCAAAGAAAGGGAATTTTGAAATGCTAAGTAAGGAAGTGGGAGAAGGAGGAAAGGGGTGGGGGGAGAATCAGTCATGTTGAGTGACATTTCTCAAATCTGTGCATCTTATCCGGGGTGAGATATTCCTATCTGACTGTCATAGGATGTGACACGACAAACCCTGAGTCTGTGAATGAGAGAGTGATTGCACAGCGCTTAACAGACAACACACGCCGCGCCTCCTTCCTGTTTAATGCCAACCGTAAAAGGGGAAGGGAGGCAGTGTGATCACACAGGCAAAGTAAATACGGTCCTTTGTTGGCCTTACCTGTGGGAAATACTGCTGCTTTGTTTCAGTAGAACACACTGTCAGTGTTAAGAGAAAGGAAAACAATGCAGTAAGAGATCTCTTCAAACATTCATTTTG
This sequence comes from Toxotes jaculatrix, assembly GCF_017976425.1. Lineage (NCBI taxonomy): Eukaryota > Metazoa > Chordata > Actinopteri > Toxotidae > Toxotes > Toxotes jaculatrix. The sequence goes on along the minus strand of NC_054394.1, from coordinate 9,462,507 downwards.
CTAATAT